>NC_064644.1:607324527-607640598 GCF_023864345.2 Schistocerca serialis cubense | reverse complement strand
GTGAGCTCGCCGATCATTGTAGTTAGCTGGTGAGGATTCTGCAGCTTGCTACCCTTAAGAGTCGTCCATATTCATGGTGGGTATTATGTCGTAAGGTACTAACCATTGGCTGTTTTGACTTCCACAGCCTACCTTGCTATAAACTTTTTGTCAGGGACGGAAACACTTGAAACTGTTAATAAATTTTCAGATTCATTTTTCTGCAGTAATATCCTTTGTTTTGTTGTTGTTATCTGAATTGAATTTTTGAGCAGCCTGATGTGGTTGTTTCACATGGTCATTAAGTTCATTTATGTAGTAAACCTATGTACACACTCTTACACCACTGTAGGTAGGCTGTAAATTTGCCTGTAACATGTGTCATAAGGGGGTTATGCTTTGCCACACAGTGTTCATTGATGATGTATGCAGAAATAACTTACGCCACCCCTCAGTCCCTAAAACAACTTCATTCTGTCAAGACAATGTTGTACATGTTCATGCTCCTTCGTAGTGAAGTGTTTGCACTCCAAAGAACCTGTATCCTTTGTCTGGAGGTTTGATCCTGTAGCTCTTGCATATCTAATTTAGTGTTGTTAAGGAAGTTGCTTCCTGTATTTCATAGCAAGACATGGTTCCCATACCTTGGTATGGTCTTCTCTGAAAATGTGGAGCCGGCCAGTGTGGCCACGCGGTTAAAGGCGCTTCAGTCTGGAACCGCGCGACCGCTACGGTCGCAGGTTCGAATCTTGCCTCGGGCATGGATGTGTGTGATGTCCTTAGGTTAGTTAGGTTTAAGTAGTTCTAAGTTCTAGGGGACTGATGACCTCAGATGTTAAGTCCCATAGTGCTCAGAGCCATTTGCACCATTTTTTTTGAAAATGTGGAAATAACAGTTCTCTTTTCTTGCCATGTCTTGTGATTACTGCACACAGTGAATTTTCTTTGAAAATATAAGGTCAGGAATACCTTGAATTCTCAATTATTTGCAAGTAACTCCTGTGTGACTGTAATTACTTAGAGTTGTTAAAGCAAAGGATATGTGCAGATATTTCCTAATGGCTTAAAATTACTTCATTTGGTTCTGGCTGTTGTTGCAGTTGCTGTGAACAGACAACTGAAATGTGACATACAAGTATAAACAGTCCAAGCTTTGAGCATTTCACGAGCTATTTCTTTTGTTTCCTGCTACCTCTAAGCTTCATCCATCTTGAAAATGTTGTATGGGAAAAGTCATTATCTTGCTAATGTGATTTATATGCTACCAATAGTTCTGAACTATTCCTGAGAAGAGTTTGACTGTTTTGATGTTGCTGAGCTGTAGGTAACTAGAGATGGCTTCTGGCTTCACCCGGTCTGACTTCAGTCCTTCGTACAAAATTATGTTTTCCAAGTACCTCAAAAACTGCATTTAATATGTTGAGACATTCACTGTTATTCTGGCCAGTTGGTCATTATGCTCAGTTAGGGATGCTTCCAGTATGACTGCCATTGAAGTAAGTAAAGAACTTTTTCTCTTGTAACATTTTGATCCTAGATCTGCTGAGCTTTTGGAGTGTACAGAGCAATTTCTTTAATTACAAGGGCATTCTTTCATTATTACTGTAGATGTTGCACTGGAGACATTTTCCCTTCTTTCTCCTTACCTGGCGATAGCTTTTGCCCATACCTAACATGGATAAATATTTTGCTTGTGCACACTGCAGAGTATTTTGTCTGTTCTGTGTAATTGTTAAATGAATAAAGTCTTTGTGCAATTTTTCAAACAGTTGCCAGTTAGTATATGTCATTTTCACTTAACAGTTTGGTATTGTTTATTAAGTAGTATGATGAGAGGAAATCCTTCGACTAGTACTAGTCATTGATGAACATTTGTTTTATCTCTTTATGTGGCGCGTACTTTGCGATGTGTGTTGTTTAACAGGGCCAAATGCTTACAACCATCCCCTCAACCATGGATAACATTCTCAACTCATGTCTGGTATTGTTATATGTCAGCACATTTCCAGGTAAGTAGAATATATCGTGATAGGTGGTTTACAGCTATACAAAGGACACTCATCGCCTTCTCATTTACACACTCTTCTTGAGTAGCACTTCTTAGCTTTACAGTTGTCAATTTCTGAACTCTTACAATGTCTAATAACGGTCATAGCTTCCTGTTACGAGTTATGTGTGTCATCACAAGCCCTGGGGGGAGCATCGGTCCTGATTGACCATCGTTTCTTCCTCTGCCATTGGAGTAATTGGTTGTAGTATGTAGAGACGTTGGGTCAGCTCACTGCTCTCGTGGCTATTGTCAGTTTTCATGACTTGAAGTCACTGCTACTTCATTGAGTAGCTCTTCATTTGGCATCAAGAGGCTGAATGCATCCCGTTCAAGTCCACTCACACTCAGCTACTGGAGCAGACGTCATCAGTCATTACCTTGTTGAATTTTATTACCAAGTTGTCTAGCTCCACTTCTTCTTCAAGTATTTTACTGGTGTGTTGGGTAAATATAACACAGATACAACCAGTTGTCTCTGCATTTCCCTTTCATTGAAGTTTCTGTCATCTGTGAAATTCCTCATGAATCTCTTTTACTAGGTCATAATAGTGTTTGTAACACAACTTTGGGTGAACTTCCTGTCTGCTGCCACACTGTCTTGTAGTCTTCTCATGCCTGCCCTAATTTTGCGTACAGTCTCTATTCTTCTCATTTTTCTTGTTGTATGTTGATTTGTTGTCAAACTTCGACAGATTTTTTAGTTACTCTTTGTTTTACGTGTAAGTTCCTTCATTTAATCTATTCTGTTCTCTTTTTCAATCTGTACAGCCAGTTTAATTATTATTGAAACTTCACAGCAGATTAAAACTGTTTGCTGGAATAAGACTCGAACTCGGGACCTTTACCTTTTTCGAGTGAGTGCTCTAGTGACTGGGCTACCCAACCCCAATTCATGACCTGTCCTCACAGCTTTACTTTAGTCAGTAGCTCATCTGTACCTTCTAAACTTCACAAAAACTCTCCTGTGAAATTTGCAAATCTAGCACTCCTGGAAGAAAGAATACTGCAGAGACATGGCTTAGCCACAGCATTAGGATATTTCCATTATTTTTCCCCATGGTGCATTCCTTTCAGTCTCCAGTTTTGTACTGCTGTATGCAAGTTAATGCAACTACCACTCTTTGTGTAATTTCTGTGGATATTTTTTCTTTTTCTACCAATTGCTGTGACGTCTAATCAATCATCTTTCTCCATGTGCTTAGCTTTGGACATCTCTGCTGTGTAAATAGAAATGGCATGTAGGCAACCAATAAAATGGCAGGTCTGAGGGATTGCCGCATTATCAGGTGACATTTCTGGTGTTTACCTCATGTGTATTGCTCCTTGGAAACAAACAGTATGTAGACTATTTTGAAGTTTATCATTATGAATATGGAATGCTTATGGTGGATTAGTAGGAAATATTTTATTTGGTTTGATGTGGTATGCTTGCAGTCTTTTGCATCTTTATTGTTACATGGTGTTTTATTATATTTTAAGTAGACAGTCTTGGAAACTCCATAAGATCTTAAATCAACCTAAAGCATTCTGCAGTCAGTGTTGATTTGTTCCCTAGAGGAACATTCATCATACAGTATTAGCATAATCCACCACAGCAACGGCTGAGATCGCGAAAGAGCTTCCTGAGAACATCCGAGAAGCTCACCATTTCACGAGAGAAGGCAAGGCTGGAGTTATGGAAGAAGTCAACGCCTCACCTGCAGACGCCAGAAGCTGAAGAACTACCACCTGGACACAAAGAGAGCTGGCTGGTGTGGAAATCTTTAAACAGATTACGATCAGGAGTTGGACGATCCAGAGACAACCTGAAGAGATGGGGCTTCATAACAGAAGATTCGTCCTGTAATTGTGGACAAGAACAAACCACAAGCCATGTGCTCCAATGCATTTTGTGCCCTACATCCTGCACGAAGATTGGTCTCCTGCAAGCCACTCTAAGTGCCTTGGCAGTTGCAAAATACTGGGCACACATAATATAAATACAATTTGTGTGTGTGTGTCCATATATATAATAGAAAGAAACATTCCATATGGAAAAAATATATTTAAAAAATGCTGTGACTTACCAAGCGGGAAAGCGCTGGTAGATAGACACAATAAAAAACACACAAACACACACACAAATCTCAAGCTTTCGCAACCCACGGTTGCTTCATCAGGAAAGAGGGAAAGACGAAAGGATGTGGGTTTTAAAGGAGAGGGTAAGGAGTCATTCCAATCCCAGGAGCGGAAAGACTTACCTTAGGGGGCAAAAAAAGGGACAGGTATACACTCGCGCGCATACACACACATATCCATCCGCACATATAGAGACACAAGCAGCAATGTGTTTCGGCGGAGATATCAGTCGAGGCGGAAGTACAGAGGCAAAGATGTTGTTGAATGACAGGTGAGGTATGAGCGGCGGCAACTTGAAATAGCGGAGGTTGAGGCCTGGTGGGTAACGGGAAGAGAGGATATATTGAAGGGCAAGTTCCCATCTCCGGAGTTCGGATAGGTTGGTGTTAGTGGGAAGTATCCAGATAACCCGGACGGTGTAACACTGTGCCAAGATGTGCTGGCCGTGCACCAAGGCATGTTTAGCCACAGGGTGATCCTCATTACCAACAAACACTGTCTGCCTGTGTTCGTTCATGCGAACGGGCAGTTTGTAGCTGGTCATTCCCACATAGAAGGCTTCACAGTGTAGGCAGGTCAGTTGATAAATCATGTGGGTGCTTTCACACGTGGCTCTGCTTTTGATCGTGTACACCTTCCGGGTTACAGGTCTGGATTAGGTGGTGGTGGGAGGCTGCATGGGACAGGTTTTACACCGGAGGCAGTTACAAGGGTAGGAGTGAGAGGGTAGGGAAGGTAGGTTGGGGATTTTATAGGGATGAACCAAGAGGTTACGAAGGTTAGGTGGATGGTGGAAAGACACCCTTGGTGGTACAGGGGAAGATTTCATGAAGGATGGATCTCATTTCAGGGCAGGATTTGAGGAAGTCGTATCCCTGCTGAGAGCCACATTCAGAGTCTGATCCAGTCCCAGAAAGTATCCTGTCACAAGTGGGCACTTTTGGGGTTCTTCTGTGGGAGGTTCTGGGTTTGAGGGGGTGAGAAATTGGCTCTGGTTATTTGCTTCTGTACCAGGTCGGGAGGGTAGTTGCGGGATGCAAAAGCTGTTTTCAGGTTGTTGGTGTAATGGTTCAGGGATTCGGGACTGGAGCAGATTAGTTTGCCACAAAGACCTAAACTGTAGGGAAGGGACTGTTTGATATGGAATGGGTGGCAGATGTCATAATGGAGGTACTGGTGTTTGTTGGTGGGTTTGATGAGGACAGATGTTGACAGATGGAGGTCAGTGTCGAGGAAAGTGGCGTGGGATTTGGAGTAGGACCAGGTGAATCTGATGGAACCAAAGGAGTTGAGGTTGGAGAGGAAATTCTGGAGTTCTTCTTCACTGTGAGTCCAGATCATGAAGATGTCATCAATAAATCTGTACCAAACTTTGGGTTGGCAGGCCTGGGTAACCAAGAAGGCTTCCCAAAGTTTGGTACAGATTTATTGAAATGAACGGACACAGGCAGACAGTGTTTGTTGGTAATGAGGATCACCCTGTGGCTAAACATGCCTTGGTGCACGGTCAGCACATCTTGGCACAGTGTTACACCGTCCGGGTTATCTGGATACTTCCCACTGACACCAACCTATCAGAACTCCGGAGATGGGAACTTGCCCTTCAATATATCCTCTCTTCTCGTTACCCACCAGGCCTCAACCTCCGCTAATTTCAAGTTGCCGTCCCTCGTACATCACTTGTCACTCAACAACGTCTTTGCCTCTGTACTTCCGCCTTGACTGACATCTCTGCCCAAACTCTTTGCCTTTACATATGTCTGCTTGTGTCTGTATATGTGCGGATGGATATGTGTGTGTGGGCGAGTGTATACCTGTCCCTTTTTCCCCCTAAGGTAAGTCTTTCCGCTCCCGGGATTGGAATGACTCCTTACCCTCTCCCTTAAAACCCACATCCTTTCGTCTTTCCCTCTCCTTCCCTCTTTCCTGATGAAGCAACCATCTGTTGCGAAAGCTTGAGATTTGTGTGTGTGTTTGTGTGTTTTTTATTGTATCTATCTACCAGCTATGGCTACTGTAAATTTGTATGTTTCTGACTTGAGAATAAAAAAAAGCTGGTGGTTAGGTCCTTCATAAGTATTTTATTCACAGCTGCTCCTGCAATACAACTTTGGTAATTTGGAGTAAATCATGACAGGCTTTCTTAGTTATTTCTTTGCATAAATTGGTTTTCCAAGAATTCATTTAACTTCTGATGAGCCATGAGATGTAAATGATATTCACTTCATCAGTTCTGTAATATTTACACAGTGACTTGCATCCTCCCCGCACCCCCACCCCTTTTCCCTTCTTTTGGAGCTGCTTCAGTTTTATTCATATAAGCTTGCCTCATTCACGTTATGTTGCTGTTGGTCTGAGAACTCAGATGTAGATCAGCATACCAGGCATTGAATTTGCTGTATGATGGCTTCTGTCTAGCAGTTAGTTGCCGATGCCAGTTATTTTCTAGAGGGCTTGTTGCGTCACTGTGTCACGCACTTCCACTTTTCATTATGTTGGTCTTCAAGGAAAGTTTCAGAAGTTGCTTCTATCCTGTCCTGTTGTAATAACCATCACATATCCCACACTTGGTACCATTTAGGTTTCCCAGTGTCACATTAGCCACTAAATCTTTAAGATGGTACAACACCTTGGTTCAGGTATTTGGTTTTGGTTATTTAGTCATGCTCATACAGCCTGAACAAAAACTCCTAATAGCATATAGTAGTGTGATGCAATAATCTGTGGGATTTTGTGTGTGTGTGTGTGTGTGTGTGTGTGTGTGTGTGTGTGTATGTGTGTGTGTGTGTGTGTGCGGGGTCGGGGGGTTTGAGAGAGAGAGAGAGAGAGAGCTCACTTTCTTAGTAGGTTGCTGTGGTCCAGTTGCTCAAAAATGTTTCACTTGCCTGTTGTGGTTTGATGGAGCCGTTGGAGTATAATGATTAATTCTTTCAAGGTTCTTCCTGAAGTGATTTAGTACTTTGACCAGTGTAGTGGGAACATGTTCAGTTATTTGCGGTGTTTCAATCTTAACTGATCATTATTGGTTGTACATTTGTCTACAGGTAAGCTATACCTAGAACTGAAGCGCTACAGGGAAGCAGAGAGTATATACAAACAGCTGCTAATGCGGAATCCAGAAAACACATCATATTATATGAAGTTGCAGGAAGCACAGCAGCTGAAGGATCCTGATGATATTCTGCGTATGTTTGCTGGCTACCAAGAGCTTTTCCCTAGAGCACAGGCACCGAAGCGACTACCACTGAATTATGCTTCAGGTAAGACCTTGTTTTTCTTCCTTGAACTTCTTTGCAAATGACAGTCCTATAGAAAATATTTGGCAGACTATTTGTACAAACTCAGATTGTACATTTGTATCAGTAGTTGCTGTATGAAACACTTCTGTCATGAATTTACTAAAATGATTTTGTTGTCCCCTATATTTTGTTGGCTAGTAACATCATTGTCCAGTATGTAACATTGTCTACAGGTTTTTTTCCCTGGATATCCCAAAATTTATGTTTGGGGATGGGACTGGAAGATGAAAATAAATAAGTAAATAATAAATTTTTAACAGTCATCATGTAGGAAGTGGAGGGAGTGGGGAGGAGGGCGGGTGAGGGGATTATGCTAACAGAGGTTAACCCAGGCAGGAGAGCAGTGGATGAATGGATGTGTTGGGGAGCAAGTTCCCATCTCCAAAGTTTAGATGAACTGAAGAAGGAATATCTTGTTCTGTCTCTTTGTCCACTCTGATGATGCAATTTGAGGAGTAGCAAGTGGAATTTGAGCCAGCTGAATAAGGCATATATTCTTTTATAATCGATTGTTAAAGTCTCTAAGTTACAGAAGCAGCAGTCATGCGAACAATTGAGTAGATAGTTGTAGTGCTTTATTCGAAATGGTTCTAGTTAAATGAATCTGGCTTTTTTGGTATATTTCACTTTAGTGTAAGGAAATGTCGGGAAAGGGCAAAGAAGTCAGAAACAACAAGAAAAAGTCTAAATAGAATTCACTAGGCAAAATCAAACAATGGAAAATCCAAGGTGAAATAATGACAATATTATGAAAAGGGTAGATTGCTACTCCCCATCCAGTGGAGATGTTGAGTCACAGACAAGTGTGACAAAAAGACTGCTAAATAAGTTAGCTTAAGGCCAAAAGACCTCCTTCTGGAGTAGACAACGGCCAAAAGGCCTTCTTCTGGAGTTGACAACACACACACACACACACACACACACACACACACACACACAAAAAACTACTGCCAAGGACTGGTTGTTTAGCCTCAGCAGCCAGAGGCAGTGATAATGTGTGTGAGTATGTTGTCTAATTCACAAAAAGGCCTTATGGCTTATGGTTGAAATCTTACTTGGTTAGCAGTCTTTTTGTTCTGCCAGTCTGTGACTCAATTTCTCCACTATATGGTGAGTAGCAGTCTATCCTTTTCATAATAGAAGGAGAAGATTATATCATAATTAAACTTTTCAGGATTTTTTCATGGTGGCTCCATTAAGTTTCCTCAGAAACTAATCAGTAATCCAACATTGCATTAACTTCCATCATATTTCCTCCATCATGTAGATACAATGTTTGTCTCCTGCTACTGAATTTTTGTTGAGATAACATATCTGCTCCCATAATTATACTAGAAAAGGCACCACTGAATTTGTGCTGAACACATCTTGCGTATTTTTCAATCATTGGAACCTGAGTTACTAATAGGAAATAATTAAATGTTCATGTAGTGAAGAGAAAGTTTATAGAGGTGAGCAGTGTTATGTGAGCAAATTACATTTTTAGCTTTGTATATTTGTAATAGTGCTGCTAAGTTCACATCTTAAGAAGGATTATCAATTTATGTTGTTATAATTATCAGTGTAAATAGTTATGTAAAAATAGATTGCTCTGCCAAATGTCACCATGTACGTTTCTTTAAATTCTGTTTACAGGTTCAACATTCCGTACCATGGTAGACAAGTACCTAAGGCAAGGTCTGCATAAAGGAGTACCCCCTCTTTTTGTAGACCTAAGGTCACTTTATAAAGATCCAGAAAAGGTTGAGACCATCCATAAACTCGTCCTTCAATATGTGGATGCTTTAAAGGCTTATGGCCGATTCAGTGCACAAGGTACTTCAGTTTGCTTTCAGCTTTTCTAAGTTATTCACAGTTTGTGAAAATATGTGTGAAACAATCACACAGTAGATCTGTTCCCTAAAGTTTTCTAATGGTACAGAAAAATGTAAATTTATTTTAGGAAATAATTGCTACTGTAGAAATATAGTCTTTAATTCATCTTGAAGTCTGTTTGACAGTTTCATAATTCACTGTTCGATGATTGTATATGAGTTCAGTGGCTTCCTACAGCATAACCAGTTATGAAAAATTTCTTGGTAATTTAAGAGATCATTTCATATAAAGAAAGCTTAAACATAACACTATAGTTTTTAATGGAAATTCAGTGATACGGTTCGAGAAACTGATTACTTTGCAACAACTCTGACCACGACGTAGTCAGTATTGTGGTTGTAGGAAATCCATTGGTTTTATCAGACGTGCTTGTGGATTATATTGCATGGATGGTTCTTGCATTTTTCTTAACACTCTGCAAATAATGTAAACCGTGCGTGTGTGTGGGGGGGGGGGGGGGGGGCGGCATGTTCTATTTCCAGTTATAAAACTGTAAAGTATTATTATGTTAATTGTTTAGAATACATACTAATCTTCTCTTTGTCAGTTCTGTAACATGTCTGCATGTTCCACATATTAAGTTCACCATAAGCATATTGTGAACTATGTCTTCTAGAAAAGCAACTGATTGAAGTCTAGCGATGGTTGGGACTATGGACTTTAATTTAGGAAGAGCAGAGTTCAGATCTCAATTTTGTCATCCAGATTTAGGTTTCCTGTTGATTCAGTTGAATGTAGGGATGGTTCCCGTGTAAAGAGTGCGGTTGATTCCTTTTTGCTGTCCATGTCCATCCTGGGCCTGTGTTCTGTTTCCAATGACTTTGTCACTCGTTGGATGTTAAACCATAATTTTTCTCCTGCTATCCTTGCAAAAAGTTTGCTCCCATATATTAGAAAATTTACATTTGTGTGTTAACAGAGGTGCGATTTACAGTTTCTTCTTCTTCTTCTTCTTTTTTTTTAATAAGTTTTGTTCCCTTCTGTGCCAGAGTTAAGTTCACTCAAGTGTACACAAATCTTTAGTCCTTCTAGCATTAAATTTGAATACTGTGGACAGGATAGATTGCTACTCACTGTATAGAGGAGATGCTGTGTCACAGACAAGCACAACGAAATGACTACTATACATTTAAGCTTACAGGCAAAACGCCTTCTTCGAAAATGGAAAAATAAAATCTCACACACACACACACACACACACACACACACACACACACACACACATATCTGATATCCATTGTTTTAGTATTATATTTGTGTATCGTACTGCGATTCACAAACTGGTATGATTTTAGCAAACAAATTTCATCAGTGATCAAATGTATTGTGAGACCATTTGGATGAGCATGTGTGAACCGTATAAAAATTGTAATCAGTTTGTTTAATATAGTGAATACCTTTTCCCAAATGCAATTTTGTTCCAAAATAGAATCATATACGACAATAATGAATGAAATCTTTTAATTTAATGATATGTATGCCCTCAAAAGACTCCAACATTATTCTGGTAACAAAAATAGCTGAACCAAGTAATTTTAACAGATTTTTATTTATTCCCTTTCTTTCACTCAGTTGATAATCATAGCTGAACAACCTTAACCAGTAAGTTAACTTTGCTAATCATTAATATATTACTTAAAAAGTTAACTTTGTTGAACATTAAAGTGTTACTGTACACGAGATTTACTGGAAGCTGAAGTTAATTGGTAACTTGTAATACTAAATTTTATGTTGTGGGTACAGAGAAATGAGCAATGAATGAAACACATTATGTTGCTTAAATAAAAAGTTTTTGGTTGAAAATGTTTAGTTAGGATATCGAAGATAAAGAAAAAATAGTTTAATCATTCAGTTTTATGATTATTTAGGTATCAACATTAAATCATGGTAGAGTCAACATACAGAAGAGTAAGACAGTATCTGATCATCAGCAATGCGTCTACCCAATGTTCTCGTCAAAACTGAATACCTGGGGTTGAAAGTTTATATCAGCTTCTCAAATGACTTTGATTTGATGGTATGTAAAGGAATCAAGTTCGTAACAACAAAGTTTACTATGCATTGGTCCACACTACCTTGAGACACACCTCTGCCAGTTGCTGCAATGCTGAGAGACTCTCAAATGCTTCTCTATCATTTTCTTTTAACCAGATTACTGCTACTGGCTCCACAGTCAATATCTGAATGCCCAAGATCGATTTTTCTTTTAGGCTTTCCTCGACCGGATTTTGCCTTTACTGTTTCTTCAGACTGTACATATGGCACCTCATGTGCTCTCCTTAGGTGTAGTTTCAAATTTTTAAGGCTCAAAGCATCAGTCCTAATTGTTGGGTGTTTTTTTTTTTTAAAAAAAAAAGGAAAGCACAGTTTGCAGTTGAAAAGTATTCGTTCTCCCGAACTGGATACAAAATTAACATAATCAGTTAAATTCACCCACAGACACCTATAATCTGATTCTGTGATGTAGTTTCCACAGCCAGTCCACTAACGGAAGGTAATGCTTTTTTCCAAACTCGGTAAACTAACAATAATAAATGGCCAACACCTATTGTTTCTTATTCGTACTTCATTTAGTTAGACCAATCGTGTCATCTTGGCACAGCCAGTCATCTGCATGACCGGTACTTGTCAGAACATGATTTATGTGGGTGGCAATGCACTATTTTTCCCATAAATAGCAGGTACCTAACCAACAATTAATGGATTCAATGTTAATGGAAGTTAAAGAGTTCCTTGTCGTTTTTCAAAATTAACTTAAAAGTTAGTCTGTTACTTGAAAAGTTAGCTTTGTTAATTAATGAATAAAGCTTTTGTGACCACTATGTTTTTAGCAGTACATGTGCCTCAGAACTTGCAGCTGCATATCATAACATATTTGCTCTACCTTTTTTGTACACTACTTTAGTCAAGCAAGGTTATATTATTAACAGAGCAAATCTGGTTTACCCAAGTTCTTCAGAATTTAAAGAGAGCATGTTCGTGTAAAAGCTCTGTAATAACTGTCACAAAAATGTAATTTACTATTTGTTTTTTAGAAGCTGCTTTGCATGATTTGAGAATTTTTGCTGCACCAGTACCCTCTGTATCAATAAAAAAAAGTGAACACTCTAACAAATGTTTTGGTTAGCATGAATGGCTTGGATAAGTTGGAAATTTTGTCAGATTTTGGAATGTGTTCATAGGGGACAGACTGACCACAATTTATGAAGAGTACTTTTCACAGAGAGAGCTTGCAATATCATATTTATTCCACATTTTGAAAATTACATCACATTAATAGTATATTTACATACATGTACGCACTTTACATACCATAGGGCCACTATTTGCAACACTTTTTCTCTACAACTAGTGTACAGAAAAAAATGTATCTTGCATCTAGGTTTGAGAATCAGTTATCCAGATATAACACTCGAAAGTAGTTTTAGTATCCCTTTGCTTTGTGCCTGAGCTTTAACAGTGTTTCAGCTATTCCGTATAGTTTAAGAGAGAGAATTTCTGAGTATAAATCTGGTAATGTAATGAGTACAGTTCATGACAACCCCTCGCTTGATCTTTTTCCCCAGTGCCGGGCTGGCTGATGGCTGCATAGTACAGTTCTGTTATTACAGCATAATGACTATGCATCAAATACCATGCAAAGTAGTAATGCCATAATTAAGATGTCAATAATGATGTGGTATGGCTAAATTTATCACAGGTATGCAGCCTCCAAAGGTGATGAATGTTCACTGTGAGTTTTTCGAACTGTTCTTAGAACACATGTGATGGTTATGTTCATTGTTATCTTGAAAGATGCCATTCTCATTTGTCAAAAATTGAAACATTGTCTAACAGATACAGTGTGTACAGAGATCATAAAACCAGATGACATCTGATAATCTGTAGGAGCAATAGAAGTGAGTTATTGCAATATAAACATAATCCAAACTATAAAATGGTACCACGTGCCTGTGGTTTATGCTAGTCAGTGAAATTTCTGCCCACAGAGTGGAATAAAAGCCATGACATAACCAGCCCAGTTATTTTTGATTACAAGTTGGGCATTTGAAATACTTGTTCAAGAAGTGGTGGTGTTTTTACAAAGTTTCATGAAGCGTAGATGGTGATATGTGATTTCTCAGATGTACTTCATCTGTGCATGGTGATATGTAGATTAGCAGGTATAGTACACACATCCAAGGAAATGTTATCATGTTGATTGCTGTTTTATTGGATGATCATGTGCTTCACAATGTCGTGTTTGTAACTATGCTGCAATCATTAAATCTCATATTCTTGCTGACTGCTAGTCTCTACATCTACATCTACATCTGTACTCCGCAAGCCACCTGACGGTGTGTGGCGGAGGGTACCTTGAGTACCTCTATCGGTTCTCCCTTCTATTCCAGTCTTGTTTTGTTCGTGGAAAGAAGGATTGTCGGTATGCTTCTGTTTGGGCTCTAATCTCTCTCATTTTATCCTCATGGTCTCTTCGCGAGATATACATAGGAGGGAGCAATATACTGCTTGACTCTTCGGTGAAGGTATGTTCTCGAAACTTTAACAAAAGCCTGTACCGAGCTACTGAGCGTCTCTCCTGCAGAGTCTTCCACTGGAGTTTATCTATCATCTCCGTAACGCTTTCACGATTACTAAATGATCCGGTAACGAAGCGCGCTGCTCTCCGTTGGATCTTCTCTATCTCTTCTATCAACCCTATCTGGTACGGATCCCACACTGCTGAGCAGTATTCAAGCAGTGGGTGAACAAGCGTACTGTAACCTACTTCCTTTGTTTTCGGATTGCATTTCCTTAGGATTCTTCCAATGAATCTCAGTCTGGCATCTGCTTTACCAACGATCAAATTAATATGATCATTCCATTTTAAATCATTCCTAATGCGTACTCCCAGATAATGTATGGAATTAACTGCTTCCAGATGCTGACCTGCTATTTTGTAGCTAAATGATAAGGGATATATCTTTCTGTGTATTTGCAGCACATTACACTTGTCTACATTGAGATTCAGTTGCCATTCCCTGCACCATTCAATTCGCTGCAGATCCTCCTGCATTTCAATACAATTTTCCATTGTTACAAACTCTCGATATACCACAGCATCATCCGCAAAAAGCCTCAGCGAACTTCCAATGTCATCTACAAGGTCATTTATGTATATTGTGAATAGCAATGGTCCTACGACACTCCCCTGCAGCACACCTGAAATCACTCTTACTTCGGAAGACTTCTCTCCATTGAGAATGACATGCTTCGTTCTGTTAACTAGGCCTTTACAAATGTCTGCTTGTGTCTGTGTATGTGCGGATGGATATGTGTTTGTGTGCGCGAGTGTATACCTGTCCTTTTTGCCCCCTAAGGTAAGTCTTTCCGCTCCCGGGATTGGAATGACTCCTTACCCTCTCCCTTAAAACCCACATCCTTTCGTCTTTCCCTCTCCTTCCCTCTTTCCTGATGAAGCAACTGTTTGTTGCGAAAGCTTGAATTTTGTGTGTATGTTTGTGTTTGTTTGTGTGTCTATCGACCTGCCAGCGCTTTTGTTTGGTAACTCTCATCATCTTTGTTTTTAGATATACATTCATTTTTATATACACTCCTGGAAATTGAAATAAGAACACCGTGAATTCATTGTCCCAGGAAGGGGAAACTTTATTGACACATTCCTGGGGTCAGATACATCACATGATCACACTGACAGAACCACAGGCACATAGACACAGGCAACAGAGCATGCACAATGTCGGCACTAGTACAGTGTATATCCACCTTTCGCAGCAATGCAGGCTGCTGTTCTCCCATGGAGACGATCGTAGAGATGCTGGATGTAGTCCTGTGGAACGGCTTGCCATGCCATTTCCACCTGGCGCCTCAGTTGGACCAGCGTTCTTGCTGGACGTGCAGACCGCGTGAGACGACGCTTCATCCAGTCCCAAACATGCTCAAGGGGGGACAGATCCGCAGATCTTGCTGGCCAGGGTAGTTGACTTACACCTTCTAGAGCACGTTGGGTGGCACGGGATACATGCGGACGTGCATTGTCCTGTTGGAACAGCAAGTTCCCTTGCCGGTCTAGGAATGGTAGAACGATGGGTTCGATGACGGTTTGGATGTACCGTGCACTATTCAGTGTCCCCTCGACGATCACCAGTGGTGTACGGCCAGTGTAGGAGATCGCTCCCCACACCATGATGCCGGGTGTTGGCCCTGTGTGACTCGGTCGTATGCAGTCCTGATTGTGGCACTCACCTGCACGGCGCCAAACACGCATACGACCATCATTGGCACCAAGGCAGAAGCGACTCTCATCGCTGAAGACGACACGTCTCCATTCGTCCCTCCATTCACGCCTGTCGCGACACCACTGGAGGCGGGCTGCACGATGTTGGGGCGTGAGCGGAAGACGGCCTAACGGTGTGCGGGACCGTAGCCCAGCTTCATGGAGACGGTTGCGAATGGTCCTCGCCGATACCCCAGGAGCAACAGTGTCCCTAATTTGCTGGGAAGTGGCGGTGCGGTCCCCTACGGCACTGCGTAGGATCCTATGGTCTTGGCGTGCATCCGTGCGTCGCTGCGGTCCGGTCCCAGGTCGACGGGCACGTGCACCTTCCGCCGACCACTGGCGACAACATCGATGTACTGTGGAGACCTCATGCCCCACGTGTTGAGCAATTCGGCGGTACGTCCACCCGGCCTCCCGCATGCCCACTATACGCCCTCGCTCAAAGTCCGTCAACTGCACATACGGTTCACGTCCACGCTGTCGCGGCATGCTACCAGTGTTAAAGACTGCGATGGAGCCCCGTATGCCACGGCAAACTGGCTGACACTGACGGCGGCGGTGCACAAATGCTGCGCAGCTAGCGCCATTCGACGGCCAACACCGCGGTTCCTGGTGTGTCCGCTGTGCCGTGCGTGTGATCATTGCTTGTACAGCCCTCTCGCAGTGTCCGGAGCAAGTATGGTGGGTCTGACACACCGGTGTCAATGTGTTCTTTTTTCCATTTCCAGGAGTGTACATATAGATTTTAATGTACATGACGGCTTCAGTTTCGTTTATGAGCAGCATTTAAAGCGAGTTTTACTTCCGAGCCTTTCGTCTGCTTTCGTGTAAGCATGACGCGCAATATGTAGTGCCAGCACTGCAACTGGTAGCCGTGCCTTGTCCCCCCCCCCCCTCCCCCCGCAACAGCTCCTCTCCCTTCGCCAGCCTATGCTTGCTTCCTCCTCTCCCCACACTCCCTTCACAACTCTGCCATCTTACAGTTAACACACTGTACACAAAATGAAGGCAACAAAAGAACACACATTGCGCACACACCACAAGCCAGAAACTACTGGATTCTTTCGCACAAGATGTGATTTGACTTCACATATTGAATTACCATCATCACAGAGATCAGCTTACAGTAGGTAAACTTCATATGACGTGATGTGAAACCGAACTTTTTGAAGGCAGCATAAGGGGTGGTGTTTTTACAAATGAAGTTTTGTGAAGCATGGATGGTGAAGTGATTTCTCAGGTGTATTCCATCTGTCCATGGTGATGTGTAGATTAGGATTTATAATACACACATCCGAGGAAATGCTATCACATTGCAAATGTTGCAACTTGTTCTAGAGATAAATAAATATAATAGTTTGGTTTAAAGGCTTTCTGTAGCAGAAGCAAAGTTTCAGATTGAGATACAGAAGTACGTGGATTTGAATCCCGTCGAATGATAATATTTACTTATTTTTAAATCTTTATCAAAATAACTATTATTATTTTTGGTTAATTAGTTTCAGCATATAGTTTTTATTTTTAATCTTTGTCATTTTTAATCTTTGTCATATCGTTTTCATCATTGTGTGACTCTTATTCACTCTTACTTTTCTTCGTGTCATACTTTTTTGATTTGGAATCTGTCTGTGTCACATATAACCTGTAAATGAGTTCCAGCCAGGACTGCCATCAGTCAGTATTGCATCAGCGCGCATAGAAAAAGTGACATCTTATAGTTTCCTTTCAGTGCTGGAACTGAATTTTTTCTGTTGTGAGTTTGCTCGCACAGGTCAGCTTTAATTGCTATCAGCAAAGCGAGCATGATTAACAGCTCTGCTACAGGTCACTGACCGCTGCGCACATCAACAGGTTGTGATTAGGACAGGACTCGCGTGTGAATTCAGGGCTACAGAATTTGTTGTCTGCAGCAGTTCAGTGATTAGTCATTTAAAATCTGCTGCTGACAAAGCACCTCGTGTTCTAATCATACCTAATGGCCGCAGCTTACAACATTGCTCCATATTACATGAACAGCATTTTAGCACTAGTCAAGTGATCGACTGTGCTTGTGTGTCGCCTTCAACCAAGCGGTAACCAATATGGCAATACTGCAGTGCCAGGTGATAGACATCAGCTATCAAGCAATTTTAAATGGAACATGGGTTTGCACTATATTTTTATTGTTGCTATAGTCTGATAATATTACACAATTTGTGTCTTTCATTGTAGATGTTGCAGAAAATCTTCCTAAGGAGCCTGCTTCAGCCCTTTTATGGGCATACTATTACTTAGCCCAGCATTATGACTTTTTAGGGGACACAGAAAGGGCACTTTATTACATTGATGCTGCCATTGACCATACACCTACTCTTATAGAACTTTTTGTAACAAAAGGTCGGATTTACAAGGTAAGTCTTTGTATATGTATTTGACCCTTTTATTAATAGATGAATGATTTAGAAACCATGTGACACACTACTTGAAAATCAGCATGAAACATGGGTCTGTTAAAAACAAGTAATAGAAATAAAATTTCTGACAAAATGTAAGATGTGTTCTGTTACTATTGATCATTAGAGATTTGCATAGCTTGTGGAAGTTTCATTCCGGATACATAATTCTAATTTTACTCAAGCAGAAGTAAAATAATTTGTTGGTTTTGTGACACCCTTATTATTATATTTCACTTTTCAGTGTTCTACTGGTTTCAGTGTTAATCACGTAACATAATAACAGTAGTGTATGTTCTTTTATACATGTATTGCTCGACTGCTTATTGTGTCTGATTCAGTCAGTTTTCCTCTTGGTGTTACAGTAAAAATATATAAGTTCTCCGAACAGAGTAAGCATCTTTATTTTGACATTAGATTTGGGGGAGGGGGGGGGGGGGGGGGGGGAAGACAGGTAGTGACAGCTTCTACGCCTTGGATTCTCCAATAAAGTTCTTTACTCTATTCTTCTGTGTAAATGTCGTCAGAATAAGAGCAAAACTGTCGCTCATCGTTTGATCATTTCTCGCATTAGTTTCTTGAGCAATATATCTTTACAACCCTCCCAATCTCTTTGATTTTTTTCGTACACACACAAATACTTGAATACAGTTTATTAATTGAACTGCTATTATAGTCGAATAAAGAAATGACATTAAATTAGCAGTTATTTTTATTCTTATGCTACCAGCCACTTCATTTATCTTATATTTAACACATTGTAGTGCATTTAGAGCATGTTTTACTCAGCATGTGGTATCAGTCACAACAATGGAGCACAGCTTCATGATAGCAGAAAACAACTATAGATTTCTGGCCACATACTACCTGCTGCCTCCCCCCAAATACCCACATAGCCACTCCAGCACAAGGACAGTGAACAAAACACTCCTAGACTAGTTTCAACTAAGACTGTTTATCTTTAAGTAACATCTTTATACATAAACACAACTGTGATCGCATTTAAGTTGCATTTGAGCAGTATTCTCCACACCTGCAGAGATATACCTGTTCCACGCCAATGGTTCCTATGGTAATCAAGGCATGTAAGATCTGAAGATAATCTCCTATAAGATCAAAATCAATCATCTAAAAATAAAAACAAACAACTGAAATGTGATGACAACTGTGTGTACTGAAATAAGTTATAACATTGTAAAATCACTGTTTTTCCTGGAACAATGTTCCAAAAACCTGATGATGAGAGGAACATGCTTGAAATCCATTGCAGTGTGTCAAATTAAACAAAAAATAAATAAATGTGACTGGTGGCAGAAAAATACAAGTAATTATTCCACACACAGTCACAGTTCCTAAACATAACCAGCATGGCCACAGTTAACACATTCACTAAAAGCTGATACTTATATGCATCAACATGAGCAACACATCCAGTTCTGTTAATGCTAGCCTGCAGCAAATGTATTAAATAAATTAGTTATTGCTGGCTCTGATTATAAGAAAACATTGTGTGTGCTTGTTTCGTTACGATATTGAAATCTAGGATCACTACTGATGCTTTATGGCTTGAAATGTATATCTAAAGTACTAGGAGTGTATTTAGTTTATGTTTGTCTTGTTAACATTTCACAACATGGCTCATTTAGTAACACACTTCATAAAACATGTATCTCATATAATGTTTTGTAAAAAAACTTAGTTTGTAATTTTTTTGTAATGTGTAATTTCTTATCTTAAATATTACTTTCAATAGCATGGTGGAGATGTAATAGAGGCATACAAGTGGCTGGATGAAGCACAAGGGTTGGATACAGCAGATCGATATATAAACTCCAAATGTGCCAAGTACATGTTGAGAGCAAACCTAATCAAAGAAGCAGAGGAAACATGCTCAAAATTCACAAGGGTTTGTAGCAGTTATGTACTAGTTTGTGTTGATTACAAATTTGTAATGATGTTTCTCATGTAGAGCTTATATTGCCTAAAGAAGTACAAATCAAAAGCAAGCAATATTTTGTTGTTTTTTGTGTGTTTTTGATTCTTATGTTGATATTCTGATTCCTCGCTTTATCCAAGTTCTCTTAGACCTTGAAAAGGTGATCTCTCAAATATTTCTCCTGGTAATATGCAGTTTTGCTTGCAAATGGGTGTTACCACTGTTC
The DNA here is from genome assembly GCF_023864345.2 of Schistocerca serialis cubense. Lineage (NCBI taxonomy): Eukaryota > Metazoa > Arthropoda > Insecta > Orthoptera > Acrididae > Schistocerca > Schistocerca serialis. The sequence continues at coordinate 607,620,403 of NC_064644.1, read as the reverse complement.
TTAGGATGAGTGATTTGTGTTCTAAACACATTTTATGCAGTTTACACTTCCCTTATCAGCAATTTCCAGTGTTAAACATCCCCTCCCCGTTCCATCGCCACTCAGGTCCATGTTATTACACTTTCAGAATTTAGTCTATAGTGTAGAAGGAATGGTCAGTTAGATATTATTTCAATTTGAATTTCATGTGATTTTATTACCTATTACATTATTTATCACTGGATGGGTGGTCAAAGATTTTTATACTGGAATCACTCACTGCTCTCTGTGCTACCGTAAGGTTGAATGAAGAACATTGTAAGTCATTTCTCCTTCCAGTATTATATTCATGATTGTTATTGTTGTTTTAAAAGTGTGATTCTTCATTGGCAACAAATTATCCTTATTACACACTTTTGTGCAACAAACACCCTGTTCCTCAGTGATGAGTCACCCCAGAATATGTCTTCGTGAGTGTTTCCTCGAAATCAGTTTGTTAGATCTCTGGATAATACAGTAAATGAATGCTTGGAATGTCTCATATCCACATGTAAGAAACGATTACTTCTTACTAGGTGGTCCTTGCAGTTCATGTTTTCTTCCATAATGCAGTTGCTGTCATCCCATATGGTTTCCAGCAATGCATTGAAGTATTTCTTCCTACTTTTTCTATTTTGGTGACAGGTGTTGACGGGCAAAACAATTCATTAATAGACCTGTGGAATTTTTTAGGTTAATTTTTCAAAGTACTTGGACTTAATTTATTGGTCACCGTATTTCTAGTACTGAAAGGGTCCTGTTAATCAGTGCCCCTTTAACCATAGATTAACTCTTTCAGCTGACTCCTTCTCCTTAGCATCAAAAGGTGCTGAAAGAGATTTCTGTTGTTCAGTGTATCCTCTGGAATAATACACCAGGTTAGTTTGAACTCGTTGTATTGATTGTAGGATATAATTCTAGATAATGACAGATAGAGTGCATCTGCATGTATTCCAAGCAGACAAGAGAATGTATGTTTATCAGAGTCCATCATGACAATAACAACTGGTACAAATATATTTCAGTGTCATTTGTTCTCAGGCGAGCATTTCTTTGATTCTATGGAGATCACACTCCCTCCATGCCCTTCACCACAGCACCACAGTGTAGACTATGCCACCCAGCAGATAGAAGAGTACATTTGTGGCCTACCTCACTGAAGCACATGATCGGTACAACTCCAGTCTGCATAAACCATAAAATACCTCCTGAAAGTGAGATTATTACCCAACATCTTTTGACAGCCAAAGGAGAGCTTGGAAAAGTGAGACATCCCTTTGTCAGAACAATATGTCACACTCATAGCCCCTAACAAAAATTCTTCATACCACTTGTAAATTTTAGTGCAGGATGAAGTATAGTTCTAAAACTCTCTTTATTTTTTTGTAAATTATACCACTGTACTTTGTACACCCAGGGAGGCACTTTTTTAAATGTGTCCTTGTTTGCTTTTGGTCGCATAGTATCTCTAGTGGTTGAGATTGGACGTTATTAGAAGATGCTAGGACATATAGCCCATGCCATACGTTGGCTGTTTGATGAGTGTGTGTTCCATAAAGAAACAAAAAATGAAATGATCATACGGCATTGTTGACCAGGAGGCCCTGTCTGGGGAAGTTCGGCCGCCAGGTGCAAGTCTTATTGCAGGTGACTCCACAATGGGCAACTTTCGCATCGGTGATGATGAGGACAACACAACACTCAGTCCATGGGCGGAGAAAATCTCCAACCTGGCTGGAAATCGAACCCGGACCCGCTGCATGGGAGGCAAGCACGTTACCTCTCAGCTAAGCAGGCAGACCATAAAGAAATAATTTGTAGTGATCTAAGCATTGTAAACAGAGGGATATCCAAAAGAAGTTATGGACACATGTAGTTGTGCATTTTTCAGAGTTCTAGATAGGCAAGGATGGTATCATATGATTCCATCCAGAGAGTTATGTGTGACCAAAAGGCTGGTGGCTGTAATAAGCAGAGTAGTAATGTTTTAAAATCCCATTGGTTTGAGTATGGATGGCATACTCAGTTCAGATTTTGTCTTGTCAGCGGAATCTCACTTTTATGCTCTTCAAGGACCTCAAAGGTGTAAAATGTGGAAAATAACTTTATAAGCTATAAAAGTTGTGTATAGGATTACCCCTCCTAAATTTCATAGTTTATGTGTGATATATGTACATATCAGGTATCAAAATATTCACCAGGAACTTGTTTGTTATCTAATAAAGGTTATCTGAATTTTCTACTATATTTAACTGCTGATGTAACTGGAACTGGTAACTGTCTGCGACTGAGCAAGGTGGCACAGTGGTTAGCACGCTGGACTCCCATTCAAGAGGATGTCGGTTCAAGCCCACATCCCGCATCAGGCAAATGCTGGGATGGTTCCTTTGAAAGGGCACGCCTGACTCCCTTACCCATTCTTCCCTAATCCAGTGGGACCGATGACCTTGCTGTTTGGTCCCCACCCCAAAACCAAACAAGCAACCAACTAACTGTCTGCCTGTCTGTGAAATAGAAACATATGACTTAATTTCATTTATCATAATCGATGTTTTTGGAAGGCCTGTACCCGTGTCATTCATTATTTAAATAATGAAACACTGCACCTGTTACATATTTTGACACATTTCAAGAATTTCTTGTCACTGTCAAGTGTAGATATTTACATTTATGTGATGTTTGAATGTGTGTTATTCGGCCTCTCTTGTAATGTAATCATCGTTCGAAATTTGGCATGTGTGATAAAGTTATGTAAACAGCGGGAAAATGTTAATTCCAGGAACATAAAAGCAGGGTTATGCTGTATATTTATATATTTTAATCACATTAGGCCACCCACCCATCCAGCCAGCCATGCATTTTGCAGCACCACTTCCAGGTGGGGAGCTGTGCGTGTGCCAGGTTGAATCTGTCCGGTGGATTAACAATGAGGTTCAGTGTGCTGGCTAGCTTGGATGAGATTTTTAGGTCATTTCCTACATCCCATTCTGTGAATACTGGGCTGGTACCCAACCCCTGCCTCAGTTACACGATTCACCAATATTTTAGAAAAAAACTTTCATTCACTTTCCTATTAACACACAATCAGTTGGGGTACACACATTCCATTCTGAAGTATAATGTCATGGTCACTAGAAGGACATCTGGCCACCCATAAAAATAAACATGCTGAATCCGTAAATAACCATGCCCACCCTGCGTTGATGTGCGACAAAGGCACAAGGAAGAAATGGGAATCACACTAGCCTGCCTGATAACCATGCACAGTAAAACCTGCACTTGTGGGATACATGGAGGTGCATTGGCTCCGGATATAATCTACCTTGTGGATTAATGATGGGGCTCTTACACCATCCAACCTGGACGTGGTTCTTCGACAGTTTTCCACGTCCACATTGGTAAATACTGGGTTGGTTTCGCCTTAGTTACATGATGTGCAAACACTTTAAAAAACAATATTACATTTACTTGTATGATATACAATAGACGTAGACAAAAAGGGATATGTGGATTGCTGTTCTCCAGAATGAAGTTCATTAGTTACATTTCGGTCAAAAGATATATACAAAAAAGACCAAACTAATGGTTATTAATCACCAAGATTTAGATCAGATCTAACTTATAGGTTGCTTAAAGCATCTGGATGTAGTGAATTGTGAATATCTACCATGTCTAATCACAGACCCAGGGAAGTATGATAATGGAAATAAAATGATGAATCGTTCTTGGCCGCCTACATGGTTAAATTCATTAAGATCTGGCAGAACAGAGCAATACGGAAAACAGCAAAGATACACCTGATGGAATCATTTGTGTTCACTGTGTTTTTGTATAGCTGAGAGACCTGTACAGTAAAAACAAGTAACAAGAACCAAATTAATGCCCACGAGAAGTTGTGTTGGCGGAAGAAGGTAACATATATGATTAACAGAAAGGATAAGCAAATCTTCTACAACAGAAAAGCTTAACATCACAAGAAGTTTTATCTTCCCATATCAGTTAAAGACACTTCCAGTTCTTTGGACATGTTTCGAGAAGAGAATGGGATAATTTAGAATATACCTTCTTGCAGGGCAGAATCAAAGCCAGAAGACCACAAAAAGGAGCAGCAAGAAGATGCTTGATACAAGCAAAGAAGATTACCAGACTACCTCTTCACATTATATTAAGGTGATCTGAAGATCATTGTGGATTAAGACACATAGTCAAAGATTCAATTACTTAAGAAATGAATGAGAAATCATGTCATGATACTCATTGATGAGTAAACTGATTAATGATTATGATAGTGGTGGTGGTGATAGGTTCTGTGCGAAATTGGACAACTACCGTACTTGGCCCCGTGTTGGCTGAATGTAGGGCACTGGAGTGTATGAATGAATTTTAATCACATTGATTGCAAAATATTTTAGCACATACAATGATAATCTTGTTGTTGAACATCACCTCCTCCTCCCTCCTCCTCCACCACAACAACAATATAATATTTTCATAAACTTTGACAGGTGAATTAGGTTTTGTATTGTTATGTGATACTGGAAACTTCTGGGAGAAATAAAATTATAGAAGTAAAGGTTGCCGCTAATTAATCATATAACTGATATGATATGTTGAGCAGTTGACATGCTTATAAGCAAGATTGAAAATGGTGCTGTTGTCCATTGGTGTGGAGATCATGACAGCTAGGGTGATGAGAGGAACAGAGAGGCAGGTAAGAGGAAGAAGGGGTGGTTGATTGTTGTGAGGGAGATAGCAAGGGAATGGGTTAGGAATGTGGCACTGGTCAGTTTGCCCAAGAGCGGACAGGAGAAGGTGCATGTAGTGCATGGATAAGTGGGTTGTGAAGTTACCAAAGGTAGAAGGAGACCATGAAATGGAGTGAAGTGGGATGCATGGGGGCAGGATGAGTGTGAAATGGGGCTAGTGGAGTTTAAGACCACAAAATTGTGGGATCACAGGATGTATTTTAAGGACAGTTCTCTTCTAAGTAATTCAGAGAAGCATGAATGGAGGAAGGGAGATCAGATGGCATAGGCTGTGAAACAGCCATTGAAGACAAGCATGTTGTGGTCAGCAGTATGTTGTGACACCAAATGTTTAACCTTGGTATGAGCCACAGTTTGGCAGTGGCCATTCATTCATGTGGACAGAATTATCTCAAAAGTTGGCTGATTCATTTTTCAGTTGGTGCTTTCTTTGTTCAGCAATTCATATTTTCTTATCTGTTGTTTCTAATTTTCCTACAGGCATAATCCTATATTATCATCATCATCCTGATTATTTTTGTGTTACCTTTATCCTTATGATAAATTGTTTGTAATGTACTGTGTATGCAGTTAACATTGTTCCACAACAAAGAGTCCCAATGTTAATGAATTATTGACATCACTGAATAAAATTTTTAGCATTAACATTTGTTATAATTCGCGTAATGTATTTGCTATCTTTTCTCAATCAGTTCAATTACCTTGTTTCCAGGAAGGTGTTTCAGCAATGGAAAACTTAAATGAAATGCAGTGTATGTGGTTTCAGACTGAGTGTGCTATGGCATACCAGAGATTAGAGAAATGGGGAGAGTCGCTAAAAAAATGTCACGAAGTTGATAGGGTAAGTAATATTTGTGTTCTCTTTGTGTGCCTACGTAGTATTCTGAGGTGAAGCTCCAAGTGGCAGATACATAAAAAAAGAAAAGTTGCAAAAACCAGACTATCCAGTTTTCATCCTTTTCCAGAGAAGATTATAGGGCTCACATACTCTTGCTCTGATGGATTACATTATTAGTGGAGATAATTCTGGGCATGGAATAGTGTTTTGAACAACTAATAAAATGCATACAAGTAAGCTCAACATTGAAAGTTAGTTTTCCTTATACTTTGTTATTTAACCACAATGTCATTAAAGTGAAACTACACTGCCTGACAAAAGAGCTGACACACCTAGAAGACATGGTTGGATGTCAACGTTAACTTCGTATACACGCATACTCGGCAGTTATGTAAGAGATTAGCATTGCAATGCTCTGTGACGGGTAGATGGTCATCGGCGTTTGTTGGTTGTTTGTGTTTAGTGTTGTTACCAGGTCCGATAGAGTTAGGGCATGAAGAGCATCAAGTGTTGAGCTATGACAATCGAATCTTGCACATAAATGGTAATGATACCCACATAGCACTAGGGACAGATAGCTGGCTGAAACCAGATGTTAATAGCCATTAAACATAAACTCGGGCTGGGTAGATTGCTATTCACCACATAGTGCAGAGGCTGAGTCGCAGACAGATGCAACAAAAAGACTGCTAAACAAGTAAGGTTTTAGCCAAAGGGCTTTCTTCTGAATTTGACGACATGTATACACACACACATTCACGCAAATACAACTTGCATACACGACAACTGTCTCCAGCTACTGAGGTTAGTCTGGCCTCAACACCCAGAGACAGTGGTTTGTGTGTGTGAAATGTGTTTGCGTGAATGTGTTTGTGTGTGTTGTCTCATTCAGGAGGAGGACTTTTGACAGAAAGCTTACCTGTTTGGCAGTCTTTATTGTCTTGCCTGTCTGCGACTCAACATCTCCACTATATGGTTAGTAGCGACCTATCCTTTTCATAATATTTCATTATTCCCTCTTGGATTTTCCATTGTTTAAACTCTGACTGGAATATTCATCTTTTGGATCTGCAACTAGTGTCCTTTCTTTGCAGTTAAATTGAATCACTGATTGCAGAAACAGCATTAGTCCATGCATGTTGATTTTGAGAAAAACGGAAAAATAAGTTTGTGGGCCTGAGTATTCTATTTTCTTTGACAGCTCTGTTTTACTATGAACGGCACAGTTTCTGGTGATGTCCAGACACTATTTTCAATGATGCAATGATTAATGATTTAAATATGCAAAGTTCGTGGGCATGTGCTGTTTCTGAAATCAATTGGTTGCCAGAAATGCAAGTCTGTGTTATTCAGCAGTTTATTTGTAAATGTATTAAGTTCAATACAAAAATTATTATTATTAGGCTACATAACAGATTCTGAACAACTACTTCTAACTAAAAATTACAATCAGATAAATAGCAGGCTTAGTGAAATATTGCTTGTACCCAAGTCTATTATTCACTGTCAGGCCATCTGCTATCTACTGAAGGCCAGTTGTAGAGAGGTCAGTAAAAGGATAGGTGCTCTTCAGGGATATACGGCTACAATTTCTTGTGGCTATTTTCTTCTCACTTAGTGATACATATTTTTTGTATGCTGCAGCCGCCAATAGAGTTACTGTTGTTTTAAATCAAGAAGTAAACGAAAAGTGTGTGTCACCAGGCTACCAATGTATGGTTTTGCAATTACGTTCCCACTGCACTCACTGTTGTATTCAAATTCCATGAATTCTGAAATGGTGAAGGGTTGTTTCTCATTCCCCGTGAGCACTTTGCTGTTCATTGTTTCCATAGACAAGGCATTGCATTTGTAATATTTAGGCCACCATTGTTTGAAAGCCAGTACAAGCTCTGTTGAAACAACTTTAATCTGGTATTCGTTAAAGGTACTTGCAGCAACAATAAGTTCTACAAACTGCACGATGCTATAAATCTTATTAACAGCTCGAATTTTCCTGTTAATCACTGCAAAGTCCCCGTCACAGGGTAAGAATGAATGGCCTCTGACCGGGCAATAATGATAAATTCTGAGTAAACACTGAGATGCTGCTACTGCCATGAGGAACCTGAACATAATATTATTCTTATTCTGCCCTGGGCAGCCATCTGAAAATATATGCAGGTATTTTATGTTTGGTGGCAACTTGTTTCATATGTAATCCAGCAGACTTCATTGGGACTCTTCTTCGTGATAAATGTAGAATGTTGCATATCCTGTCTTCAGGTTGTGGATATTGAATATATTAACATTGAGTTGCCAAAGGTAGAAAACTTCCTGAACTGGAATGGTAGGAAGGGACAGATTTTACATAAAATCAATGGCAATACCTGCAACATCCTCGTCTTTTTGACACAATACTTGTACTTCACCAATACGAGCAGAAAACTTTGCATCCCTGCATTTATGAACCATCATATCTGCAGCGGCAACCCTCTTAGCCTTTTCATTCAATGTTTTGTTTTGTAATTTATTTTGAAGTGCTTCACAAGTACCACATGTGTCAACTTGTGGTCGACCAAATGTAAGTGAAAAACGTTCTTTGAATATTTTAAAATAAAATTCGTACTTAATATTATTTGCTTGGGGATGTCGTAATCTGAACTACTCATGCATGATTTTGACATTAAGTTGGCTATTTAAATAACACTGTTCTCTTGTGCCATAGTGAATAATTTTTTGAGGATAGGAATTTATGTGATCAATTATCAAACGTATTTCTGCACCACCAATTTGATTTCCCAATGCATTTCTACCACTCTGGTCACTAGGCAACTTTCCACAAGCAAGCAGATTGCTTATCCTCCTCAACCTTTGGTTTGTAGCACAATGGATACTTAAGAAAACTTTCTTGCATACCTCTGATTGTCCAGTGCTGGAATTAATAAAATACTGAAAATTGTTGCATCTTGGTTTGCAGTTGCCTCCTTCTGGTACTCTTCTTCGTCTTCTGGAAATATTACCTACAGTAATCAGCCCTTGGAGATAAAAATCTTTTGTGTCCTTTGATGTCATGTTGTAGAAAAGTGAAAATACTTCATTTCTTTCCTCTTCAGGAATTCTTCCAAAGCAGTTTCAGCGACATCTACAAAATTACACAATTTTTCAGTCACACAATAAATCATTAGTTTACTATTTTACTGACGTATAACCTCCCGTATTAGAACATTACTTACTTGCAGTCCACACCAATGCTTTTCTTTGAAAATAACTTTCCACTGTAGTTTTTGTACTCTAAACCTTTAATTCGTGACCTTTTTTATGATTTCAAGCTGATACTCGACATTCTTTACACCTTTTTTCCTCTTTCTACTTTCACCACCATCATGTACATCCATATCTTCCCTGTTCAACATTGCTGTGCTTCACAAAGAAAAACCGTGTGAACACAGAGATGATATTACACAACAGACTAGCCAACGTTGGCTGCAGAAATAGCACTAGTCCTGGACAGGTGTTCTTTCTCCTCTCACTCATAATGTCAAGATCTTGTTTGTCCCATTAAGAATGATTGACAAATGTTGTTTCTGCATTCATTCGATAGATGGAGCGCCATAACATGGAAATCAGCTCTTAACTTAAAAAGTGGACAAGTGTTGTTTCTGCAATCAGCGATTCATTGTAGGCAATAGGTTCCAGCTTTTTGCAAACATACTGTTTTTTATTTTGCCCAAACTTGTTTCAGCACCCTGTGCCATCATCAGTGGGTTTCTGCGTATTGAAAACTGTAAAAAGTGAGTGTAATTTAGGTTGTAACTGATCTGACATGACGCCTAAAGAAATTTTTTGTTCATTTTGCTTCTTATCATGATTTTACATTATATTGTTTTGCAGAATCAACTTTGGTGTCCTGCACTGATAGCTCGTCATCTGCAGATCAAAATGATGTAATGTGAAATTCATTGGCAAATTAACACATCCCTTGATTTTTTAAAATGTGATTTTGGCATGTCAAAATGTTTTGTATATATATTTGTTACAAAATTTTGGCATGTCAAAATTTTTTGGTATATATTTGTTTCAAAATATATACGTAAAACAGTGTGTTTGCATAAGGTGGAACCTATATTCTATAATCTGAATGGAATGTTTATCGCAAAGATTGGTTGAACACTAATATGCGGGCTTGTTTATAGCAATAAAATATCGATAATATCTATTGAGATCAGTTCAGATTCAGAATGTGAAATAATTTGGTTGATGGCAAGTGTAAAGGTGAATCAAACGTGGTCGTTGGAGGCTTTTATTGTCACTCTGCCTCACCAACAGTATGGTGGAAGACACAGTGGAAACACTGGAAATATTTTTTGCCTAAGTTTCCTGGTAGTGTTTTAGTTTCAGGTGGAGATTTTTAACTTACCCCCTGTAGACTGGGAGACTAAAGTGATTAGGATAATAGTAGGGACAGAGACTCATGTAAAATTGTTTGAAGTTCCTTCTCTGAAAATTACCTTGAGCAGCTAATTGGAGAACCAATTCATGAAGTTAACATCTTGGACCTGCTGGTAACAAACGGGCTCTAAAGTTCGACTTAACATAGAACAGAGAATCAGTGATCATAAGACCATTAAAGCATATTGAATATGGTTGTAAGTATGAATACAAAGAAAGGCAAGATGATGATTTCTGTTTTGCAAGAGTGTCAAGAGACATATGTCAGATTACCTGACAACCATCATGAAAATTTCATCTCCAGCATCAGCGGACAGAGATAAAGAGCATCATACAACATGCTTTAGACAAGTATCTACATCTACTGCTATACTCTGTAAATAGCTGTGAAGTGCACGGCAGAGGGTACATCCCATTGAAACAATTATTAAGGTTTCTTCTCATTCTATTCACATATAGAGTGCAGAAAGAATGATTGTTTAAAAGTCTATGTGCGTGCTGAAGTTAAATCTAAAATAGTATCCACAATCCCTATGTGAGATATACGTGAGTGTCGTCAATAGACGTCAAAGTATGTCCTGAGTGAGGTTCATCTTTAACTTCTACTCGACCATTTCCAAACAATGTGTACCATTCATAACACTGAGTATGGCTTAATCACTCACCATCTTAGGCTTTCTGCATCAATGCAGATGCATTGCTCCCTTAACTCTGCCATCTCGAAATTCGGAAACTGTGTGACCCAACATTCTACAGTGCTGAACAATAACTAACAGACATTCAACAGTGAAACTTCCGACAGCTGCACATTAAACCAGGCATGTGCAAGGATGCCAATCGCCTTTCGCTCCAACACACCATTGGCGCAAAATTATGAATATTGGAAACTTTTTAACAGATTTCATAGTTGTAAAGAGTCTGCATCTGAACGAATACACCATCATTCTCACCTCAGCCTTCACTGGGCATAATTACCCCTCTAGCCTAGTTCAAAAGCAGATTTCCTGGGCCATCACATCCAATCCTGGTATTGCTGATACTTTCAAAAAACGACTTACGAGTACTCCTCTTGTCACTCAATATTATCCAGGTCTTGAAAATATCAATCAGCTACTTCAATGCGGCAGTGACTTTTTAAAATCATGCCCTGAAATGAGATCCATTCTATCTGAGATTTTGCACACCACACACAGAATAGCTTCTCGTCATCCCAATTACCGCCCCGCGTCCGTCCATCCTGATTTAGGTTTTCCGTGATTTCCCTACATCACTCCAGGGAAATGCCAGGATGGTTCCTTTGAAAAGGGCATGGTCTACTTCCTTCCCTGTCCTTCCCTAATCCGAAGAGACCGATGACCTCACTGTCTAGTCTCCTCGCCCAAACAACCCAATCCAATCTCCACAATATCTTGTCAGACCTTCTGCTACTTCTGCACTCATTTCCCTAACCTATGGCTCTTACCTCTGTGACCATCCCTGCTGTAAGACTAGCTTTGTGCTACCATCACCTATAGCAGCCTTGTAATTGGAAAAGCATATATTGTCAAAAGGAGAGGGACCTGTGACTATAAACTTACCATGTATCAGCTGTTATGTAAACACTGTTAGACTTTTCACATTGATATGGCAAACACCAAGTTACCAGTTAGGAAGAATGGACATAAGCAAAGGGTGTATACTGGCGACACACAGTATCCTGTTACAGTATGTTCCGCAACTGACAGTGGTGACCTGGGTCACTGTTTCACCGCAAATGCCGTCTAGATTCTTCCCCCAGACTCCAGTTTCTCAGAACTCTGCAGGTGTAAACTGGTGTTACACCATGTCCTTTGTTCTCGCCATCCACTTGGCCTTAACTTACATTAATTATTTTGTTAAGTTTCTTCTGTCTCAGTGTTTCTCCCCAGTAACCATTCCTTCCCCTCCTCTTCCTTCTGCTTCAACTCTTTTTCAGAAGAAGGAATCACTGGATCCAAAAGCTTGCAAATTTCAGTAGCTCTGCTTAGTGAGTAGATTTCTTTATCTTCCCAAGTACTTTCTGCTTGAATGAGATTTTCACTCTGCAGCGGAGTGTGCGCTGATATGAAACTTCCTGGCAGATTAAAACTGTGTGCCGGACCGAGACTCGAACTCGAGACCTTTGCCTTTCACGGGCAAGTGCTCTACCAACTGAGCTACCCAAGCATGACTCACACCCCCTCCTCACAGCTTCACTTCTGCCAGTACCTCGTCTCCTACCTTCCAAACTTTACAGAAGCTCTCCTGCGAACCTTGCAAAACCAGCACTGCTGAAAGAAAGGATACTGTGGAGACATGGCTTAGCCACAGCCTAGGGGATGTTTCCAGAATGAGATTTTCACTTTGCAGCGGAGTGTGCACTGATATGAAACATCCTGGCAGATTAAAATTGTGTGCAGGACCGAGACTCGAACTCGGGACCTTTGCCTTTCACGGGCAAGTGCTGTACCAACTGAGCTACCCAAGCACGACTCACCTTAATTTGGTATTTCTTAGAAGAATCCTTTAGTCAGTGTAGCCAAAGGGCATCGTCAAATGTGTCAGGCCAACATCGCCTTCGTTAAACTCATTAAAAACTAGAAATATAAAATAGTAAAATCATTACCTTTTCTAGATGGACGCAAGACCCACCAAGATCTGCATAACGCGTTCCCATTCACAGGAGCAAGTAACAGAGTAAGATGGGGGCTTAGGTAGTAAGCATAATGCGCCACAGCGTCGTGTGCCAGTACTGAAGTCTAATACAGAATGACCTCAAGAGGTGGCACTGCGATGCAACAGTGATAAAAATGATTGTAAACTGGATATAAATACCCACTAAAACTTTATGAATGTAATGCACATAAGACATTGGTAAGATGGAATTACTAGGGGCAACATCTGTGCATAACTTAGCCTAAAAATTTTGCCGAAGTAAAATATAAATGAAGGCGGTAAACTTAAAATGAGAAAACAAGGTGTATAATACAACACACAGATGCAGTACATAAACAGATTTGTTGTATCATATACCACTAGAACGAGAACATTAAAAACACAGGACTGTAATTTCAGATAAAGAGGCTGCCCATATAACACTCAATACTGCGTCATTCGGAGCTATAACTTCTAGCAAGAAAACTTTTTTTATAAAATACAAGTAAAATTATTAGGCTTAAAAAGTACACACCAGTGTGGAAGACGGACGTTATGCTGGTAAACTACCCCCCCCCCCCCCCCCTTGTACTTGAGCAGATAAAGGGAACTGAGCCATTTTTATATATCGACAAGTATGTGTGGATAAGGGTCTTTCATTCTTCGAAGAGAATAACATCCACCGGTTAGACCACGATCCATCGGAGACTTATGCGAGGGAACTTAAAGATTGCCTTGAAGGATGTTTATTTATCATTCCCCCTAAAAGTTTGTCAAGATTACATGTTAAGAATCCTAAAATTCCTGCATTGAAGGCCCAAATTAAGATTCATAAGCAAGGTTTCCCTATCTGCCCATTAATTAATGCAAGACGGAATATAGGTGAACCTGCACAAAGATTTCTCTTGCAGATTTTGAAAAGAGAATTTGTTTTTGAGCAGACTATGACGTTAACGAGTCGGAAAGAACTGGTTACGTTGTTACAGGACCAGGTCTTCCCGACAGGCTGTCGTCTGTTATCCCTTGACATAAAGAATTTGTACACAAATTTGCCGATATAAGAAACCATTATGATTATACAGGAGAATCTCTTTCATAATAAGCGATTGATAACAGATGAAATTATCGAGGTTATCTCTCTTCTTCGAATTCTTACGGCATATAATTATTTCACATTCAATGACAACATGTACAATCGGAGAGATGGCCTGGTTATGGGCAGCATTTTGTGTGGTTTTTTAAGTTGTCTTCGTTAACTACATTGAGCTCCAGGTGTTTAAACGCAATTCCTACTTTTGTCAAAAAAATTTACTTTATCGGCGTTATGTTGACGACATTGTGGTTGTTTTTAATGGCAATGAATCAGTAATTTTGGGTTTGGTCGATGAATTTAATGCCCTTCACCCAAAGATGATTTTCACGCATGAGGATATGAATACTGATGGAGTCCTCAGTTACCTAGATCTGTGGTTACAGATACGTGATAACAAAGTATCCATAGATATTTTTAGGATGTCACCACAGATGCTATTATTCATGCTTCTTCCTGTCATCCTCGCCAGCATAAGATTAGTTTTTTTAAAGCTACGATCACGTGTCCATGCGAATTGCCATTATCTGAAGACGCAGTTAATAGAGAACTTGACAAACTAAAGTATATCGCCCGTAATAAATGGCTACAGTGTTGCTCTCGTTGATAAGATATACCAGGACAAAACAACAGTGTCCCTTCGGAGTTCACCCAATGCACCTTCTGTCGCGCAGCACAATTACATTTCTTTGGCATTTATGGGCAGTTTTAGTTATGAACTGGCGAAACTTTTCTGGGGAGTGGGCTCTCGTATAGTATTTTCCGCGGCTACCAATCTTCAGTTTATGTGCATACATACTGAATCACCTAAAAAAAAAACCTTTTGGCATCGGGGGTATATCTGCTGGAGTGTCACAATTGTAATGCAGGATATGTTGGACAAACAGGCAGAACCTTCAAAATCAGATCGCAAGAACATCTTCTTAATAGATGGGGACAGGTAAAACAGAGCTCTGCCTTTGCCCAACACCTTAAAGCCAGTGGCCATAGTGCTCCGCAAGTACAAAATCTTAAGATTTTGCATTTTGCACAAAAGGGTATAGAGTTAAACATTTTGGAAGAAATTGAAATGTTTAGGCATATGGAAGACAAAGATTTGTCTCTCCTTAATGACCAAATATTTGGCACCAATCAGGCCTTTTTAGAAATTATGAAATTGATGTTATTAAAGTAATCCTGGAGCTCTCGTAATTCTGCCTAAATATGAGCCCTGTTCCTTTCTGGTCTTATGTCGTTTTCTTAGCCAAGCCATTAGGGTTTTTTTGACTCAAATAGGATATTTGTGAGTTTGTCGCTTTAAATGATGATGCATTTTACACATTTCATTGTAGATATAAAAAAAAAGAAGGGGAGGAGGGTAGTTT
Organism: Schistocerca serialis cubense; assembly: GCF_023864345.2. Classification (NCBI taxonomy): domain Eukaryota; kingdom Metazoa; phylum Arthropoda; class Insecta; order Orthoptera; family Acrididae; genus Schistocerca; species Schistocerca serialis. Next base: position 607,605,244 of record NC_064644.1, on the reverse strand, counting down.
CCCCGCATAACGTCCGTATTCCACGTTGGTGTCTATTTTTTAAGCTTAATAATTTTACTTGTATTTTATAAAAAAAGTCTTCTTGCTAGAAATTCTAGCTCCGAGTGACGCTGCATTGAGTGTTATATGGGCAGCCTCTTTATCTGAAATTACAGTCTTGTGTTTTTAATGTTCTCGTTCTAGTGGTATGTGATACAAAAAATATGTTTATGTACTGCATCTGTGTGTTGTATTTTACACCTTGTTTTCTCATTTTAAATTTACTGCCTACATTTATATTTTACTTTGTCAAAATGTTTTGGATAAGTTATGCACAGGTGTTGCCTCTAATAATTCCATCTTATCAATGTCTTACGTGCAACCCCCCTCCCCTGGTCTCCCTCCAATGAACCATGGACCTTGCCATTGGTGGAGAGGCTTGCGTGCCTCAGGATACAGATGGCCGTACCGTAGGTGCAACCACAGCGGAGGGGTATCTGTTGAGAGGCCAGACAAACGTGTGGTTCCTGAAGAAGGGCAGCAGCCTTTTCAGTAGTTGCAGGGGCAACAGTCCGGATAATTGACTTATCTGGCCTTGTAACACTAACCAAAATGGCCTTGCTGGTCTGGTACTGCGATTGGCTGAAAGCAAGAGGAAACTACAGCTGTAATTTATAACGAGGGCATGCAGCTTCCTGTATGGTTAAATGATGATGGCATCCTCTTGGGTAAAATATTCCGGAGGTAAAATAGTCCCCCATTCGGATCTCCGCGCGGGGACTACTCAAGAGGACGTCGTTACCAGGAGAAAGAAAACTGGCGTTCTACAGATCGGAGCATGGAATGGCAGATCCCTTAATCGGACAGGTAGGTTAGAAAATTTAAAAAGGGAAATGGATAGGTTAAAGTTAGATATAGTGGGAATTAGTGAAGTTCGGTGGCAGGAGGAACAAGACTTTTGGTCGGGTGAATACAGGGTTATAAATACAAAATCAAATAGGGGTAATACAGGAGTAGGTTTAATAATGAATAAAAAATTGGAGTGCGGGTAAGCTACTACAAACAGCATAGTGAACACGTTATTGTGGCCAAGATAGACACGAAGCCCATGCCTACAACAGTAGTACAAGTTTATATGCCAACTAGCTCTGCAGATGATGAAGAAATTGATGAAATGTATGATGAGTTAAAAGAAATTATTCAGGTAGTGAAGGGAGACGAAAATTTAATAGTCATGGGTGACTGGAATTCGAGATTAGGAAAAGGGAGAGAAGGAAACATAGTAGGTGAATATGGATTAGGGGTAAGAAATGAAAGAGGAAGTCATGTGGTAGAATTTTGCACAGAGCATAACTTAATCATAGCTAACATTTGGTTCAAGAATCATAAAAGAAGGTTGTATACATAGAAGAATCCTGGAGATACTAGAAGGTATCGGATAGATTATATAATGGTAAGACACAGTTTTAGGAACCAGGTTTTAAATTGTAAGACATTTCCAGGGGCAGATATGGACTCTGACCACAATCTGTTGGTTCTGAACTGTAGATTAAAACTGAAGAAACTGCAAAAAGATGGTAATTTAAGGAGATGGGTCCTGGATAAACTGACTAAAACAGAGGTTGTAGAGAGTTTCAGGGAGAGCATAAGGGAACAATTGACAGGAATGGGGGAAAGAAGTACAGTAGAAGAAGAATGGGTAGCTCTGAGGGATGAAGTAGTGAAGGCAGTAGACGATCAAGTAGGTAAAAAGACGAGGGCTAGTAGAAATTGTTGGGTAACAGAAGAAATATTGAATTTAATTGATGAAAGGAGAAAATATAAAAATGCAGGAAATGAAGCACGCAAAAAGGAATACAAACATCTCAAAAATGAGATCGACAGGAAGTGCAAAATGGCTAAGCAGGATTGGCTAGAGGACAAATGTAACGATGTAGAGGCGTGTGTCACTAGGGGTAAGATAGATACTGCCTACAGGAAAATTAAAGAGACCTTTGGAGAAAAGAGACCCACTTGCATGAATATCAAGAGCTCAGATGGAAACCCAGTTCTAAGCAAAGAAGGGAAAGCAGAAAGGTGGAAGGAGTATATAGAGGGTCTATATACGGGCGATGTTCTTGAGGACAGTATTATGGAGAAGAGTTATACTGCGTGAAGAGTTTGACAGAGCACTGAAAGACCTGAGTTGAAACAAGGCCCCGGGAGTGGACAACATTCCATTAGAACTATTGACAGCCTTGGGAGAGCCAGTCCTGACAAAACTGTATCATCTGGTGATCAAAGGAAATACCCTCCAACTTCAAGAAGTATATAATAATTCCAATCCCAAAGAAAGCAGGTGTTGACAGATGTGAAAATTACCGAACTATCAGTTTAATAAGTCACAGCTGCAAAATACTAACGCGAATTCTTTACAGACGAATGGAAAAACTGGTAGAAGCCAACCTCGGGGAAGATCAGTTTGGATTCCATAGAAATGTTGGAACACATGAGGCAATACTGACCTTACGACTTATCATAGAAGAACGATTAAGGAAAGGCAAACCTACGTTTCTAACATTTGTAGACTTAGAGAAAACTTTTGACAATGTTGACTGGAATACTCTCTTTCAAATTCTAGAAGTGGCAGGGGTCAAATACAGTGAGCGAAAGGCTATTTACAATTTGTACAGAAACCAGATGGCAGTTTTAAGAGTCGAGGGGCATGAAAGGGAAGCAGTGGATGTAGCCTCTCCCCGATGTTATTCAATCTGTATATTGAGAAAGCAGTAAAGGAAACAAAAGAAAAATTTGTAGTAGGAATTAAAAGCCATGGAGAAGAAATAAAAACTTTGAGGTTCGCCGATTACGTTGTAATTCTGTCAGAGACAGCAAAGGACTTGGAAGAGCAGTTGAATGGAATGGACAGTGTCTTGAAAGGAGGATATAAGATGAACATCAACAAAAGCAAAACAAGGATAATGGAATGTAGTCAAATTAAGTCGGCTGAATCTGAGGGAATTAGATTAGGAAATGAGACACTTAAAGTACTGAAGGAGTTTTGCTATTTGGGAAACAAAATAACTGATGATGGTCGAAGTAGAGAGGATATAAAATGCAGATTGGCAATAGAAAGGAAAGCATTTCTGAAGAAGAAAAATTTGTTAACATTGAGTATAGATTCAAGTGTCAGGAAGTCGTTTCTCAAAGTATTTGTATGGAGTGTAGCCATGTATGGAAGTGAAACATGGACGATAAATAGTTTAGACAAGAAGAGAATAGAAGCTTTCGAAATGTGGTGCTACAGAAGAATGCTGAAGATTAGATGGGTAGATCACATAACTAATGAGGAGGTATTAAATAGAATTGGGGAGAAGAGGAGTTTGTGGCACAACTTGACAAGAAGAAGGGACCGGTTGGTAGGCATCAAGGGATCACAAATTTAGCATTGGAGGGCAGCGTGGAGGGTAAAAATCATAGCGGGAGACCAAGAAATGAATCCACTAAGCAGATTCAGAAGGATGTAGGCTGCAGTAAGTACTGGGAGATGAAGAAGCTTGCACATTATAGAGTAGCATGGAGAGCTGCATCAAACCAGTCCGAAGACCACAACAACAACAATGTGCATTACATTTATAAAGTTTTAGTGGGTATGTATATCCAGTTTACGATCTCTAATTTTTATCACTGCTGCATCACAGCACCACTTCTTGAGGTCATTCTGTATTAGGCTTCAGTACAGGCACACGAAGCTGTGGCGCGTTATGCTTACTACCTGAGCCCCCATCTTACTCTGTTACTGGCTCCTGTGAACGGGTACGCATTATGCAGATCTTGGCACCTCTCGCATCCATCTAGAAAAGTTAATGATTTTACTATTTTATATTTCTAGTTTTTACTGAGTTTAACGAAGGTGATGTTGGCATGTTATATTTGACGATGCGCTTTGGCTACACTGACTAAAGGATTATTCTAAGAAATACCAAATTAAGGTATTTGCTCTTTCAGTAGTTGACCTGTTTATACATGCTTATAGGTGATCCAAGCCTGCACAACGCTATCGCGATTCTTAAATAGATGTATTTGTTCTCTGTTTTCTATGTAGATAACCTGAAGATGCCTAAATAAGGTGAAATGCCTTGTTGATAATAAAAAACTAAAATTGCAACCAAGACTGTTTTTAACCAATACAAATATTGTCACACATGTTGTAGGACAGGGTCCGTGCCCACAGCTGCCGCGATGTGCTGGCCCATGATGGGAAATGTATCAACTGAGATCTGTGCTGCCTCATTGAAGTATTTCTTTGTTGTATGATGGATTGGGACCCATGGGTAGCTGAAGAAAGGTCTTCATTTGCATGTTTATCCATGATAAGCAAATTAATTTCATCATTGTATGTTCATAAGTAGAGTACCCAATGCTGCAGCTGGTGAGTTTTATCAGGAAGCCATGATGAGTGGCCAAACAGTGAAAAGAGCATCTTTTGGACCGTTATCAGAGAAAACTTCTCCCAATACAAAAAGAGGTGAAATTTCTTGAGTGAATATATATTGGCTAAGACCTCTTCAATTAGACAGTAATCCTTTGAAGTGCCATTAGTGTCTTTGAGACAGCAGGTATTGGTTGTGCAGTCCCAACAGAATACCAATGTGTCAGGATAGCTCCAATAGTGCAGTCCAAGACGTCAGCCATCACTATCAACAGTTTGCCAGATTGAAAGGGAGCTAAACACGTGGCTGAGCAAAGGCAAGTTTTCCAAGTTTGAAATGCAGTCTTGCAGTACTGTGTCCAAGCAAATGTGGTACCTTTTTGGTAGTGGATTCAATTAGTGAGTGATCTTTGAAGTGTTGGGATGAACATATTGTAGTATGAAACCTTCCCACGAAAAGATAACAGTTCTTTCACATTCTTCGTCTGAGGTAGTGCCGTGATCATTTCCATGTTAGTGGACGCCTGTTTGATGCCTTCATGTGAAATTGTGTGTCCCAAATATTCAGTTTATGCCTGAAAGACCTGAGATTTGTCAAGGTTGCACTTTAAACCTGCATCTTGGTGTGCATGGAACAACATATGCAAAATTCCAGACATGCGCCTCGGTGGAAGGTTCAGTTACGGTGATATCATCCAAATAATGTATATAGCATGGAATATTTTGCGTTCATTGCTCAAGAAATAGTTGAAAAAGTGTGGAAACACTGATGACACTAAATTCTAAGTGCTTGCATTTAAAGATGCCGATAGGTTTGTTGATTACCAGGAGCTGCTGCGACTCTTCATCAAGTGGAAGCTGCAGATAGGCATCAGCCAAGATAGTTTTCAAGAAATATCTCCCTCCAGTGAGTTTGACTATTAAATCATCTGGACGTGTATCGAATATGAATCAATGTGAGTTCGTGAATTTACTGATACTGTGTTATACACACTACTGGAATATGTCCTTACATTGCATTTGTGACAAGACAGCCAACAATGGGGGCAGTCTTCCCAAGAATATTTCTTAAAACAGACTGAGCAAGCGAATAACACCCTGATTGTTCTCCTGCTGTGCCGCATGCACAGGCTGGGGCCTGTTTGCAGGTGGGCTGCAGTGCAATCATCCCCATCATCCACGTCCACCAATGCACGATGCCTACTATCCGACATGCCAACAGCTGCAGTGGCCAACCAGGTTTCTAATTGTTTCCCTGTTGCTCGGGAAACTTTGAAAGTGTGCGTGAGAGCTAGAACTTGTTCAAGTGATGGGTCATCAGGTTTTAAAGCTTGCTGTCTGACCATTATGTCACCATATGATTCCTTATATTTGGAAGTGACAAAATGACACTTTCTACAAATCCCATGCAGTTCTGCGTCCACGCTCTTAATGTACGATCAGGATGTTTTTTACAATGATAAAATTCTACCCTAGATGCAGTCACATTTCCCACACTGATGGTGGTATGTGGTTAGTTAATTGCACATTTCCTCAAATGGCAAATGAGAGGTTTCAGTCACTGTGACCAGTGTACATAAAAGTCTACAAGTTTGCGGCTTGATCCAAGACAAGAATAGATGTGTTACATTGTTGGCGTTCCTTACCTGGAAAGCTTCACAGTCGAGACAGCCATTTTTTGTATGATTCCCAGTCAGTTGCTGATTCCTTGTATGGCAGTAACAGCAGCAGATGGGCCAGCTGTGGATGTTGCTGGCATTCCTCTTTTGTTGACAAAAACCATACCAACACAGCAGTGTTTCCTTGCAGAATTTGTTCCATCCGTGACTGGCTTTCCAGCTGGTGTTGAGCAGACTTTGAAGTACAGTTTCCACTGAAGGGACATTATTTATGATGCACTGTGAAAAGTCATGACACTGCTTCTGAACTGTGTAACTTTGGAGCACTGTTCGCTGATGGCACTGTTTATCACTTTTTATCTGCCCCTGTCAAATGTACTGTTCACCAGTTGGGTAGTAGCGATGACACAGTCAAACAGTCCATAATACAGTGACACTTATTTGTTGACACCGAGGGTAGAAGCACTGGCAAACATTGATCAAAAGACAATAATCCAAACAAAGTTCAGTAGTAGATCCAAGATAGTCGCAGTGCAGAGCACAAGAACATGATTGTTATGGTGCAGCTAGTGAAGTGAAGTTTGGAGCTTGGGTTACGGCCTAAGTAAGCCACTGTAGATTAAATGGGCATCAGTTTATGCACTGTGCGTATCTGTCTCACAGACTCACTACAGGGAAGCCAGTGCTTTTCCTAATGGCCAATTCTAGAACAGACACCATGTGCTAGCAGATGATGTAGTGTGGTGAGGTGGAAGGTAGAAAGAGTGTGATGCTGTTTGCATGGCCACATGTCAACCATGTGTACTGCAAACTGTAGCTGGACAAGCCGTGGTAGCCAATGGTGGAGGAGACACCACCAGAGATGGAGACGGGGACACAGTAACATACGGTAGTAGCGCAGACAGAAATTCCATTTATCCAATATTTTAGAAAAGCACAGCAGTATAAGTCCTGGTGTCATGGTGTAGGGAACTTCAGGTCACAGCTGGAAGTGATTGAGGAAATTCACAATGGTGTGTCACAGACATCCTGCATTCTCTTGTGTTACCTATCAGGCAACAGTATTGTGGTGCAATTTTCCAACAGGATAATTCTCATCCATAAATGCCACGTTTCTGTGTGAACTGTGTCTGTGATATTGAGCACTCCCACAGCCTCCGGCTCAGATGCCAGCTATTCCCCATTGGTAGCATCCAGGACATCAAGAAGCAGGTAGAATGGTTGTCAGTGCATGCATCCAGCCCAGTGAGGGTGCAACATTGTACTCAGTAGTGGGCTCATACTGCCAAGTTCATAATAAATTTGACTAGATTTCACCATAGCCAGTCCCAAGCCCAGTTGAGGAAGGAGGAGGGGGAGGAGTAACACCTCGTTAAAAAACCTTGGTTCACCTGACCCGGGAGATAGTACCTCGTGAGGCCCCTTTGCCAGGGATACGGTGAAGGCCTCAATGGCAGCGAAGGCGGAGAAGATGGGCTTCGGTACGGCGGAGCTGGCGGAAGAGGCACCTTTTCTCTTTGGGTATAAAAAGAGTACAAGTAGCAACTGAACCCCAGAGGGGCAGCTACAGACAGCGTCTGACTCGTGGTGAGCGGCTGACTTTAGGCTGGGCATCCTACTGCCTATGTGGAAAGTAACGGAAAACTACCACATTACATTCCCAAGGAGTACATGGTATGTCTCTCCATGTGAAAGATTCCGGAGATAAAACTTCCCCTCATTCGGATCTCCAGGAGGGGAACACATTGAGATTAGACATATTTGAAAGGAAGAAAGGGACAGTGAAAGGAGGAAAGATATGGATTGGAACATGGAATGTGATGACACTTCTGCAAGCAGGAAAGCTAGAGAATGCAAAACAGGAAATGAAAAGGAACAGATTAGATGCCCTCGGTTTGTGTGAAATGAGATGGGGAGAGAATGGGGAGATAGAAAGTGGAGATTATAAACTCTTTTACTCAGGGGAAATCAAGAGTGGTGAAAACGGAGTAGGAATATTAATAGGGCGAAAGTTGAAAAATAGGGTATTGAAGGTACAATATATTGATGGAAGACTGATGATGATACGACTGATGGGTAGTTCAAAAGATTTGTTATTAATACAGGTGTATATGCCAGCACAGAGATGAGGAAGTGGAAGAATATTATGAGAAAATAGAAGAACTCATCGAGAAAGAAAATAGAAATGCCTGCATCACCATCATGGGGGACTGCTATGCAGTGGTGGGTGAAGGAAGAGATGAAGATACAGTAGGAAAATTTGGATTAGGAATAAGAAATGAGAGAGGTGAATGACTAATTAGTTTCTGTAAAGAAAATTCATTAGCAGTGGGTAACACATTATTTGAACACCACAGAAGGAGGCGTTACACATGGATATCAAATTTGAATAGGGAAAGATATCAGATGGACTACATCCTGATACAAAAAGGTTTAGGAACTGTATGAAGAATGCTAAAGCTTATCCAGGAGGGGATATAAATTCAGACCACAACCTAGTGATGGGAGAAGTAAAAGTGAAGTTGAAAAAAGTCTGGAGAGTTAAAGCAAAGGAAAGACTAAACATAAGAAAGACTCAAAGAGGTAGGAAAGGCATCAGATTTGGAGAACAGATTTGTGGAAAAATGGCAAAGAGGTAGTGTTGATGAAAGTGTTAATGACAAGTGGATAAAAATGAGGGAACGACTCATGGAATCTGCCAAAGAAGTACTAGGAATTAGAGTATCCCAAAGCACCAGGAAAGAATGGATGACAGAAAACATGTTGAAAAAGACGGAAGAGCGCAGAAAGTGGAAAAGTGTAGAAACTGATGAAGGCAAAAAGAGGTACAGGAAACTGAATAATGAATTAAGAAGAAAAACTGAAGAAATAAGAGAAAAATGGATGAAACAGAAATGCGATGAAATAGAGAAAAGGGAGAGAGAGGGAAAGTATGAAATGATGTATAGACTGGCTAGTGAGATAGATTTTGAACGTAAAAGAAAGAGGAATAACATGGAAATAGAAAGAGCAGATGGTACTCTAGCAGAAGAACCACAGGAGGTTTTGAACAGGTGGCAAGAATGTATTGAATGTCTGTATAAGGGGGATGAAATGCAAAGCAAAATTAAGGTTGAAGAGGAGCAATATGTGCCGGAAGATGGAAAGGGATTTACCATCTTGGAAGCAGAAGTAGAAAAGGTGCTGAAGGAGATGATGAATAGGAAGGCAAGTGGAATAGATGATTTGCCAGCAGAACTGTTGAAGAGTCTGGGAAACAAGGCAAGAAAAGAAATACTCTACCTCTGTAACAAGATATATGACAAAGGGGAATGGCCTGAGGACCTCGCTGCAACAGTTATGATACCAATAGAGAAAAAGAGAAATACTAAAAAATGTGAAGAGCACCGGACCATCAGTCTAATTTCGCATGCAGCTAAAGTCTTGCTGAGAGTGGTGAATAGAAGGTTATATGGCAAGCTGGATAGAGGGATTGCAGAGGAGCAGTTCGGATTTAGAAGAGGAAAAGGAACAAGAGATGCTATTGGCCTGCTAAGAACTATAGGGGAAAGATATGTGGAAAAGAGTAGAGAAATCTTTGCTGTTTTTATAGATTTAGAAAGGACTTTTGACAGAGTTCAGTGGAACAAGCTGATGGATATCTTGAAGAGGAAAGGAGTAGATTGGAAAGAGAGACAACTGATACAGAATCTATATTTACACCAGAAAGTAAGGATAAGGATTGGAAATGAAATGTCAGAAGGAAGCAGCATTGGACGAGGTGTTAGACAAGGTTGTTGCCTTTCCCCACTGTTGTTTAACGTATACCTCGAAGAGATTATTGCGGAAAGCTTAGATGGGAAAAAAGGAATATGTATTGGTGGAAAAAGAATAGAATGTATAAGATTTGCTGATGACATGGTATTAGTGGCAGAAAGTGAGCGGACAGTGAATAAAATGCTCAAAGATCTGAATGAAGCTTGTGTGGAATATGGGATGCAAATAAACACAGTAAAAATGAAGAGTATGGTAATCAGTACAAGATGCAGACTGTCCCATATTAAAATAGGACAATCTACCATTAGCCAAGTAAGTGAATTTAAATATCTCGGAAGCACAATAACTGAAGACTTGAGATGTCACCAGGAGGTGAAAACTCGAATTGCCATAGCGAAGGAGGTATTCAACAGAAAGAGGAGACTCTTATGTGGCAAATTAGATAAAGGACTAAGGAAAAGGCTTGGCAAATGTTTTGTCTGGAGTGTGGCACTGTATGGGGCAGAAACATGGACACTGAGACAAGAGGATGAAAAAAGGTTAGAAGCATTTGAGATGTGGATGTGGAGGAGAATGGAGAGAATAAGCTAGATGGAAAGAGTGAGTAATGAAAGAGTATTGGATAGGGTTGGTGAGAGAAGATGTCTGCTGAAGGTTGTAAGAGAAAGGAAAAAGAACTGGTTGGGAGATTCATTGAGAAGGGAGTGCTTGCTAGTAGATGCTTTGGAAGAATTGGTTTGTGGGAGAAGACTGAGACGAAGAAGGAGAAACAAGATGATAGATGACATAAAGGGAAGAGGAAATTACGCAGACCTGAAGAGGATGGCAGAAGATCGGAAAGCCTGGAGAACTACCGTGTGAAAACCTGCCTTTAGGCAGAACACTGATGATGACGACGTAATCACTGAAATATCATCATATATTCTCTCAACCTTTGAAGTTTCATTGAGTTTCCTCTACCTCTTCTTGGTGCTTTAGTTGTCAGTGTATTTCAGTGTCATTAGGAAAATAAATGGAACTTCTACATGTTTGTTAATGGTGAGCTTAGATCCAAATTGTAAAGGTGTGTTCACAGTGGGCTGAGCTGGGCCAGGGTGGTCTGGTGTATCAAACCTGTAGTTACCCTCTGTGCCTTTCACGTAAGTGACTGAGCCAGCATGGAACATCGAATAAAGTGAGAGATTACTGAGCTGCACTTGGGCATCATACATAAACATTTCATATCTGATACCTATTTTTAAGAAACATTTCACTGCATATATTAATAAAACTCACTTCATTGTGTCCTTTTTGTCAAGAGCTCTTCAGTGACATTTAAAACTCTTAAAAGCAGAAGTAACAGTAATGAACCACACGGAATTAACAAAAAAAATTACTCTTGTGTGATTAAATTGGTTTGATGGAAGCACATGAAGATGGGTCTCGAACATCTTGGCATATTTCACTTACCATTTCAGTGTACTCCCTTCCTCCCCAAAGAGAAACATTGGTAAAGCATAAACACAAAAGCTTGCATAAAATGAATTTAGACAGTGAATTTGTTGTAAACTTATACATCCGAAACAGTAATTGTACAAGCATCTATAATGAGTCTAATTACTACACAGTTTTTCTTCTGTAGTTACACTCCTGTACAAATTCTTATTTGATCTTGAATTTTTTTAACTTCAGTATTCTACTGCACAAACTAAAAAGTATTGTACTCATTCTGTAATAACAAAATTTTCAGGGCAGGTTTCTTAGGTTTTTGTGTAAATAAAAACTCTTCTAAAAGTCAGCCCATATTTATGGGATATCATAGTCCTATTTCCTCTTGCTTAAAAAAAATGATAGTTGCTAAGTTATCAAAACAATAAAAATAATGAAGTGATTATTCTGTAAGTATAGAGTGGCCAAAACTGAATAGCTCTTGACTAGCACTAGCTTCGTACGAGAATTCACATTGCCCTGCAGCTAAAAAATACATCAAATTCATTTGCACTTGACATTGGTTTCACATTCATCATTTTTCTTAAATAAATTTCAATCCGAAGCCTGTTCTGTAGCTCATCTGTTAAAACCAAACTTGAGACACTACATTTTCTCTAAACTACAAAAACAAAAATTGAGTGTGATGCTTTTGTCACAGTCTTGTTTTACAACAGCAAATGATTGTTCAATTTAAATGTTTAGCATGGAGGAAAAAGTGTCAGTTATGTTTAACATTTTTGTTCATAGATGTACAACAGTCAGTAACAATATATTTGCATGTCTCATGTTTGTTGGGCACCGGCAGAACACCATTGATTAGCAGTTGCAGCCCCCTTTTTTTTTTTTTTTTTTTTTTTTTTTTTTTTTTTTTTTTTTTTTTTTTTTTTTTTTTTTTTTTGCAGTATAGGGGGCATTTTGCAGGCCACTCTCTTCACCCAAGTATCCTCCAACTTTTCATCTTCATTGTAACAGATGAAGAAAAATTATTCAGTGTGTAGGCATCTCCCATTTCAATAAAATATTTATTGTTAAATTGGAAGCCTGCAACCACTTCACATAAATATTAGAGAACAGGCACCATTTTGAAATATTACTAATGTTATCTGGGGTAAATTGATGTGGGAACATTTTTTTTTGCTGTGTTCCTTTGCTGCAGAATGTAATACTTATATGGATTCTTGGAATTTTTTAATTGTGCTGTAGTGGTTTGTTGAATGTGTGTATTGCACCTCTCTCTTGAAGCATCAGGTTTAGGTGTGTGTGTTTCAGTGTAACATGTTTAATAGCCAGAGAAAAGAGGGGGAGGGGGGAATATAAAAAGAATTACGGGTTTGTGTGTTCGGGAGGGGGGGGGGGGGGCCAGGCGCGTGTGTGTGTGTGTGTGTGTGTGTGTGTGTGTGTGTGTGTGTGTCCAGCAGTGATTAGTACTTTCGGAATTGAGAGTGATTTGTTTTTTCTGTGCACTTGCTTCTTGCATCAGTTGATCATAATGACTGGGTTGTACTTAAATAAAAAAAAAAAAGTTGCTGTGTTGTTGAAACAATACCACATAACTTGCTTTGTGTCAGTTTGCCATGTAAAACCAAAAGTGCAAGCAGCCACAGCCCATTGTTATGGGGGCTCTTACATGCTCATTATTTGTTGTGCAACAATTTTGACCACGAGATGGACAATTTGCAAAATATGTTAATGAAGGACGCAGAGCTTCAAAAATATTGATGATTGTTCATAATATTGTAGTATGAAAGCGGGGTGTTACACAATACATGGCAGTTCCTGTCAATTCTGACAGAAATTCAGTTCACTCCAAATGAATTTCTGCAAAGAGCTAAAAAAAGTAAAATGATGGGAACTCAGGAAGTGGGCTGGAAGATGTATAGTTGAAAGCACCTTGTACTCTTAGAAATGAAATTGCTGACTGGTCAGGAAACACCAGATACTTTGTCCACAATAGCAGAGGAAACTGAAGGACATGATGTCATGAGATTAAGAAGAAATATTTATTTCACCTGTAGTTTTTCTCAGACTTGACGAACAAGATTAGATTAGTTGTTCAGTGAGCACATATGTTTATTTTTCTTTCAACAGTTGCTACAGCATGAGCATAAGGTCATGTGAGCTTTCAATGAGTAATCAGTAAATAATTGTTTATCACAGTTGAACAGTTGTTCCAGTAAATAATATAACACATGTTCATGACAAATTACACAGTTCACTTGTTTAATGTGTAATTATACCCTGTTCATCTAAACCTGATGTAAACCGTGTATTCTTCCGCATTTGCTTGAATCTCATTGGATCCCCCCGCCCCGTGTGGAGTGGAAGCTGAGCCGTGTCCAGTACAGTCAAGCACAGTCATGAGGATATATTTTATGCTGTGTTACATGCACATAGCCTGAGCAATAATGAGATAACAGTTTTAGTGATGCATTTAACTTGGACAGCACGGGCCAGCCAGCTGGTCCAACTAAGCCTGCAATGATGTGAGAAGTTCCAGTTCACATGTAAAGAGAAACTAGCAGAGAAACAATATAGCTTCGAATATGATTTAATTTTTAAGGAGAATGAAATAATATTTGGCAAAATCCCAGAAATACTGCACGTGTTTTAGGTGACCAGACAAAAAGCATAAAATGCTCTCTTTCTCACCTAACGTAGTATTCTAATTACAAATGAGTGATGAAAATTCCTTACTTAAACACAGGGTAATTTTTCTGAGCGAGCTGTGTGTGATGCAGAAGCATGTTGCAGAGATTTCAATGTATTGTTGAATACTGAAGCCACTGAAGAAGGTATTATTTATAGTGAGCCATCTGGTAATCTCTTTGCTCCTTCCTTATCCGAATCTGAGAAATATTTTTCAGTTCTGGGGCTGTCATTTGCTATGTTGATAATGAGTCGATCACCAACAGGATCCATGAAGCCACCCAGGCCCCGCATTTTCTCCTCCTCTTTTATGATGTGGCATTCTATATCCCGCCAGCATTCAGCAATGACATGTGAAAAAGCTGCATGCATTAGTTCCAGTACGTCTGGCAGCTTAACAGTCTTGTTATTTCTCGTGACAAACCCGTTAACTTGGCTCTAGACCAGTTCTGCTGGGTTCATATTGTAATGGTACAGTGGCAAATGTAGAAATGCAGCATTTGCATGGTGTGCTCAGTGTTGTGAAAATGATTGCTTTTCATGTTTCTACAACACTTATCACTCTGGTTTGTGAGACACTACATCTGTGATATAAAACAATGGACATAGTCCAAATACAGAGTATTTGATTTTTCATTTTTGTCCCAAAAAGTTAAATTGTTATGTTTTCTTAATTCAAGGAACCTTAATTTACGATCTTCCATAAAATATCGAAAATTAAGAATTTATATTTGAAATGAAAACAGAAATTTCATGTGCAGTATTTAATTAGAAAGAGAGATGGGCATCATTCATAAAACAATGATAATAAATTTTTCAATAACGAGATGTAGGTATTTCAGATCAAACGAAAAAATAGAAGACCAATGCAAGACTTGAACCACCGATCCATGAACTGCTCAAAGTTATGAATGTACTACCCTACCAAATCAGCTATATAACCAATGGGTGTTTATATCTCAGCTGTGTGAAATACAGCCCCTCGGAAAACTTTGAAGCCAATTCTATTCTGTAAATTTATGAAAAATGTGAAACCTATTTCTCGGCACTTTTTAACAGTGTTCCACACATGTGTTTCCCATAGAGCAGGAAGCAGGCTCAGCCACTTTCATACTGCATATTATCGGCGCAATGATCGGAGCACAACAATACAGAGACTGTGACTGTACACAACTTCAGCAGTACAAACTACAAAGCTAAAGAGTGATTAAGAAAAACATTGATGGATGTTAATACGTTAGAATATGTTAAAGTTTCATTTAACGTAACTAAATAATAAGATATCTAATACACAAGTAGGACCTACTTCCAAGCGCTTAACACCACCAATGTGCATATGCTATGCCTTCTGACCAATCATCAAGTTTGTTTGTTTGTTTACATCAGGTTTATTCTTATGATGAACAGAGTAGAGTTGTAATGGTTTATGAATCATTGCTGCCATGAATGAGCCCGGGGCCCTCTGAAATATTCAGTGGAAACTTTCCAGATTTGTTTCACGTGTTCTGCATAATGTCTGCTTGTTTTTACAAGGCAAGCAACTCAATCACAGTACATGAGAGTTCCACATAATTGAGAACCAACATGTACGATATGAAGGCGTTGTTATAACTGATGCTATCTGGACATAATTATTTACAATTTTTGCTTAAGAGTTGACACAATGTTATTTATCAATAACATTGAGGATGTAAGGGGCACTTTATTGCATGTTAGATCTCTCTCTTTGTTGGAAAGCATGTCATTAGTCAAGGCTTCATTCAGTGGAAATGGGCAGTATTCACAAGACTATCTTATCACTGAGAAAGAAATTATTGCTGCATGTAAGGTAGTGTATGAAAATGGAGATTTGTTTTTGAGAGTGATGGACAGCTGCTAGCTGCTGCACCAAATATCGATCCTCTGCAGGTTTTCCTTCTTTTTGCAACAGTCTTGTGGCATTGCAGGCTCCTTAGAGACAACAACATCTCTCATGCAATTCCTCTCGGGGAGCTTTTGGCATTCCACTGAACTCGCATGGCAATCCATGGAGGGATGGACACCCTTTTTTTCCATGAAGCACAATTGAGAAGGTTTAGAGAACAGGCATTTGTGACAGATTGCAGAATTATTCTACATACATCCTCATGAATAGGGACTGCAAAGACAGTATAAACCAGGGCTCATAAGGAAATATATAGGCAATTGGTTTTCCCTTTCGTCATTTGTGAGTGGGTCAGGAGAGGGTGTGACGGGGGGGTGATGTTCGATGTATGTGTGTAGATGTAGGTATTGGATTCTTTTGCAGATATGCAAAATTTACTCTCATTTTATACCTTATTTGACTTACACGGTATTCTTTCAGCTTTGTTTCCATGGTAAAGAATTGGAAACTTTTCATTCCCATGGCAACAACAGGTGCGTCAAGCAAGTATGCCAGTTATCCGAAACCTGGTAAAAAAATTATTATGTAGTTTTGTTTCTTCAATAACAATATATTTTTCCTGCATATTAATTGTGCTTTATAAGAGTTGTACCTCAGTGATGACACTAATAGTTACCTCATTGCTTTAGCATTTTTCAGAAATTATAGAAGACCAGTTTGACTTCCACACATATTGCATGCGTAAGATGACACTTCGTTCGTATGTGGGGCTGCTGCGGTTAGAGGATGTCCTGCGATCACATCCATTCTACTTTAAGGCTGCTCGGTGTGCGATTGAAGTATACCTGCGTCTCCATGATAAACCACTTCAAGATGAAACTTCCGAACAGGAAATGAACACAGGTAGGAAATGTCATGCTTTTACTTTTGTGAAAGAGAATTTAAAAGCTTGCAAGGGGTATACATACAAATTTAAATCCAATTTTGAAAGTTGCAGGTACTATAAAGGGAGGTAAAGTGGTGAGAGTTGTACTTACAGGATATCTGTCGAGTATTGACAGGAAAGGAAGGGCAAACAAAAAGATAGTGACAGTCACATATTGAAATTGCAGAGATTAATGATTCAAGTGAATTACAGGTGTAGCCACCACTGCAGTTAGGATATACATGACTAGCAATCCTCCCAGCTTCACACACTTAGCATTAAGTATCTTCAGCTGTACGAGTTGTTTGGCATAGCAGCAATTTTGTTTATGTGCCACTGTGTAGAGTAATGAGTAAAATTCAGAGAAAAGCATTAGGTAACGGAATATTATCAATTTTCATAAAATGTGAATGACTTAAGCAATGCACGCTAGGAAAGTTCTCAGGTGGCACAAATGTTATCTGTTCCATATTTAATTGATGTTCAGAGTGACATCTTGTGGCAATGAAGGGAGTTGCGAGCCATCATCCAACCAAGTGTAGGGCCAGTTGTATACAAGCCATTTTCTGGCCACCTGGCTCCAAGGCCAGTCTGGCTAGAGCTTCATTTTGTGTGAACCATCCTTCATTTCCCTTCACACACCTTTAACATTAACTCTCTACCAAAAAAGTGAGTTCTTACCAGCTTAATATCTGATACGGCCTGCACCACAGGTCATTTAGGAAGTATGCAGTGACCTCCCAGTAGTGGAAGCTTAAGGCAGTCCGGTGCTGCAGTATGGCGACCTTGCCCCATCTACTGTGCGTAGAAACCTTCCTTGTGAATCAGTCATATCTGTTAGTAAAAGTATGAAAATCCCTGCAGTTGTTCATGAGATTACCTGGAGTGTACTGACAATTAATATAAGTATAGGTGCACAAAGAACAAGGAGAAAAATGAAGGGTAAAGAGAGTTACAATTGTCTGCAGTTCTGTTAGCTCTCCAGTACTACTCAGGCGGGCCACATCATTTGGCTATTGAATTAATTTGGTAATCTTCTGTCGGCAAAAAAAGTGAGATTTTGGGAAAAAATTTGCCTTTTTTCCTCATGTGAACAAGTTTCTCAGTGAATTACAGTTTTAAACATATGATATATTGTAACTAGTCCTTTTGCTGCAGCCAGGATTCTTTTACTGTATATAACAATACAAACATGAAGGGAGGGAAAAAGGAATGAGGGATTTTAGAGAGAAGAGCTACTACTGCTGCAGCTATTAATACAGTTATGTCTGCAGGAGGAGCATTATAGATATGTTTCTTTTTCATTTTGTGGCTGTTATTCATGTAGATCATTCGCACTCCAAATTGTGCATTCATTAGGAGGTACCAAGAACTATTTCCAGTTTATTCATGTGTATACCATCCAGACCAGGTATACTGATTATTGAGGCTTCCTTGTGATCAAAGCAAAGCTTTCTGTAATTTTTGGTTCATTCTTAGATTCAGTTCAGATCAGCTAGTTTTCATTCTATTGAAGTCAGGATTTTCATAGCCTTGGTGATAGGTAAATCTTCCAAGCTATTATAAACATTTTGTTGCACTTATCATAAAATATTGTATCTCTTTTAGAAAGATAATGTATTCTTTTTCCACATTGAACATTGCTAAATTTGTAAAGTTTACCTGCCAATTGATTTCGATAATACAGATATTTCATTCCTAGGTCTCCTAACGAGTTGGCAGTTAAAACTTTGTTGTAGTTCTTTTGATTCATTTGCTGTAGGTTAATATTTGCCTACTATTTCAAGAATGATAATTTAACTAAGCTAAATATCTACAGGGTGCTGCAGGAGGAGTGTTCAATATTCAGGGATATGACAGGAATGATCATTTGAAGCAAAATAGTATAGTAAACATGGGCTCTAAAATCCATACATTAAGAGCTGACAGCACTTCTTCGTCTTTGATATTTTGAAACAAATTTCTTCTACTGCAAGGTATTCGCTTTCCATATTGTGAGAAGTGGTAGTATGGACCAAAACAAGAAAAAAATTCCAGTTCTAAAGTGCATATCTTTAGAGGTTTCAGCTCTTGTTCATCTTCACTATAGAGAAACACATCTCTTCTACTGAAAAAGTGCTCATAGCCCATATGGTGTGAATTTTAGAGCCAATTATGTGGAATTGCTTCAAATGATCATTTGTGTCATCTGCCTCAATATTGACCATTCCCCCTAGAACATACTGTATATTAATGAGCAACTAGCACCAGGGCATGGTAACTGGGTTGCAGTTGCAGTTGCTTCCAGAGGCAACCAACATTTGGTTCTCAATATTTCACATAATTAATAATTGAATTTAAAAATTCAAAATGCTGTTATCATCTACTCTTGTACAATCTTGTTACAGTTTAACACAGTAAGACAAGTATTACAATTAGAAACTGTGTATATATCTTGAGGCAACATAACTTCTGACACAAAGATACCCAGACTACATTCATCCATTATTTGAGAATGAGAGCACTTGGTGCCCTTCAGCAAACTGTAAACACAATGTCAGATCTTTACCAAACTTTTTCTCACTGATAATCCCAGGAAATGATGAGAGAAAAAACTTTTATCATTTACTGCTTTTTTTGTTCGTGCAGTCAGACTTCAGCATCTAGCCTGGCATTCTGATTTATTACTTCTTCACTGCTATCTCTATTTGCAACACATTTTGTAGACAGAATCCACATATACCACAGAATGTACCTGTAAAATCATACACTGAAGAGCCAAAGAAACTGGTACACCCGCCTAATATCTAGGGCCCCCACGAGCACACACAAGTGCCGCAGCACAGCATGACGTGGACTTGACTAATGTCAAATAGTGCTGGAGGGAATTGAAACCATGAATCCTGCAGGGCTGTCCATAAATCCATAAGAGTATGAGGGGGTTGAGATCTCTTCTGAACAGCACGTTGCAAGGCATCCCAGATATGCTCAATAATGTTCATGTCAGCAGAAGTGTTTAAACTCAGAAGAGTGTTCCTGGAGCCACTTTGCAGCAATTCTGGACATGTGGGATGTCATATTGTCCTGCGGAAATTGCATAAGTCCATCGGAGTGCCCAAAAAACATAAATGGATGCAGGTGATCAGACAGGATGCTTACGTATGTGTCATGTGTCAGAGTCATATCTAGATGTATCAGGGGCCTCATATCACTCCAACTGCACACGCCCCACACCTTTACAGTCTCCACCAGCATCAACAGTCTCCTGTTGACTTGCAGGGTCCAAGGATCCATGAGGTTGTCTCCATACCCGTACACATCTATCCGCTCGATACAATTTGAAATGAGACTCATCCGACAAGTTGAACGATTCTCTTCAGTCATTGTTGGTCCTGTTGTTGCAGGATCTTTTTTCTGGCTGCAGCAATGTCGGAGATTGGATGTTTTACTGGATTCCTGATATTCACAGTACACTTGTGAAATGGTCATAAGGGAAAATCCCCACTTCATCAATACCTCGGAGATGTTGTGTCCCGTTGCTCATGTGCCGACTATAACACGACTTTCAAACTCACTCACCACAGTAGCAGCAGTAACCAATCTAGCAACTGCACCAGGCACTTGTCTCTTATAGGCATTGCCGACTGCAATGCTGTATTCTGCCTGTTTATATATCTCTTTATTTAAAGACACATGGCTATATCAGTTTCTTTGGAACTTCAGTGTATCATTGTACAACACCTGGCTTGAATGATAAGAAATCTAAACATTGAGATGCATGAAACACTAACAAATTATTGAGACTATAAATGTTTGACAATGACAGCATGTAGCGATTTCCAACAAATTTAAAACATAGTTTTCCTTGCTTACATACTTAGCATCAAGTATTTAACACAATAGTCGATCATTTATAAACTAATCAGAAGTCTGAAGCTGTTTTACACATGGGAGATTGATTCTTTACAGAATTGGGGATTTATTGGTTGCTGAGGACTGACAGTATAGTCTCTGAATACTTTCGTATTTCTGATTTAACAACTTTTCATTTATTCTAATATGAGCAATAATTTTTCTATCCTTCTCGTCAACCCTGTGTATTTATGTGGGTCACACTTCCTGAAAAAGTTGTTAATTATTTCCTGTTAATTTGAGCAGTGTTTCTTGTTGCTATTAACAGCGTTCTCTCCAAAGATTCCTCCACACACTGAGATAAGTTGAGCTTTTGCCAATTACGGTGATAAAGTCACCTATTAACTTTGTCATCATTTTTATTGCAAGAAGTTAATATCCCCTGCAACAGCTGGTAGAAAATTGGTGTTAGTATTTTTTTCACAGCAGTAGAACTTTTATGAAGCATAAACTCTAAAAACTGACAGGAAGTATCCATCATGTTTCAGCCAGATACTTATTACTTGGTCATTAAAGGAGCTACATTCTTTTATTTTTTGTGATATATTCAGGATGGATAAATCTGGCTACTCCTTTGATTGCCCTTTCAGACCATCATGCAGTTACAAACTAACGTACTTCCCTTTATCTTTTTTCTGGTCTCTGTTGTAGTAGCCGTATCCATCTTATTTTCTTCTGCAATAATAACAAGTTCTCTTTAGCTGGAGCTCTCTCAGCTGGAAGGCTGTTCAAGTTATGGGCTAATTTTGGTACTGCAAGTTTTTATATGGGTAAGGACTTCTTGTGCAACCATTAGACTGCAGGTGCCCAATCCCAAATCTCAAACTTATACTGCGGATGTGATAAGATTAATGAATAGTAGATTTGTTTTAGAGCAGGAGTAGTTATGGTTGGGTGATGTTTCAATAAGTAAATCTTGCAGCTGATATGCCCTTTCCATGTGAGATGCTCATCCAGTACACCGACTAGAAATTGACGTTTGTTAGGTTTTTACCTAACGACATATTCGGCACTATAACCACCTGAAGTGTATTATGATTTGACAATCCCTTCGTCATAACTTTCTTATTCTTAGTCAATATTAGTTCATTCACAATAATGTATTCCATAATCACATTGACATTCTCTTTATTGTTTTGCGCTGTTAACTGTTCAGTACAGCCCTACCTTACAGACAGTGTAGCATAAACATAGTTCACTTGCTAGTAGTTTTGTACCTGCATAATATTACTAATAAAGAGACGTACAAGAAAAAAAGCAAACCAAGAAAATACTTCAGTCCATTACTCCAAAATTGAAAATCTATTCTTCCTTTTTAAAACATAGTTAGGCACATTGTCTTCTGCGAGCTGAAGAACTCTAATGTTGCTATTTTTGCACAATAAGTTTTTTTCATTATTATTAGGCTATTATGGAATTTCCTTTCTTGTAGTTGTTCAGAGCCATTAAAGAAAGTCAAATGTTTTGTGGAATGATCTGTCTAAAAGTAAGAAATAAAATATATTAGAGTAACATTTGACCTCCCCTCCCATGAACCATGGACCTTGCTGTTAGTGGGAAGAAGGCTTGAGTGCCTCAGTGATACAGATAGCCATACCGTAGGTGCAACCACAACGGAAGAGTATCTGTTGAGAGGCCAGACAAACAGGTGGTTCCTGAAGAGGAGCAGCAGCCTCTTCAGTAGTTGCAGGGGCAACTTTCTGGATGATTGACTGAACTGGTTTTGTTACATTAACCAAAATGGCCTTGCTGTGCTGGTACTGTGAATGGCTGAAAGCAAGGGGAAACTACAGCCGTAATTTTTCCCGCGGGCTTACAGCTTTACAGTATGGTTAAATGATGATGTCTTCCTCTTCGGTAAAATATTCCGGAGGTAAAATAGTCCCCCATTCGGATCTCCAGGCGGGGACTACTAAGGAGGATGTCATTATCAGGAGAAAGAAAACTGGCGTTCCGCGTATCAAAGCGAGGAATGTCCGATCCCTTAATCGGGGAGACAGTTTAGAAAAAGTAAAAAGAGAAATGGATGGGTTAAAGTTAGATATAGTGGGAGTTAGTGACGTTGAGTTGCAGGAGGAACAAACTTCTGGTCAGGCGAATGTAGGGTTATAAATACAAAATCAAATAGGGGTAATGCAGGAATAGGTTTAATTATGGAAAAAAAAGGAGCGCGGGTAAGCTACTACAAACAGCATAGTGATCGCATTATTGTAGCCAAGATAGACATGAAGCCCACACTTACCACAGTAGTACAAGTTTATATGCCAACTTGCTACGCAGGTGATGAAAAGATTGAAGAAATGTATGGTGAGATAAAAGAAATTATTCAGATAGTGAAGGGAGACCAAAATTTAATAGTCATGGGGGACTGGAATTCGATCGTAGGAAAAGGAAGGAAAGGAAAAGTATTAGGTGAACATGGAATGGGGTTAAGGAAAGAAAGAGGAAGCCGCCTGGTAGAATTTTGCACAGAAAATAACTTATCATAGCTAATACTTGGTTTAAGAATCATGAAAGAAGGTTATATCCGTGTAAGAGGCCTGGAGACACTGGAAGGTTTCAGATACATTGTATAATGGCAAGACAGAGATTTACGAACCAGGTTTTAAATTGTAAGACACTTCCAGGGGCAGGTGTGGACTCCCACCATAATCTATTGGTTATGAACTGTAGAAACTGCAAAAAGGTGGGAATTTGAGGATATGGGACCTGGATAAACTGAAAGAACCAGAGGTTGTAGAGAGCTTCAGGAAGAGCATTAGGAAGTGATTGACAAAACCGGGGAAAGAAACACAGTAGAAGAAGAAGAATGGGTAGCTTTGAGAGATGAAATTTTGAAGACACCAGAAGATCAAATAGGTAAAAAGATGAGGGCTAGTAGAAATCCTTGGGTAACAGAAGATACATTGAATTTAATTGATGAAAGAAGAAAATATAAAAATGCATTAAATGAAGCAGGCAAAAAGGAATACAAACGTCTCAAAAATAAGATTGACAGGAAGTGCAAAATGGCTAAGCAGGGTTTGCTAGAGGACAAAGTAAGGATGTAGATGCATATATCACTGGGGGTAAGATACATACTGCCTACAGGAAAATTAGAGAGATCTTTGGAGAAAAAAGAACCACTTGTATTTATATCAAGAGCTCAGGTGGAAAACCAGTTGTAAGCAAAGAAGGGAAAGCAGAAATTTGAAAGGAGTATATTGTGGGTCTATACAAGTGCAATGTACTTTAGGGCAATATTATCGAAATGGAAGAGGATGTAGATGAAGATAACATGGGAAATATGATACTGCGTGAAGAATTTGACAGAGCACTGAAAGACCTAAGTCGAAACAAGGCCCTAGGAGTAGACAGAACTACTGATAACCTTGGGAGAGTGAGCCCTGACACAACTCTACCATCTGGTGAGCAAGATGTATGAGACAGGTGAAATACCCTCCGACTTGAAGAAGAATATAATAATTCCAATCCCAAATAAAGCAGGTGTTGACAGGCGTGAAAGTTACTGAACTATCAGTTTAATAAGTCACGGCTGCAAAATACTAACATAAATTCTTTACAGACGAATGGAAAAACTGGTAGAAGCTAACCTTGGGGAAGATCAGTTTGAATTCCATAGAAATGTCAGAACACGTGAGGCAATACTGACCCTATGAATTATCTCTGAAGATAGACTAAGGAAAGGCAAACCTACATTTCTAGCATTTGTAGACTTAGAAAAACCTTTTGGCAATGTTGACTGCAATACTCTCTTTCAAATTCTGAAGGTGATAGGGGTAAAGTACAGGAAGAGAAAGGCTATTTACAATTTGTATAGAAACCAGATGGCAGTTACAAGAGTTGAGGGGCATGAAAGGGAAGCAATGGTTGGGAAGAGCGTGAGACAGGGTTGTAGTCTATCCCTGATGTTATTCAGTCTGTATATTGGGCAAGCAGTAAAGGAACCAAAAGACAAATTTGGAGTAGGAGTTAAAATCCATGGAGAAGAAATAAAAACTTTGAGGTTTGCCGATGGCATTGTAATTCTGTTGGAAACAGCAAAGGACCTGGAAGAGCAGTTAAACGGCACGGACACTGTCTTGAAAGGAGGATATAAGATGAACATCAACAAAAGCAAAACTAGGGTAATGGAATGTAGTCAAATTAAGTCAGGTGATGCTGAGGGAATTAGATTAGGAAATGAGACACTTAAAGTAGTAAAGGAGTTTTGCTATTTGGGGAGCAAAGTAACTGATAATGGTTGAAGTAGAGAGGATATAAAATGTAGACTGGCAATGGCAAGGAAAGTATTTCTGAAGAAGAGAAATTTGTTAACATCGAGTATTGATTTAAGTGTTAGGAAATCGTTTTTGTATGGAGTGTAGCCATGTATGGAAGTGAAACATGGACGATAAATAGTTTGGACAAGAAGAGAATAGAAGCCTTTGAAATGTGGTGCTACAGAAGAATGCTGAAGATTAGATGGGTAGATCACATAACTAATGAGGAAGTATTGAATAGGATTGGGGAGAAGAGGAGTTTGTGGCGCAACTTGACAGGAAGAAGGGATCGGTTAGTAGGACATGTTCTGAGGCATCAAGGGATCACCAATTTAGTATTGGAGGGCAGCGTGGAGGGTAAAAATCGTAGAGGGAGACAAAGAGATGAATAGACTAAGCAGATTCAGAAGGATGTAGGCTGCAGTACTTATTGAGAGATGAAGAAGCTTGCACAGGATATAGTAGCATGGAGAGCTGCATCAAACCAGTCTCTGGACTGAAGACCATAACAACAACAACAATAACAAACAAAATTTGACACACTTTTGAATGATGTTTGAAATCATGTACAGCAATTCGAGCTCTGAAGCAAAAATATAGTTGTCATTGCTTTGGAAATTCAGGTATTTAAATATTTAAAATCAAAAACAAAGAACTGTAGCAGTTGGAATGCTCGTACATTATTTACGTAGAAAGAGCACCAAGTTGTTTGATTGGGACTGCTCTGTGATTTAGATTCCAGTTTATTCTACTTTGTACATTACATTCTTTTTTAACAGGGAAAGTGAGTGAGCAAGAACAATGATGTTGACAAAACCTGTAAGAGAAACATTGTTTCTTGTGTCACAAGCAATCACTTTCCTTATATTTGAAGAATTCCATATTGAAAATTTTTTTAGACTGAGAAGTAGTTTAAATTTTTCTACACCTTCAGGCAATGACAAATGTAAAGGCCAAACAACAGTAGACTACGCGGTCTACAATATTTACCCTACAAATATCCTTTAGTTCTTCTTAAAATTCTTTGATTTTAAGTTAAACATTGAACTTTAAATTTTCAATCAGCACCACATCTGTTGTACATTATTTCAAGCTTCATTCAAATATACTTCAAATATTTCTCTAATCTATTTTATTTCTTACTTTTAGACAAATGATTTGATACCCCCATATCTCACACCCTCTCCTTCACCCCTATCCCCTCCAGAAAGCATGAAAGATAGTATGTTTAAATATCACCCATTATTCTAGTATTATTATTATTATTATTATTATTATTGAAAGTATATAGATCAAGAGAAAGCAAGTCAGCTGTATATTGAGAATTTGAAGTTCAATGTTTACCTTAGAATTTTAGAAAGTACTAGGGACTGTTTGACTGCTGGATTTTTCTCAGTTATCCTGATTACTTTCAAGCAGTTTTCCAGAATAAATTTCCACTTTGCAGCAAAGTGTGCACTGATTTGAAACTTCCTGGCAGACCAAAACTGTGTGCTGGACCAGGACTCTAACCTTGGACCTTGGCATTTCACAGGCAAGTGCTCCATTGATTGAGTTATCCAAGCACGACTTGTGACTGCCCTTGCAACTTTACTCCCACCACTACCTCATCTCCTGCCTTCTGATTATATCCTTTCTTCCAGAGATGCTAGTTCTGCAAGTTATGCAGGAGAACTTCTGTGAAATTTAGAAAGCAGGAGATGAGGTTCTGGCAGAAGTAAAACTGTCAGGGCAGATCCTGAGTCATGTTTGGGTAATTCAGTTAGTAGAACACTTGCCCATAAAGGGCAAAGGTCCCATGTGAGAATCCTGATCTGGCACACCAGTTTTAAGCTGTTAGAAAGTTTCAAATTGTTTTTTGCAAAAATAGACTTCAGGCTGATCACTTTGATGCCCCTATTCTCCATTTTCCACTTTTCATTTGGCTATTAAAATTCAGACAAAAATGCGGCGTATAATTTATATTGTTTTTGCTGCGCTCAAAAATTTGATCAAAAACATACATGCCTCAAGGCACAAGTGTGCAACTCATGATCTTTGATTTTGTCTTAGATTTGTGGGAGAAAGTAATTCAGATGTTTAAAAGTGTATTTTATGTTCATCTCACATTAAGTTCCATTGGTCACTTGCGTAAGCTCATTAGTGGGCAACAGTGAGAAGTTCTCAGATAGGACCATTGATCCAGCTCAAATTTATTGTCACTTGTGTACAACCTAAGGTGAAAGACACAAAGATATTTTTGCTCAGCGCAACTCCTTCCCCACCCTCTCCCTTCCCTCCCTTGCCAGTTTTTGAGAAAATCTCCTCTAATATGCATGACATACAATTGGCTCCATTGATGGGATCAGTAGATAATGGAAAATTGATAATTTTTATTATCCTATATGGGATCTTGTAACGGTTGTTACATGTCCCTGTGTATTGCTTGTCTGCGTCTTTGTATTTCATTGTTTGAGTGTGGAAGTGTGATCGTGCGTCCTGATTCTTCGGCCCACTAAGGTTCTTAGTTGGAGATTTATAGAAATCACGGAAAAGAGGACTTCAGCGATAAGAAGTATATGAATGTGGACAGAGGGAAAGATAGATTGGTACTCTTAAGACAAGTGAGAAAGGAAATAAAAGAACTGGTTGGTAAGATCGAAGAAAGAAAGAGGACAGCCCCAAAGACAGGGAACCCTTCCCACTCTCCTTCCCCAGGATCCCCACTTCGCCGGTACTTAAGTGAGAAGCCGGAGGAGGTATCATGTTCGGCGTCTCCTGCAGAACAGACATTCTCACTGTCACCTTTGACGTCCCCAAAGAAAAGATCTTAGCAACTCCTATGGAAGGGCAAATGATGAAGAACCAGTCACACTTGTTTGTGGGAGTTGTGTGAAGGGCGTGGTGTGTAGGTCATGTCTGTGCCTATGCTACCCACCCCTTTCAAAATTAGATATAAACCCTCCCCAATCACATCACACTTTACAAAAAATATAAAACATTCAATAAAAATAGAAATTACATACACTATAATCAAATAGTTATTCAGTTAGTCACTTCACTCTATATTTCATACACATGTTCAGTTTATGCCATCTAGGTATCCTAAACAGTACCATCATATTATATCTTCTGTTTGAATGTTCCCCTGTTAGTTTTAGCTCATGCTTAGAGGTTACTGTTTATTGTGACTCTTTAAATTAGTCATAATTGGTCTCTTTTAATAGTAATATGATAGGATAGCTTAAGGGCTATAAATAGATTACAGGATAGTCGAAGATTTGAAGGGAGTTTGGTGTAGGAAAACTAATGTGGAAGTAACACGGAACCCAACTCAGGAACCGGCGGACGTCACTCTGCCCATTGACACAGAATGTCAACGTCCCTGGGGGTTTTGTACATATCGTTTTATATCCTTAACATTATACATTCCCTTTCCCTCTCCCGTCACAGGATCTACTAAATATAGGGTTTTTTTGTGTGCTATTGATTGAATACGATAAGGTCCTACGTATTTCAGAAAAAAATTGTGTGTTTCTTTTTTCAGTGCTGAACTTCGAAGGTGTTGTTTTTCTAATACTAAGTCATCTATGTGGTATTCTGGGTCAGTTGCGGTTGCATTGTATTTATTTACCCTTTGTTGGGCGCTCCTATGTAAGTTTCTACCAACTCTTTCCTGAATTGCTTTGTGATCAGTAGCTTTTTGCTCTGGCCACGTCATACATTTACATTGAATTAGAAGTTCTCCTATAAATGGCTTGCCAATGGCTTCTATGGGCGTCATTCCTGTAGGTAAATGCAATAATTCATTTAGAATAAGCTCAAAATCTTTAATTCCTTCCGCCCATGAGGTGTGAGTGTCGTGGCAATAAGTACGGCACAACCTACCAATCTCTTTCATTACTCTTTCACAAGGGTTGAAGATGGATTATAGTTGGATATTAAAATGTGTCGTATATTTTCCCAGGCTAAAAATTCCTTAACTTCATGGCTGGTAAACTGAGGTCCATTATCAGAAAGAAAACGCCTTGGTTTACTTGTAGCTATAAAATATTCTTGCAAGCTCTTGATCAGGGTTTGCACATTAGCCTTCTTAATAGGATACAGTCTTACATATTTCGACCAACATTCTATAAGTACTAATATATAAGCCACACCTCCCTTCCATTTGGGTATGGGTCCAAAAAAATCGGCAGCTGTGAGGTCATGTAATGCTTTAGGAATAATCGAATACATCTTATACTTTATATGGGTATTATTCTCGTTAGCTTTCTGACAGATGTCACACGTTTTAATAGTAGTAGTTACCTTATGTCCTAATCGCTTAAAATAATAAAACTTATTCATGTGAGCTATACACTTTTTCACTCCAAAGTGGCCATATCCACTATGAATGTACTGTATTAATTTAGACTGCTGTTTGTGATTTACACAGCCACCAATAGCTTCACTCTTTGCTGTTTCTCCAGAACAAGTTGTGATTTGTTAACTTCCACTGTTCAATTTTGTTTACCGGTAATGACTCTCTTATACACATGGCATAGATCTCTGTAAAATGAGGGTCATGTTTAATATTTTCCGTTATCGTTTGGGCTAACTCATGTACTTCCCTTGCTGGATATTCTGTTGTTATAAAATTGATCGCGAAAACTAGCCCAGGTCCTTCTGTACGTTGTAGATCTTTTATGTTTTGAGTTAGTCATGACAAAGCATCAGGTACTATATTCTCTGATCCTTTTTTATACTGTATTTTAATATCGTATTCCCAGTCTACTGTGTAATGATCTACTACTCATTAGGAATGACAAAACCTGGTGGTCGGTATAAATGTAGATTTCCGAACCCCATATCAAAGTTTGGAACTTTTGTATATTCCACACTATCGCTAGCAATTCTTTCTCGGTAGCAGTATAATTTCGTTCATGCTTATTTAAGCTTCGACTAATAAATGCTATAGATCTATGATCATAGGTTTCTATCCCCCATTCCCCTTGGAATAATTCTGCTGCAATACCGTAATCTGAGGCATCAGTTGCTATCTTAAAAGGTTCATTCATTACAGTATGTTGTAAGATAGGCTTGTTTTAGTTTGTCAAAGGCTTCTTGGGTCCCTTGGTCCCAATTCTATGATATACCTTTACGTAATAATCTTAATAGTCTAGGGTCGTTCATTTCTTGGCTTTGCACATAGTGTCGATAATAACCTGCCATTCCCAGAAACCCTTTTAGTTGTTTAATGTTTCGAGGAGATAGACAGTTTTAAATAGCCTCAATTCTCTCGGGGTCTGGTTTAATGCCTTTTACTCCCATGATGTGTGCTAAAAACTTTAATTCCTGCCTTGCAAAGTGAGATTTGCTTAACTTTAAGGTGATATACTTTTCCTTAAATCTCTCCAAAGTTTTTTTCAATGTCCTACAATGTTCTTCCCAAGTGGTGAAATAATCAAGATGTCATCCACATAAATAACTAGTTCTTTCAATAACTCTCGTCCAATAGCCGTATCAAGTGTTCGTATAAATACCGATACTGATATATTTAGTCCAAAAGGTAGTACATTAAAGTGGTAAGATTTTCCGTCGAACAAAAAAGCAGTATACTTTTTCGAATCGGGATGTAACTGGATTTGCCAGTACCCAGCCGTCAGATCAACAGAGCTAAAATACTGGGCATCCTTAAATTTAGTTAATAATTCATCTATATTAACCAGACGATCTCTTTCGGTTTCAATATGACGGTTGAGAGTGCATGCATCTAGCACCAGTCTCACTCCACCTGTAGCTTTTTTCACTACTACCAAGGGCTTATTATAGACAGTCATACTCCTTTCTATTATATCTTGATCAATCATTTTATTAATCTCCTCCCTAACCGCTTCTTTAAGACTTATAGGTATAGGGTATGGTTTGCAAAAAAACGGGATCTCGTCCTTAATCTTAAATTTGCAAACATAATCGCTAATGGTACCCGGATTCTCTGAAAATACTGAATGGTATTTAGACAAAATTCTCACTAAATCCATTTGCTGTTCAATATTTAACACTTCAGATTCACTTACTTTTTGTGAAAGTCTTCTTGTGGACATGCAGTATTAGTTAACTCTATCTCTGGAGACAACTGAGCTGACGTGGTTAATTGTAATCTTTGGTGTTCAGATGTTTGTTTATACACATCACTGTCCATCACAAACTTAATGCAGTGTTTATTCTCGGGTTCCCCCGCATAAATACAGTTCTCGTCAAAATTTAGTATAACATTAAAATCGCTTAACCAGTCTAAACCAAACAATACGTCTCTATTTATGTCTTCTACCAGTAGCAAAGGTTGTCGAAACGTCATATCACTTATACGGCAGTGTGCCAAGGTTTCGTATTTAACAACTTTATTCTTCTTTCCAGTTATACCAACTATGTATACCCCAGTTACTAGTAAAACAGGTAAATTACTTTTAGTTTTTAATGTATTAAAGTATTCCTTAGAAATAAGTGATACTTCACTACCAGAATCGATGAATATGTCTACTTTGTGGTTTTCTATCTCTCCTGTTATAATAGATTGTGGTGGCGTAGTTATTTTGTTCGTTTCCTCCAGCAGTAGCCATTCCTTGGTAGGTACTTTATGCATGAAGGAAACCTGTACCCTCTTATTTAGGCCTCTCAATGTATTTTGATGACCTGGGCCCCAGCCCTGGGTCCAGATCGCTCCACGTTTTCCTCATGGGTAGCAACCACAGGACGATTTCCAAATGATGGAAGTGTGTTACCCCCTGTTCCACAGCTGTTGCTGGGCACTAATTTCTGCGTAGTTACCAGACTGAGGTTGGACTTTAATGGTCCTCTTGAGCAACCCCCTTTATTTACATCCCTGCTAGGTCGATGGACTCGGGCAAGATTGGATTCATAATGCTTTGACTGATTATTATGGTTCATATTATTCCTCTAAAATTCGGATTTTCTAGCGCATGCAAGTTCTCGTTCCTGTCTTTATTGATTGCATCGAGAGCATCTACAAAGGATAACAGTTCCTCCACCGTTTTCCATCCACTGCATAGAATATCTTTTCTAGCATAAGTAGGTAGACGTCTTATTAAAATTCAAACTAATCCCTCTTCTTCCATTGGTCAATCTAAATATTTCGCCCTTGTCAAATGCCAGTCAAAATACTTGCACATTGTACCCCCGGCATTACTATAGTATTTAGGATCCCACAAATCTGAGATCAGCTTCTCTTGTGCACTTGAAGACCAATATTTTTCCTTAAACTTTCTCTGAAAATCATCCCAGGATGTGAAGTTTTCAATATTTACTGTGCCCCATTCTGAAGCTTCACCTTCCAAATAACCTACCGCAAACTCTATTTTCTTAGCATCCTCCCAACTTTTAGGTATGGCTTTGTTAAATCGTTTTAAGAAATGGGTGGGGTGTACCTCCCCGTCTGGTTTGAATTTAGGAAACTGTCTCGACAAGGCTGAATTTGATCCCCATTGCAAATCAGTTATCATGTCCTTATTTAATATAATATTTTGGGAAACTGTGCCTTTCTCTAGTTTCTCCTGCATAAGCTTGAATTCTTTCCTCAAAGTTTCTAAGTCTTTCTTGGTGTTATCTAAATCGGAAGTTACTATAGGCGAAAAGGTATCAACACTTAGTTTCTCTTCAACCTTTCGTCCTATTAATTCTTCTACTTGTTCTTCTAAGCCATTCAAATTTATAAGCTCTGCAGTCATTAACTTTTCTTTGAAGTTCTGTTCTACAGTTTCCACCCATGATTTGATCCCTGAAATTTGCGCCTTTATTAGGGGGATCAACTTGTCTTGTTTCTGGCCATTGGTTTTTAGCGTAGTTATTTCTCGTTCGACCACATCAAATGTAACGTTACATACATTTTTCAAAGAGTCGTATTATTCGTTAAATTGTGTTTCCAAATTACTACATTTACGGTCTACATCATATTCTAATTTTTGAACTAACCCTTTCAGATGAGCTTCAGTTCTTTGTTCTAAATCCTTAAATAAAATATTTGTCTTTTCCCTCAGGGAATCAGACAATTCTTTTTTTCCATTCTTGCATCTGATTACTTAGGATATTAACTTGAGCCTCTAGTTTTGTGTTTTGCAAATCTAACTTAGAGTTTAATTCTGCCTTCAGTTCGTCCTGTTTTGTGTTCTGTGATTCAAACTGCGCTTTGATAAAACTCATTAATTCGCCTAAATCTGGCCCCTGCTTTTCAATTCCCATAGCCCCAACAGACTCTACGGATTGATGTTCTTTTTCCATTGTGTTTTGTTTTGCCTTTAATATAGTTATCATTAAAAGTACACTCGCTTATTTCCACAACCCCCCACACTTCACAAACAATCAAAGGTTAGTAGTAGCTCAGGTGGCGGCGGCATCGGTGTACGGCGGCATCAGCGTTGATGGACGGCGGCGTCAGCGTAGGTGGACTACGGCGCCGGCTTTTGTGGACGGCTGCGTTGGCTTTGGTGTGATGCAACGTCGGCGTTGGTGGATGGCGGCGTCGGCGTGGGTAGACGGCAGTGTAGGTTTTTGTGGAGAGCGGCATCAGCATTGGTGTGATGCGACGTCGGCATTGGTGTACGGCGGCAGCACCGTTGTTGTGCAGCGACATCAGCATTTGTAGATGGTGGCATCGGCGATTTGAGACTAACAGCAGCGTTGTGCGATTTTCTTGATTCCCTTAATCATTTCACCATTTATCAACACGATATTTTTGGAATCGCTCTTCAGCCTCGTTGTTATCGGTTGCTATGGCAACTCCCAACTCTTTTTATATTTTTTTATGCTCTCTCTATGCAGCTTAAGTGTTTTTGTGGACTTACTTGTTGAAGAATGCTGGTTCTGCTTTCTTACAGCGTCGATGTCTTCTGCTAGCACCGCACGCTTCTCCGAAGATTTCACTGCTAGGAAGGGGAAATTTTTCACTCTCTCGCTCTCTCTCTTCTTATTTAAAAAATACACTACTCTTGGAATATTATTCAATGCACCAGAACATACTTATTTCCACTTTGTACAAAAAAGCAACTAATCTTTATGACGTAAGCCCACACATTACCGGACACCCAGAATCAGTTAATTACACATTTTTGAACACAATTAATACATAAGATTTTATCATGGCTGACTATCCATGTCCAGTCCACATACTCTCAACAGCAGTTCAACGTCTAATAAGGAGTCACTATTTCGAGTCTCTCCATTTGTTTTTTAACAATACAAAGCTACATTACTCTTTGCAGCTGGCCACGGAGCTTCTGGGCCGTATTTGCTTATTCTTGGCAGGTCGCACTGAACACTTGCCAGCGCCGACTAATTATCTCCCTTCCAGTTTCGCCTGCACAAACAATAAATGGGTGCAGTATCCCATGCTCATCCTTACACCCTGCTTTAAAATAACGTGTGTTCAAAACGGCTGGAACACAAGTGTCTCCAGACTTTCGTAAAATTGTAGGGGCCCTACAATCTGTGAAAGCATATTTTCCTAGAAATCAAGGAAAGAAACTTTTTTGATGTTGTTTATTTACCATTAATGTAAATGGTGTACAACAAAAGCACCATTTGCATACCAACCAATGTATTTGGCTGGGAGCAGAGAATCTATATTTGATTCCCATGTGCATTCATTTTTTGTATTTGTAATTTTTTTTTTAAATTTGTTTCAACAGTAGGGTTAATAAGGTAAGTAAATCACTAAGGAATAATAAAAGATAGGCAATTAAATTTCTCTAATGACTTGAATCAGTAAAGTATTAAAAATTTGATCTTGGCAACTTTACAGTGGTTCTTTCACTCAGTGTGTTCAAGTCATTCATTTCTTTCAAACAACTAGATGCGTGGTACTTGCCGTACACATGTTCGAAGCACATATGCTTTCAGAATCAAGACCATCTAATGACTTTCGAAGTTTGGTCGGAAAGAGATTTGGTTTACGCTTAACCTCAGCCCCCCCGCCCCCCCGTGTGAGAGGGAGGGGGAGATTACTTCTCTTACAGACCACAAATACAATAGCATTGCCTAAAATGTTGGTGTTGATAGATGATCATGAATTATGCTGTGGATCGTTGTTGCATCTGTGCCATTGTACAGTTCCTTCTGGGTTTTGAAACGTGGTTTGGAATTTTGAGATCTTGAAACAATGTTTTTAGCCTGATGATAAAAATAAATGTCACATATCTGGCACTTAGTTTAATGGTTCAGTGGAATTACTTTTACTGTGGTAATTGGTTGACCCTTGTCATCTATAATTATGCTTCCATACATGATGATATTAGTTTATCTCTTCAGAAATCCAGTATTAGACAAAACTTATCAGCAACATATTGTTTTTAAAATGTTCTCAAGATATGTTTTGGAAATGTAAATCTATAATTTCACGTATTTGGAATAAGTGACAAATTTTTTTCAAAGAGTTGGTTGAAATGTTTGCCTCTCCTATACATGGAGGACCAAATTAATCATTAGTTAGTTACGAACACAGGAAAACTTCAGGCAACATTTTTCAAGATGCAGTGATGGAATATTGTGCTTTGTATAAATGTGTTATTTTATATGTACTACCAGCTGTGACAAGGGTGGCTTTTTTTTGTCCCGAATGGCCCTCTTCACAGCAGTCTTATTTGAAATTGTTTTCATGCAACAAAGTTTAAAATTTTATTTCTTCACTAACTCGTGTCGTTAAAGAAATTAATTTTCCTACCTTGCTGTTATTCGTTGTTGATTTATTTAGGTTATTGATGTGTGAGAATAAAACATCTACATCTACTTACATACTCTGCAAGCTTCCATATGGTGTGTAGCAGAGAGTACCCTGCACCACTGCTTGTCATTTCCTATCCTGACGGAAAAATGACTGTGTATTTGCCTCTGTATCAGCCCTAATTTTCCGTATATGTTCTTTATGGTCCTTACACGCAATGTATGTTGGCTTCAGCTTCCTCAGCATTTGTCGAATTTCATTATTAAAGCATGTTGGCTCTTTTCCACCCGTTGTCTACTTACTAGGAACATAATTCTCCAGACCACGATTTACAATCTGCTTACACTTTGCCCATAATTCCTCTACATTGATGTTACTGGAACTAAGTGATGCAAATTCACTATCCAAGTGAGATGCTAATAATTACTTATCTGCTCGATCTAGTAGAAACACTCTCCTAGTCTTTTTGAGTGTTTTATTAACTTTTATAATCGTAGTTGCTATAATGACATCATGATCACTAATCCCCGTTTGCATATTGACACAGTCGATAAGGGCCAGCCTATTGTAGCTACAAGGTATAAGATAATACAAGCCAGAGAAAAAACAGGTTCTCTGCTTCCCAGCCAGATGCCTTGGTTAATACATCAGCAGCACCATCGTTGAACAGAGTGTAACTTATGGATGCATAAGTGGCAGTTGAAAAGTTTCTTTCCACAATTTGTAGGAAAGTATAATTTTCTCAGAAACAGAGGGTGTTGAGCCAGATCAAGTCTTTCATTTTAAATTGTATTCAAGCAACCTGCCAAAAATGATCCACATTGGCTGGCTGTGTCTGTGGCCTTCACCCAGCAAGTCATTTATTAAGTGTGCAACTCATATGTAAACTTTGTCGATCTCTTCACTCTTTCATATTCGGATGTGACACATTTAGGAAATGTTAATAAACTGAGTACTCTATGATTATGGGTGAAATTTGCTTTTCTTCTTAGATAGTAAGTTTTAGAGAGCTGTTTCTACTTGATTCACATGTTGGGCTGTCTTACATCCCTTTGGATATAATTAGTCTGAAGTATTTGATGCTTGCTTGGAGTTTGGTGATCGGTGATTTACCTCAGTCATTTCCATCCAGATAGCATGTAAGGAACACGTCCTCATACTGTGTTTCAGGACTTTTGCATATTTTTTATGGTTCATTATGTCACTGGATATAGCTATTTTTAGTAAATAACAGCATTGTTTGAAAATGCTATTAAATATGCTTACATTGATTTTTTTCCCAATTGATGAAAACTGTGTTCAGTACCCAGATTCGAACTGGAACATTGTGCTTCACCAAAAAGTCGCCTTGTACTGATGTTTGCAAAGTTATTTGCTATTTCTTGTTAATAATAACTGCGAATGACACGTTCCTAATGCACATATTTCAGATGTTCTCTGTCAGCAGTACCTTAGTCATAAAATCCACGGTGTAGGTGCACATGCAGTATTCATAACAGTAGTCATTAAATGTCTTTGTCTTATCATATTAAACCTACAGTTTTAATATAAAAAGCACAGTCTCCAACTGATACCCTTTTTGTGGCGTCATCTGAAACTCGTGTCTGAAGGAAGCTAACTATATAGCTAACACTATTCCAGTTTCTAAAGCCCCCCCCCCCCCCCCCCCCTTCCTCCTCCTCTCTCTCTCTCTCTCTCTCTCTCTCTCTCTCTCTCTTTTCACATTCAAGTGAACAACAAACATACAAGCAGAACACAATCTGAGAAGTGCTGGCTTTGCTGCCTGTACATAGAGATATAGAGGAGGGCCATGATAGCTAGTGCATTGGATGACGTGTTATGCACACTAGTCTTGTGATCCAATATAGGTAGACAATGGCGGCTGGTGGCCATGACCTGGTGCTGCAGTGCATATCCAGGTGATGCATGCAGGGTTATAGCACCCCTCCACTCGGGGAAAGGGTGCTTCTTTGTTGTGGGTGCTCATCTGCTATGGCCTCAGCAGTTGCTGCAGGTGATATTGGCAGCAGCTGAAGTAGATTCTGGCCCAGAATTGATGAGTAGGGGCAGAAGAGTCCATCCACATATACTCGCAGCACCCACCCCCTGCCCTGCAACCATAAGGGAGGACCAACAATAAGGCCATTAGGAGCATATCGACATAGTTGAACTGCGCTAACAGTGGAGGCATTGGCAATTCAGCTGGTAGATGCCAGGGACACTGGTTGTGAAGGGCCCGACAGTGCCAGCCCAGCCAGCAGTGGAAGAGTAAGTGGCATTGAAGAATCACGGGAAGGACCAGCAGCATCTGTTGTGGTGTCAGATGCCTGAGGAGAGGCAGGCAGGAGTGAGTGATATCCACAAGGAAGGTGGGTCTGACCCCGCAGCAGGAATGCTCCATGTGGCTGGGACAGACATTGTTGGAGGAGGCAAAAGCAGTGGCAGATGAGCCATGGTCGTCTTTGTGTTGCACGGTTCAGTTCATTGTGGTGACACATCGCTAGCTCCTCAATGGTCCACACCTTACAGAGGCGGCGGCTGGGCCAGCTTTGAACTAAGGCTGGAATCCTCTTAAATTGGTGACCAGCAGCCAAGGTCACGGAGCCAGGACCGAACACCTATGAGGGCTGCACCAACAGACACTAGTGGAGCGGTATGAACAGGTGCAGGAGGGTACATGGCTGACGACTACGGAGCATCTGGGCCAGACCCCGGTCCCTCACCAGTGAACCTGTAGGAACTCGAGGAGGGTGTCAAGACATTGAACATAGAAAAGTCCATGATATACTTCTTCATTTGAACCTTGAACATGCAGACAAGGCTCAGTCTGATCACCACCAGCACGAGCTACCTCGAAAGATTCAACACTTCAGCCAAAGATGGACAAACCTCTGTGTCAGGAGCCAGCCGAATGATGATGTGACGGACCATAGAATCAGCATAGAAATCATTATGAGCGTCAGTAACAGACAGACATTTGTGACTGAGGTCATGGAGTTCGGCCGCCCAAGCCCGGTTTGACTGATGTGGCTGTTTGTAACATTGATAGAACCCTACATATGCTGCAATGATATATGTGCATTAATGGTGATAATTTGACAACAAGCTATATATTTTGTCAAATGAAAGTGACACAGGTTCCTGGAATGAGGCTAAAGGGCACAGCATCCTAGTAGATCTGAGGAGAAATATATAGAAGTGACAATGTGTTACAGTTGTTTGCATCAGTGACTCCAAAGCCAAAGAGTGTTGCCAAAGCCACTTCTCGTAAGCCTCCTAGTCTTCAGCCACATTTTCGCCATGGGTAAGAGCCATCGAGTATGCCGGCGGTGTTTGATTCTGCGTAGTCAGTGTATTAGAGACGTTAGTGATGGTAACTGTAAGAGCCAGATACTGCTTAAGGAGTGATTTGAGCACTGCCTACATGGACATGAGAGCTGATACAGCAACCACATATACGGAGCACATGGAAGTGAACGCCACACTTGTTGCCAATTGCTAGATACAGACAATAGTGCATCAAAAAAAAAAAAAAAAAAAAAAACAAGAGTTGATTCATCCACAGTTAAGTAAACAATAGATATAGAAAAAGTAAAATAAGCAGTAGAACACAATTGGAGGAGTATCGTTGGCTACTCTGTCTTTATACACTGGAGGGCTCCAGCAGGCGGTGCGGCAGATGTCATGCTGTGCGCACCAGTTTTGTGATTTGAAGTGTAGCATGCTGATGGCAGCGCATATCCAGGTGTTTCATACAGCTTTGTAACAAAAGCCTCCTTTTTGAGCTCAAAGTGTGCACCAGTATTCCAGAAACAGTTGACCTCGTATATGGGTTTGTCATTTGGTGTTTTCTCATAAATAAATCGGTTTGTCTTGCTTTCCATTCCAAAGATGTGTCTGATCTGTAGTACATAGCTACTAAGAGGGAGGTGTAAGGAAAATGTGTATTCAATACAGACACTGCTTCAATGTAGACATGATCTTAATTGTCCTTCAGTATTTCTGCATCTGTCTTCTTTACATCCGTGTATCATCTAACACAGAAAATGTTGTGAGACCATTTGTTAATGATGCCCAGGAAAAAAAAATACGCTTTCTTCCGGCTAATTTCAGGGAATAATATATTAGTTACAGTCCCATGAAAGTCTATACCAAATGTATTTTAACGGGACATTCATCAGCACTATTACAGAAAAACTTCCGCCCATCGTGCAATAGTATATTTATATGTAATGATTTTATGTATCACTTTCCCAGTTACAAGCCTATTCTATTACTCACTTGGCTTTTCAGGATTAAGAATTTAAACTGAAATCTTTGGATATCGCTGTTCTGTTCATCATTTCATTCATTGCTCTATTTGTTGAGTATGTGCAAGTCTCCCTTGTTATTATATATTTCTGTTCTCGGCTATTCTGATGAGATTTTGCAGTAGAAAAATAATATTATCTCTCAGTTGGTGTAAGATCAATATGTAACCAACACTAGACAGTAAAAGCCATAACGCAAACAATATTTTCATTGCATTAAGTAACAATAATTACACCACAATTTGTAATCTCTCTCTCTCTCTCTCTCTCTCTCTCTCTCTCTCTCTCTGTGTGTGTGTGTGTGTGTGTGTGTGTGTGTGTGTGTGTGTGTGTGAGAGAGAGAGAGAGAGATGCTTTCCCCTTCATATTCAGAGCCTCTCATCATCACGACATGTAGCTGAACTTGGGGTCTGGGGGACGTGCTTCTCTCTGGGAAGAAACATATTGTTGTTGTTGTGGTCTTCAGTCCTGAGACTGGTTTGATGCAGCTCTCCATGCTACTCTATCCTGTGCAAGCTTTTTCATCTCCCAGTACCTACTGCAACCTACATCCTTCTGAATCTGCTTAGTGTAGTCATCTCTTGGTCTCCCCCTACGATTTTTACCCTCCACGCTGCCCTCCAATACTAAATTGGTGATCCCTTGATGCCTCAGAACATGTCCTACCAACCGATCCCTTCTTCTGGTCAAGTTGTGCCACAAACTTCTCTTCTCCCCAATCCTATTCAATACTTCCTCATTAGTTATGTGATCTACCCATCTAATCTTCAGCATTCTTCTGTAGCACCACATTTCGAAAGCTTCTATTCTCTTCTTGTCCAAACTATTTATCGTCCATGTTTCACTTCCATACATGGCTACACTCCATACAAATACTTTCAGAAATGACTTCCTGACACTTAAATCAATACTGGATGTTAACAAATTTCTCTTCTTCAGAAACGCTTTCCTTGCCATTGCCAGTCTACATTTTATATCCTCTCTACTTCGACCATCATCAGTTATTTTGCTCCCCAAATAGCAAAACTCCTTTACTACTTTAAGTGCCTCATTTCCTAATCTAATTCCCTCTGCATCACCCGACTTAATTAGACTACATTCCATTATCCTTGTTTTGCTTTTGTTGATGTTCATCTTATATCCTCCTTTCAAGACACTGTCCATTCCATTCAACTGCTCTTCCAAGTCCTTTGCTGTCTCTGACAGAATTACAATGTCATCGGCGAACCTCAAAGTTTTTATTTCTTCTCCATGAATTTTAATACCTACTCCGAATTTTTCTTTTGTTTCCTTTACTGCTTGCTCAATATACAGATTGAACAACATCGGGGACAGGCTACAACCCTGTCTTACTCCCTTCCCAACCACTGCTTCCCTTTGATGTCCCTCGACTCTTATAACTGCCATCTGGTTTCTGTACAAATTGTAAATAGCCTTTCGCTCCCTGTATTTTACCCCTGCCACCTTTAGAATTTGAAAGAGAGTATTCCAGTCAACATTGTCAAAAGCTTTCTCTAAGTCTACAAATGCTAGAAACGTAGGTTTGCCTTTCCTTAATCTTTCTTCTAAGATAAGTCGTAAGGTCAGTATTGCCTCACGTGTTCCAGTGTTTCTACGGAATCCAAACTGATCTTCCCCGAGGTTGGCTTCTACTAGTTTTTCCATTCGTCTGTAAAGAATTCGTGTTAGTATTTTGCAGCTGTGACTTATTAAGCTGATAGTTCGGTAATTTTCACATCTGTCAACACCTGCTTTCTTTGGGATTGGAATTATTATATTCTTCTTGAAGTCTGAGGGTATTTCGCCTGTTTCATACATCTTGCTCACCAGATGGTAGAGTTTTGTCAGGACTGGCTCTCCCGCGGCCGTCAGTAGTTCCAATGGAATATTGTCTACTCCGGGGGCCTTGTTTCGACTCAGGTCTTTCAGTGCTCTGTCAAACTCTTCACGCAGTATCGTATCTCCCATTTCATCTTCATCTACATCCTCTTCCATTTCCATAATATTGTCCTCAAGTACATCACCCTTGTATAGACCCTCTATATACTCCTTCCACCTTTCTGCTTTCCCTTCTTTGCTTAGAACTGGGTTTCCATCTGAGCCCTTGATATTCATACAAGTCGTTCTCTTATCTCCAAAGGTCTCTTTAATTTTCCTGTAGGCGGTATCTATCTTACCCCTAGTGAGATAGGCCTCTACATCCTTACATTTGTCCTCTAGCCATCCCTGCTTAGCCATTTTGCACTTCCTGTCGATCTCATTTTTGAGACGTTTGTATTCCTTTTTGCCTGTTTCACTTACTGCATTTTTGTATTTTCTCCTTTCATCAATTAAATTCAATATTTCTTCTGTTACCCAAGGATTTCTACTAGCCCTCGTCTTTTTACCTACTTGATCCTCTGCTGCCTTCACTACTTCATCCCTCAAAGCTACCCATTCTTCTTCTACTGTACTTATTTCCCCCATTCCTGTCAATTGCTCCCTTATGCTCTCCCTGAATCTCTGTACAACCTCTGGTTCTTTTAGTTTATCCAGGTCCCATCTCCTTAAATTCCCACCTTTTTGCAGTTTCTTCAGTTTTAATCTACAGGTCATAACCAATAGATTGTGGTCAGAGTCCACATCTGCCCCTGGAAATGTCTTACAATTTAGAACCTGGTTCCTAAATCTCTGTCTTACCATTATATAATCTATCTGATACCTTTTAGTATCTCCAGGGTTCTTCCATGTATACAACCTTCTTTCATGATTCTTAAACCAAGTGTTAGTTATTATTATGTTGTGCTCTGTGCAAAATTCTACCAGGCGGCTTCCTCTTTCATTTCTGTCCCCCAATCCATATCCACCTACTATGTTTCCTTCTCTCCCTTTTCCTACACTCGAATTCCAGTCACCCATGACTATTAAATTTTCGTCTCCCTTCACAATCTGAATAATTTCTTTTATTTCATCATACATTTCTTCAATTTCTTCGTCATCCGCAGAGCTAGTTGGCATATAAACTTGTACTACTGTAGTAGGTGTGGGCTTCGTATCTATCTTGGCCACAATAATGCGTTCACTATGCTGTTTGTAGTAGCTTACCCGCATTCCTATTTTCCTATTCATTATTAAACCTACACCTGCATTACCCCTATTTGATTTTGTGTTTATAACCCTGTAGTCACCTGACCAGAAGTCTTGTTCCTCCTGCCACCGAACTTCACTAATTCCCACTATATCTAACTTCAACCTATCCATTTCCCTTTTTAAATTTTCTAACCTACCTGCCCGATTAAGGGATCTGACATTCCACGCTCCGATCCGTAGAACGCCAGTTTTCTTTCTCCTGATAAAGACATCCTCTTGAGTAGTCCCCGCCCGGAGATCCGAATGGGGGACTATTTTACCTCCGGAATATTTTACCCGAGAGGACGCCATCATCATGTAATCATACAGTAAAGCTGCATGCCCTCGGGAAAAATTACGGCTGTAGTTTCCCCTTGCTTTCAGCCGTTCGCAGTACCAGCACAGCAAGGCCGTTTTGGTTATTGTTACAAGGCCAGATCAGTCAATCATCCAGACTGTTGCCCTTGCAACTACTGAAAAGGCTGCTGCCCCTCTTCAGGAACCACACGTTTGTCTGGCCTCTCAACAGATACCCCTCCGTTGTGGTTGCACCTACGGTACGGCTATCTGTATCGCTGAGGCACGCAAGCCTCCCCACCAACGGCAAGGTCCATGGTTCATGGGGGGGAAGAAACATAACAAGTCTGAAAACTTGGAATGCTTTTTTTCTGTCAGCAATACTTGGAATTTCACCTTCAAAAAGGAAGTTACTAGCCAGCCATTTTGTCTTCTTGTCATTTAACACAATTTTCATATTTCTTCCATCAAGTTATTTAGCTCATGACCATTTGACATCACAGTTACAAGAATGATAAACATTTGGATACTTATTCCACTTGTTCAAACACATGTAAGATAAAAGTTTGGCAAGAGACAAATTAATTCACAGTGTAAAACTACTAGTTGTTGAATATCATGTTAAGTTATGCCTTGATTGTCTGTCTCATCACTTTACTTCTCTCTGTGCATGTATCTGCTAGGATGTGCATGGATGTCACTAGAAAAGCCAGGGTTTATCATGATGATGCTGTTGAAGGTCTGACAGAACACTAGTTGTTGTTGTTGTTACTACTGCTGGTGTATGCCAGTCTCAGGCATGTTTTTGCAGTGTAGTATTCGGTA
The DNA here is from genome assembly GCF_023864345.2 of Schistocerca serialis cubense. NCBI lineage: Eukaryota > Metazoa > Arthropoda > Insecta > Orthoptera > Acrididae > Schistocerca > Schistocerca serialis. The sequence goes on along the minus strand of NC_064644.1, from coordinate 607,561,191 downwards.
CTAAGATCTTCTTTGCATGTATTTTCATATACTTCAGCCCAATCTTCGATTTTGCATCACCACCCATGTTATTGTGTGGCAAGTTTCACCCTGTTACCAATAGAAGTGTTGCAGGATGCTGGGGTTAATTTGAATATATGCTTCTAATTCAGGTATTGGTCACAAATCTGATGATGCTTGACAGATTGTAGTTCTGCATAAAACACAGCTGTAGGTAATCTGTAGTCTGCTATTTACATAGATATGTAAATTACCCTGGCTGCCTTTTATTAGGGGATTCCATGCTGTACATATTTTACTTGTCTGCAAAGAACATTGATGTTTGGTACACAGTCAAGCCGTTTCACTTTAAGAATTGGCCTGAGGCATCTCACATGGAAGCTGTCCAGAAATTTGATGTCACAGAGACATGAACTTGAATGGCCAAGATCCCCCTGGTAGACAGCTGGTTCATTAAATGTCAACAGCCTCCACTTTAATTTACAGAAAACAGGAGCAACTCTAGCAATACCATTAACAATTTTGATTTCTAAAGTCTGAATTGTGATTCCCAGATATCAGAAAGATTTCTTTTGCCAGCTGACACTGAGTAATTTTTAAAATGAAGTCAGAACACAAATAATTATGTACCAGCTTACTATAGCACCTGGATTTTGACACATTTAGCATGAAAGCAAATTTTTGATGCAAGATATCGCGTTTGGAATATACTGCTGGAGGCTTTGCATTGTGTTAGACATGTGGCAGGTGTCTGGATAGATTTTAAAAGCCATTTGTTAGTGGAAAAGTGTAAGATCTTCAAGGCACTTTTGACAGATCTTATGTTGGAGACAATTTGATCTCTGCAGATCTTGGACACGTTGCTCCATCACAGCATAAAGGAAGAGTCATAACACATACCTGCTTGGTGCCTCTTCCAATGGGAAACTGGTCTTTGAGGATGTTTCATGTTGCATTTGACAAATGTGATTTTATGAAATTGATGCACCAAATTGACGGACTTCTCAGATGATTTTTCCAGAGCAATCCACTGCACAGCCTTCGGCATCCAATCAAATACTTCTACTAAGTCGATAAAACGAATGTAGAGATCATTATGTTGTTCAAGGTTTTTATTTTGATATTACTTAACTACACAAAGAATACTGAAAATTCCCCTGTTTGATCAGAAGCCACATTGACTTTAAGGTATTATTTGCTGTGCAAGAGTATTGAACTACCTATTAATGAAGCCCAAAGGGCTTTATTGGTTGCATGTAGGAGAGAGATGACTGTAAGTTACATCTGGATAGATCACCGTTGCCTTTTGCATATAAAGGCATCTTTTCTGTCCTGATGTCGTAATTTTGTCTCCTAGAGTTGCAGAATGAACCCAAACAGTTGAATCACACAGTACAGTAAACTCCTGATTATCCGAAATGATTGGGGTGGCGACCGGTTCGGATAACGAAAATGTCGGATAAACCGAAGTCCACGTTTTCATGCGTGAAACACCCCGAATTGCATCAGTACCGCAAAATACGATCATAAAACATGTGTGGGGTACGTGGGATGTTATTGATTCAGCTGTGAATAACTCTGCATGTTTTTGACTGACTGAAAAAATTGTGTTGACGTGTTAAAAACACGATAAAGTATGACTGAAAACTCAGTTTTTTAAATGCTGCATAACAAAGCTCTTTTGTGGATAGAGGCTCACCAGTGCTGAGGTGGTATATAATGAGTGTACATATGCCAACCCATCTGGCCAGCTGCCTTGTCATGTTGTCCTCTGCTAACAGTGTGATTGGATGTAGTATGGAGGTATACGTGTTCAGCACTCCGTTCTACCAGCCATTATGAGCTTTCCAACATCTGGAACTGTGACAATGCATCACTTGAGTAGCTTCTCAGTTGATGTCCTGATGCCAGATATGCCCTGTTCTAGTATTCCCTCTGAAAAAAATGTCTGGCAGTACCATGAATTGAACTTGGGTCTTCTGCATGGCAGTCAGACCTTTGCCCGTTGAAATATGGAGGTGACATCATAAAATTATGTGAGCGTCTTCTGGTGTGAATGTTTTGCCTTACTCAGCTGAAGCAAGAGTCCAGAATTTTAATAGACTGTTGGTCATGTCTTATGTATTTTTCATCACCCACTTTTTAATCAAAAGTCTTCTGTTCCCACAAATATTTTTATGTAATGATACGAAATAAATACACCGATCAGTCAAAACATTACAACCACTGCCCATCATGATGTCGGATGCTGCCTGGTGGCGTTGTGGGCGCGTGATGTGGTAACAAAAGTATGTACACTGAACAGACACGGACGGAGGATCACCCTGGTGAAGATATGGGCTCCAAATGGGGAAATCCATTGAGATAAGCGACTTTGACAAAGAGCAGATGATCATTATTGTGCACAGCCTGTGAACAAGTATTTCAGAAATGTCAAAAGCTGGTCAAATGTTCATGCACAACTGTCATGAGCATCCGTGGACAGAGGGTCTAGGTGCTAAGTGGTTGTATGTCTGCAGCTCTTCACAGAATGTAGAGTTCAGAGGCTTGCCTGCTCTGTAAAGTAGAATAAATGGTGATCCGTTGCATCTCTGCCAAAAGAGCACAACATCATAGTGTATCGAATTACAAGCAAAATGCATACAGTTAAAAGCAGTTCTAGCTACAGAGTTGTACTAGAAGTTTTCGGGAATTAATTCGCTTGTCGCTGCTTGTTGCACAACCTACTTCACCTGAGAATAGAAGCTTTTGAACAATTGAATGTCTTTTCCACCTCTCATGTGTGAGCCTTATTGTTTATTAACATAGTCATTCTTAGAGAAAAATGCAAGATTGATGGAGGAGTTATTATGTTTATTTTTGTCTGTCATTCACTCAACAATATTTCTGCAGCTGAGATGAGAAGATGGATCATGATCAGGATACGGGTGAAACCAGTGAAAATTTTATCACTTGATTGGATTCTGTACAAAGTTTCTTGGGTCTCTTGTTTTGTCTTTGAATGTGTACTGTACTGAGATGTCAGTCTGTCCTTAAGATAAAAGTTCCATAAATTTTCGGTTTCCAGTGAGCTGAAATATTCTGAGTAGAGTCTTTGAGTTTCTTTTATATGTCCTGTGATTTGTACTTAAATCATGTACCACAGTAGAAAATGAAGTTATTGAAAGAAGCAAGAGTGATTATAGGGGGACTGTTGCTTATGTCACATTCTCTATTTTGTTTTGTTATCCCCCCAATGTCTGTCAACAGGTGAAGCTGGAAACTCAGTAAATAGTACAAATAAATATTGTACTTTGGTTTCCAGGGATAAATTTCATTCTAGCCCTTTCACAGGTGAATTTATTGAGCAGACGTTGAAGTGTAATACGTAAACCCATATTGTATGATTTATCCTGATGAAGTTTCACATCTCCATGCTCTCAGTGTGTGAATCGTGAATGCCGAAAATCAAAATAACTGTGTGAACTGACGATTCGCAAAGGCAGTATAGTGTCTCATCCGTCCATAGAACCCGTATTGTTTGAATCTAATAGTTGATCCACGCAGTGGTGTGCATAGGCTTCCGCGTGGGGGAAGGGGGTGCGACAAGTCAATCATTTGCCCTTTCTCAGAATTTGTTACAAAATTCTCATGCATAGCTGGCAGTTATTGTCTGCAACTACATTAGACTGTAAGTGTAACATATACAGGAGGCCTTGAGTCATTATTCCTACCTGGACTTTCCATTGTTTGATGAAACTGCAGGTTTAACATTGCTGAGTGAACAGAATTGTTAAGGCTTTCATGGCCACTTGTTGACAAACTGCCTATTGGCTTCTGTCTCGGGTTCTTCGGCAGACATTCGTCTAATGATTTTACTGGCGTTTCGCCAGCATGAGTGGCTGGCATTGTCAGAGCTTCACCCTCCGTTGCCAGTTCACCACCGGCGATGGAGAGTGATTGCCGAGTGTGATTGATGGAAAATCTCATTTGAGATGGCTGCACAATAATGTGTCAAACTGGGGAGATGCAGGCACGCTGTTAAATTAGTTCTACCAATAAATTTTAGGGTGGTGTCCAGAGGTTTCCCACCACCAGATCACGCCATCATTCTCGACAATATTAATAACCACTTATACTTTGTCGCATACAGTAAAGACATTTTCTTCCGAACACACTGTAAATGAAGAACACATCAGTAAAGTGATTTGATGATCATACTCAATAAATGGATAAAAGTGGTCACATGTAATCAATGGAAAATGGCAAAAAAAAGTACCTCGCGTATCTTTGGTCATCGTGCCTTTTGTTAGAGATGAAATGTGCCAGTTCTGTCACATTTCAGTGAGATTTCCATTTGTGTTTATAATGTACCACATGTATGAGTTATTCCTCTGTTGTTGAGAATTGTTCATTATTGTTTGCTATTTCTTGCTTGTTGCTAATATATAGGAAGAATTGGCTTTTGTTTTTTGGCCACAACTCAAACCTCAACAATACCTCGTATTAATATGCGCCAGGCAACTAAATAGTTGAATGTGTGCTATCACTTATATGTTGGATGTAATTTAGGCTATTGACTGATTTTTGTACAATAATGATTCAGTGGTTAGGTAAAATGATCAGGCTGCCAGGGTTTATGATACGTATCCTCAACATAGTTTGTCACTGCATTATGAGAGGTTCAGACATTAGACTGAGAGTCCTAACAGTGAAGGAACTGCGTGAAATATTATGTAAAACATACAGCTTCTGCATTGAAAAGATGATTGACTAGTCTTTAAAATGTCATAAATTCCAGCAATTTTTTGTCATTCTTGTATTTTGCTTTCTATTTGAATACGATGCACTCTTCTCTTTTTCTTTTTGCACTGAAACTAAGTTATGCCGAGGTGCAAAGTGAACTTGCAAATTGGTTTTGACTGGAAGACATTGCTAAATTGCTAATAGTTTAATGGCAGAGTAGATTTACACTACTCTCAGAGTGAAAAATTTGGTTAGCAGAATGCCTGACACTATTTTCTGTGATGATATACTCCTTTGATAGTTTTGTGTGATAATTCTTGAATTATTTGCTTAAGCGTGGAAACTAAATGTATTCAGGAAAAGGTTGCTGTTTTTACGCCTTTGATGGAGCTGGCTCTTGAGCACATTTGGTGTAAAAGAATATGAGAATGAGTTAGTGACGTTTGTTGGTCATTGTTCCAAACTTTGAGAAGGGAGGACTGTAGGGATGGTTCATTAATTCCGGGTTATTTTATTTCTGATCTAGATTTGCTCTACTCAAAGCAGAGCTACATAATATTTGGCTGGTGTTGCACTATAGGTTAAGCTGAGTTACAACAGTTGCTGCTTTTGCTACCAAAAAACTACATGGTACCTTAAGAATAATATGCCTGAGTTTGCTGTCATACATTAACAACATATAAATTTTGTTTATTGAGTTGAATGGCACTGAGAAATGGAACAAAGCTGTTACTAACACTCGTACACATCAGTAGCAGCAGTTATCAAATATATGCGAATGGGAGGATGTTTATTTACAACACAGACTACTCCGTCAACACATTTCCATAAAAAAGGCAATAGTGGCATTCACAACAGTTAAAATAAGTCTGTAGTAGTTTGTAACAACACATAAATATACACTCTCATCACGCTTTGTAAACAGAAATGAGGCAACTGCATCAGTTTGTCGAACACTCACTTGTGGAACAATTCACACATTTTTCTAAAGTATATGAAGCTTAATTTAATTTTTCTAGTTTGTGATTTTGCTTTGGAAGCACTGTTCAAATCAGAAGAGCTTTCCACACTGAGACACTTCCATCATAAAAGGTCACGTCACTTCACTGCCCGTATCCTTTCTACGATACCGTAGTCGCTGGTTTGGTACCGGAGCTGGATACGAGTATCCACCACCGGGTGGGAGGAAGTATGCGTGGGCACCGTCTCCTGGCAATGGGTACGCAATAAACTCACTTTCTGGATTGGCAGCAGGAAGTGGTGGTCTGTAGTTGACCAAGGTATCACCTTCTAGAGACAGTGGAAGAGCTTCTTTTAAATTCTGCTGTTCCTCAGTAATAGGCATCGGTGTTGTGGACGGTATTTCAGATTCCTGTTGTGGCAACTTCTGTCCAAATATTGTGAAGTACCTTTTCGTATTTTCATCGATGAGACTTTCATCCTGTCGTGTGAACAGTGCCGACAATGGATTCTCCGTCGAGTAGCCACTGCTCGATATTTGTTCACCTCCGTATTGCTGTGATCGTGAGGGAGCCGGTGTAGTTACGTGAACCCGAGAGAAGTCACCGGAAGTGTGTCCGGGAGTGAAATGGGATGGGGGTTGCCGAAACTTCTGCTGCTGTCTGTAGTCGAACTCGAAGACCGTGCGCGGTGTCGTCGTCCGGTAAACCGGTGGACTTGTACGCGGTCCGGGTGTCGTATTCGGTACTGGGTGCTGCTCAAAATTGTACCGGTACACAGGTCTGACAGTAGATGGTCCGATATCGTAATAAGAATGTGTGGACACCTGCAAGTAATAAGGTGCCGGTGTCTGTGTCGTGGGGCCGTAGTACGGTGCCCGGCCAGGTGTCGACTGTAGATAGTGCGGTGACGGCGGCGGCACTGTCGATACCTGTTGCGGAAGACTGTAGTACGGGGAACGTGAAGTGCCGACAGATTGCGACGGCCTCTGTCGTTTGGTGGCATCCGAATAGTAGTAGAGCTGCGTCGGCTGACGGTACGACTGTCCCAGCAGTGTTTGCAGTGTCGGGCTCGGTAATGGGAACTGGAAGGAAATGCCGCGCCAAGGTTCTTCAAAGAAATAGTAAGACTTTTTTGGCGTACGGTCAGAGACGGGGTCGTAGAAGTAGGTGGGCGGTGTCGGATCCGGTGCCTTGGGCCTCTGTCGATGTTGTTGTCGCTGCTGCTGCTGCTGCTGCTGACTCTGGGACGGCTGTCGCACCACTATATCTGTGACGGGCACGACGACATACGAAACACTCGCAGGTGGCGGGGCAGCCGTAGTGGAGGACAGGACGACCGTTGGCGGAGCTACCGTCGAGGTAACCGGGACGGCGGTGGGGACTCGGTAATAGTAGTAACCCGGAGGCCGGAGAGGTGACGCTCCGTCGTGGATCACCTGCACCGAAGGGCTCCGACCGGGCGGTACCGGAGTAGCCGGCGTCGGCTGTGGCGGCGGCAGCGTCGAGACCAGCACGTCGGCGACAGTCTTCGCGGTGGTCGCAGGTGTAGGTTTCGTACGCCGATTCTGAGTCGTCACCGGCACGTATTTGGCGGTGTACCCCTCGCCCGCGGTCGTCTCGGAGGGCGGCGGTGCGACCGTCGTCCCGCCAGAGCCCGCAGTCTCCGTTTCGTTGTCGAGTGGTCCGAAGAAGTTCGGCGGAGGTGGCAGCACTATTCCAGGCACTAGTGGACCCGGTGGCACCTGTGTCGTATTGTCGGTCGGATAGTAGAAGTCGTACGGCGGCGGGTAATAAATGGACATGTCGTCCTCGTCGAAGGTGTCATTGAAGAGTCCTGGCGGCGGCAGCAGCGCCGCCCCCGGTGGCAGCACGGGGAAGCCGGGCGGCAGCGACCCGTTTACTGGAAACGGGAAGGGGAAGGAGCCGTTGCCGGGAGGCGGGAAGGTGGCGTTGCCCGTCGGTGGCGGCCCGTACGACCCGGGGAAGAAGAAGGGCGGGGGCGGGAAGGGGCCGGCGGGAGGCCCGTACAGCGACCCGTTTCTCGGAGGTGGAAACGGATACGGAGGTGGCGACAACGATCCGTTGCCCGCTGGCGTAGGGACGGCCCCTCCGGGGGGGAAGTTTCCCGGCGGCGGGTAGAGATACGGAGGCGCGGCGCCGTCCCGCGTCGCGTTGGCCGCGCCGGGCCCGGGAAACGGAAAGGGCGGCGCGAAGAACGGCGGCCGCGGCCGCGCCCGGGACTGGTTGCCTAGCAGCCGCGGCGGCTCGCCGTCGGCCAGCTGCACCGGGAAGGGCGGCGGCACGCGCGGGCGCGCCGGCAGCCGCACCTGCGCACACAGGACGGGGGCGGGGTAGAGCAAATGAAGCGGACACGGCTTTCTTCAGACACCGTTTATTTGCAGACAAGTACATCGTAACATATCTCACAACGCACTTAAGCTATACTTAGTTGATAGGAGGGAGGAACTCGGCGGCCCGAGTGCAGAGGAGGTGCACGCTCGGCGAGTCGCAGACTCGTGCTGACCCGCTCTGCACGCGAAGGCTGCCCCTCTTTCTCGAGGTGCGGTATGTCGCGGCACGCGGGAACGTAAAAGGCCATTAGGGAACGGTCGAGTTATAAGCCTTTGAAGGCGAGAGGTGGGGGCGATGCGCAGTGGCGAGAGGCTGTGAACCACCAGTAGCACCATTTCGCCGCGTCTCGGCTGTTCGCTTCGGGATGCGTGTAAAATGTTTAGCGGTGATTTCTATGTTAGTTTAGGTACGGTGAAGGTAACAGCCAGTGTGTTTTGGATGTGTCGCTCTTGTTAAAGATGTTAACAATGTCAAAAGAGCGAGATTTTAACATGTTCTAAAGCTCAGGTAGACCCTTAATACTGGATCATTTATACGACTTAATAATGGCTACACAGCCGAAATTGCAATAATGGAAATAAATAACTTTTACAGTCAAAGGCTACTGTGATATCATTTGCAATATTACGGTAACAAGTGGCAATGATAGTGTTTCCAGCATGTCAGTTTATGTAGGGAGCGTCACGTGGAGAAGAGTAACGTAATCAGATGGCTCTGTTATATATATTTTCGTTAAAGCTCCGTTCGAGATCTCAGGATTCCTACTAGTTCATCTCTGAGTGCGACCCTCAGAAGCACTAATACGTAAATGTATTATTTTTAACTTTTTCTTGAAACTCCTCTCACGATGTTAGTTAACTCGGTTAGTCTCGGATACGATATATTTTATATTTTCTAGCAACTTACCTTCACCAACCAGCACACTTTGCTTGTTTCCTCTGTTGTCTGAAGTGGTCTTTTATAAGACACATTGCCGTGCAAACCTAATATACTTTTTTTTCTGGAATACGAAACAAGAGTGAAACTTAAAAGGCAGCGTACAGTGTGAACTATGTGTCGGATACCGTGTCGAACTGAGGCCGTCGAAAACAGTTTGAGCTAATTGTCCACCATCGTACGCATCTAGTGAACTAAAGTATTCTAGTGTTCCTATCGAGCCAGGAAGTAAGAGCTGTCGTACAGTTACACTTATTGTGTGCATAGTGTAACTGGGGAAGTGGCGTTAGAAGATGGACAAATATGCGGTCGTAACATTTCGGCCTTATAATTTAATCTCGTGTTTGTTTGGACCTGACCTATTTTATTAATTTTCTGACACATTTCGCCCACTGGCCTTCTTGCAAATGACACATAGATAGATACGTAGTACCTCGTCAGTGTTGTCGATACAGATTATAAGTGCAAATTCGCGATTTCGGACTCACTGCGCCCTCGGTTCGTACGTTTCATTTTACAGAATCCAAAAGAAGTGGTGATTGAAAGCGGCATCATTAGTTAGTCGTTAAAGTAACAGAAGGATTCGTTATCTGTTACGTCGGAGTAACAATTATACAGTAATTGCAAGGATTGGAGCATTCTTTTGCTTTCGTACGTAGTGGAGTTTGAAACCTAAGTACGGTCGATGACCTATTTCTTTTCCTCGTTCGCCGACAACAAAAGCGGAGTAAGTGAAATCGTCGAGACCGATATCGGTAGGCGTCGGCGACGTTCCCGCGTGGCGAAACGCGAACACTCGAGGAGGACGCGACCGCACATTGAGAGAGAGGACGGGAGAGGCCGGTATGGGACGGTCAGTTCCTCTGGAAGAAGTGCCGCAGGAAGCCGAAGAGCGTCCTGCCGCGCGGCCGGGCGGCGGGCGCGACAGCGGCGGCGGTGTAGTTGCGCACCTGTCTGGGCGGCGCGTGGTAGTCGTCGATGGGCGGCCAGGGCGGCTTCTCCGTGCGCTCGGGGGCTGCGAAGGCGCCGCCCCTCAGCACGAGCACGTGGTCTTCGGCCAGCCACACCTCGGACGGCCGCAGGCCACCCAGCGTGCGCGCCGTGTCGCGCGGCACCTCCGGGTTGGCCGCGTAGCTCACGATGCCGGGGCGCGCCGGCGGCTCGCCGTACAGTTCCTTCTGGATCAGGCCGTACTTGCCGTCGGCGATCTGCTGCGACAGCGTCTTGCTGTCCTCGTCGTCCGCGTCGTCGTCGTCCTCCGCGGGCGGCGGCGTGGGCGGCGGCGGCCGCGCCGCGGCGGTGGGCGGCGCCGCCTCCAGGCTGTTGGTGTCGGCCTGCGGCGCGGCCGTGCCCAGGCGTCGCGGCGCCGCGCCCGCCGCCAGCAGCGCCACGGCCACGAGCAGCCACAGCGTCATCTGCCGGCGAGGTCGAGCAGTAAAGGAAACCCAGGAGACAGTACACTGAGGTGACAAAAAAAGTCGTAAGGTAGCTACGTGCACGCATACAGAGGGCGGTAGCATCGCCGTAAAAGGGCAGTGCATAGGCGGAGCTGTCATTTCTACTCAGGTGATTCGTGTGAAAAGCTTTCCGACTCGATTATGGCCGCACGACGGACTTTTAACACAGAATGGTAGTTGGAACTACACACACACACACACACACACACACACACACACACACACACACACACACACACGACATTCCATTTCGGAAATCGTTAGGAAATTCGATATTCGGAGATCCACAATGTCAAGAGTGCTAGGAGAATACCAAATGACAGGCATTACCTCTCACCACGGCAATGAACTGGCCGACGGCCTTCATTTAACAACCGAGAGCAATGACTTTTGCGTAGACCTGTCAGTGGTAAGAGGCGATCAACACTGAGTGAAATAATCGCAGGAATCAATATGGGACGAGCGGCGAACGTATCCGTTGGCGTTTATGGGCTGTGGCAGCAGACGACCGACGCGAGTGCCTTTGCTAACGACACGACACCGCCCGCTGTGTGTCGTGGGGCTCGTGACCGTATCGGCTGGGGTTAGACGACTCGATGAAAACCGTGGGCTGGTCAGATTAGTCCCGGTTTCGTTTGGTAAGAACTGATGGTAGCGTTCGAGTGTGACGCATACCGCACGATGTACCCAAGTTGTCAACGAGGCACTGGTGGTGGCTCCATAATGCTGTGGGCTGTGTTTTCACGTTCCAACCGAACCGATCATTGACTAGAAATGATTATTTCGGCTACTTGGATACCATTTGCAGTCATGTTGCCAAACAACGAAGGAATTTTTACGGATGACAGTGCGCTTTGTCATCAGGCCACAGTTGTTCGCAATTAGTTTAAAGAGCATTATGGACAGTTCCAGCGAATGATTTGGCCACCATCGAACATTTATGGAACATAATCTAGAAGTCAGTTCGTGCAAAAAATTCCTGCACCGGCAACACTTCCGCAGTTATGGACGGCTGTAGAGGCAGCATGAGTCAATAGTAGTTCCAACTACTAACTACTCGAGTCCACACCACGTGGAGTTGCTGCACTACACTAAGCCGGCAAAAGGAGCTCCGACACGAGGTTAGGAGGTATCCCGTGGCTTTTGTCACCTCAGTGTCGCTTTGGAAATGAAAATAACAAAAGCAGTAAATCGACGATCGTTTTGTGTATTATCTAATCAGTCGCAGTCCTTAATAAACCGTCAATTAACGACGAAGTATTGGTCAGAGAATTTAGTGACGTTATGGCATAGAGAGTCGAATGGGACGAGAAAGTGAAGGAGTAGTTGAGAAGGAGTGAGATACGGTTGTAACCCATCCCCTATCTTACTGGACTGTTTGGAGGGAGGAGACCAGACAGCGAGGTCATCGGTCTCATCGGATCAGGGAAGGACGGGGAAGGAAGTCGGCCGTGCCTGGAGCCATTTAGGGAAATCACGGAAAACCTAAATCAGGATGGCCGGACGCGGGATTGAGCCATCGTCCTCCCGAATGCGAGTCCAGTGTGCTTAACAACTGCGCCACCTCGCTCGATCCCTATCTTATTCAATTTGTACATGTAGCAGTAGTAAATGAAACGAAAGAGAAATTTGGAGAAGGAATTAAAATCCAGGAAGAAGAAATGAAAATCTTGGAGGTTTGCCGATGATATTGTGATTCCGTCGGAGACAACAGAGGACTTGCAAGAGCAATTGAACGGAATTATTAGTTTTATCAAAAAGGATTTTATAAAATGACCATCAACGAAAGTAACATAAGGGTAATAGAATGTAGGCGAGTTGAAACAGGTGATGCTGAGGGAGTTAATGAGGCACTGAAAGTCGTACACGAAGTAACTGATGATGACCGAAGTAGAGACGATATAAAATACAGACTGGCAATAGCAATAAAATCATTTCTGAAAAAGAGAAAAATTTTGACATCGAGTACGGATGTGTCAGGAAGTATTTTCTGGGGATATTTGTCTGGAGTATAACCTTGTACAGAAGTGAAATGGCAACGGTAAGAAGTCTCGACAACAAGAGAAGTCATTGAAATGTGGTGCTACAGAAGAATGCTGAAGATTAGACAGTTTGATCGAGTAACTAATGAGGAGCTGCTGCGACAATTGGAGAGAAATGAAATTTATGGCACACCATGACTAAGAGCACATCGTGAGGTATGAAGATGAGCATGGGGGAGGGATAAGAACCGTAGAGAGTGACGAAGCTCAACTGCAGCAGGGAGATGTAGTTTCCAGTAGTTACACGGAGACACTGAGGTTTACACCAGATAGACTAGCGCGAAACAGCTGCAGCAAATCAATTTTAGGACTGTAGATAACACCAACGAGAAATTGTATCTTTTATGTTGATTTAGAACGTGGTTTTTGCCAAATGAAGCACGTATAGTTCAATAAATTGTAGCAATAACAAAAAGAAGACACCGTATGTGTCGTGTCACTCATTATGTTCCATAAAGGCCATTAAAGATGCAAAACATCTCAAGACTTTAGTTAAGATTCCCATGTAACCTACAGGCATTTAGTGAAGATTAACGTTTCCTTCTAAGAGCAAGAAATGGCCAAGAAGCAGTAGAGGACGCGGCTTTGGGCAAAAAGTCATCATTTACCATGACAGTGTGTTCGCTACACTTGGAGCCAGACCATTTGATGAACACACAAAATAGGGAACTAGTATTGAATAATGTATCTACGTTATTGAACTATCAAATAACCCACAACTGTCTCGAAAATAAAACTGACGCGCAGGCATGATAATAAAATATCAAAAGCAATAAAATCATTTCTCGACACAGAAGAAAACAATTCCGTAATCGTTACTAGATCGGAGCTACAAAAACCCGCAATCATCAACGCAGTGGAAAATCGAGTGAAGTGGAATTCATCAGAGTCCGTGCAAGATTATCATTTGACGAGTAAAAGACTTCAGCTGATAAGAATACACAGTACAGAAGTATCAGAGAACCCAGGTGGAAAAAAAGACAGGCACATATTAAAAAGTTATTGGAACGAGATAATAAAAAGAAGCTGTTAATTTTTGTGTTACGCTGTATCATGATGCCATTCAAAGCATAGGATGGGGCAAGATGGAAGCACAAAAATCGCTTAGAAAATATTTCTTGACTAATACATTGTAAGTTATGTCATTCAGTAGTTTTGATTAACATATATAGACCACAGTTTAAATGAAACATTGTTCTCGGGGCTCAGTGACTAAGAATACTCTGCGATGGTATATGTTATACAGACAGATCGCGCGTGACGTTGAAACCTCTAATTGGAGTAACTAAGCTCTAAAAGTGTGAAGCGTCACCAGTATTTTTTCAAGCAGACTGTTTGCTACTGGTGGCAGCGTTCAGTAAATAGCAGTAGCCTGTTGGCACCCGATATTCGAACGGTAATTTTATCGTCGGTGCATTCAGAAAATCAAAAGAAAAAATGCGGGTAAATGGGAGACGCGGGTTCATTATGATAGTACTTCCTCGAATTGGAACGATGTTGTGGCCTCGTACAATGTCAGAAAATCGATTTGAGAGTACAGAGTGTCTAAATACCCGTGCCGTGGATAGTTCCGTGTTGTAACCCTGCTCCATAGTGAAGGTCCCTAATGTGTGCTAGTGCGGTGGCGCGCGACGGAGAGCTGCTGACCGACTGTTCCCGATCACCCAATGGATTGGATTAAATTTCAGACCGCTCCTCTTTGTCTCGTAAAGGGAGGGCGTGTTACATCGTTTACGATCGTCACTGATCAGTTTGTCGAATAGGGATGTAAAGTCGGGCAGCCTCTTTGGTGATATTCAGATTTGCACCGGCACCGGATTTCGTGATCTCCTTCTCTCCTCTCTCTCTCTCTCTCTCTCTCTCTCTCTTCTCTCTCTCTTCACCAAAAGTACGAAGCTAGCACAACTTTACACGCGCTCGGCACACACACACACACACTGAACACGTGCCCTTCGACACTCGGATTTCGCGACGAAAGAAAATGTTTCCGATTAGCCCCTGTGTGGTCTGGCAGCCTTTGTATCGTGTTGTAACGGTCAGGTTGGCAGTTAATACCAGAGCACGGCGGTCTCGACGCCAGGCCAGACGACCTCGCTCGCCGCTACAGTTCCGCGGCAGCCACGCCCGGCGAGCAGTTTCCCAACCTTGCGCGACCGGCGCGGCGGTGGCGGCCCGAGGCGGCCGGTGAAGGGCCCGGCCGGCTGGCTGACCCCGCCGCCGCCGCCGCAGCCGCGGTAGGGGCGCCGCGCCGCTACGCTTTCGCCCAGCCGTGCGCGCACCGCTTCCTCCTCCCGTATCGTCGGCGTGCCGCAGCAGCTGCCTTCACAAGCAATGTCTTATCTCACTGATAACGTGCACTTATTGTAGCAGACAGGCGGGATGGTAGTGTCCACGGATTACGTGCACGGTGCGGTGTACACTGTTTTCTTGGAACTGATGTTATTGGGACGGCACACATTGGCACCGTCATCATTCATTAGCGGTGTAGTAGCGTGGTGTACTGCGGAACTGTCGTAACTATTCGCCGTCACGTATTACCGCGATGTGCTGACGAAATATCGAAACGAAATGCGGCAGTGTGGGAGCCGGCAGCAGGTAAACACGGCATCACCTTAGGGTAGTGGATATCGTTTGTCACACTGAGAGTGGCCGCCTGGCGCCGCCGGAGCTGGTGCTTACCCGCGCGCGATCAGCTGTTGCCCGTCGCTGCTCGCAGCTGCTCCGCTCCGCTCCGCTCCTTTCTCTTTCCGTTCCGCCTGCGACCGACGAGCGGGGGCGACTGGCTCGCTTGTCGAGCAGCAGCGCCAGCCAGCCAGCAGCCCCGCGTTTCTTTGCTGCAGCGGCGCTGGCGCGCTCTCCCTGCGAGCGCTGCGCTGCGGGCACGCCTACTAGCCTAGAGTCCGCCCGCCGGCTTGCGTGCGTTCGCGCAATCAGCTAGCGTCGTGTGCGTCTCCGAGTTACTGCGCCAGTTCCGCGAACGAAATCACATATTTCGTAGCCAGTACATCAGATGGTAGCTACTGTTGTACTCGTCAGTCCAAAGGCTGGTTGAGTGGAGCTCTCCACGCAAGTCTATGCGCGTAGTTTCTGCACAAGTCTGTATCGATTCGAACTTGCTTACATCACTCAAGCCTTCGTCTCCCTCTACAATTTTAACTCCTCCGCTCCCCTCCCTCCCCCCTCCCCACCTACACACACTCCCCGCCGTCACGAACCTATTTCTTGATGCCCCATCCGATCTACCGAGATAACCTTGAGCATTGTTTTGTAACATCACATCTCTTCTAGTCTCAACTGCTTGTCATCCACGTTTCATTTCAGTACGAGGCAACATTTCAGATAAATACCTTCAGAAAACGTGGATTAAGTGTTAACAAATTTCTCTTTCCCAGAAATGTTTTTACTTACTATAGCCAGCGTGGGCACCTCCTACCTTCTTCGGCCGTCGTCAGTTACTTCGCTGTCCTTCAGTGTCTCCTCAGTAACCTCCCCACCCCCGATCCTTTAAAAAACTAGAACTTCAGTGTACGAAACAGCTCCGTTCTAAGAAAAGCTAGTTTTGACGCATCTCCTGAACTGTGAGTCGTACTTCGATATAACTGCGCATTGCCAATGGGTTAGTAGTCTAAAATGTAGTAAGCGATAAACTTTTTCCCTTTTATCATTTGGGGGGGGGGGGGGCTGTCAGCGAAGATAAGTTTCATTGAACTTCGAATTTATGTGCAAAGTTTGTTGGAAGTCGCTAAGTTTTCTCATTCTCAAATACTGGATGAATACAGTCTGGGTGTTGGCGTGCCATAAGTTACGTTGCCTCGTGCGTAGTTTCTGACTTTAATACTTGACATATTTTGCTAAACCATTAACGTAAAATTTTTCCTCTTAATTAGTAGGTTACGACAGGTGCGCAGTTTTAGCCATTTATTTACCTCGTTTTTGAGCGAATGAAGAGCTGATCGAGTAGCTGTCGCGGTTTTATAAGATAATAAAATACTGCTGTACGACGAAGGCGCGCAGTTTATGCTCTGTCTGAAGCAGTTAATAATCTTGTGAATAACGCTCCACCTACAACCAATGAAATTACAACCAATGCGCTTTTTGAAACGGACTTTAGATCTGTAGAGATTACAGCGTTTGTTATGGAACATCCATCTTGATTTTAATGTACCTGCTTGAGTTTTCTCGCAATGGTAGTTTTTTGTTCTCGGGTCTGTACTGTTATAGTGTTCATGTATGTCAATTAAGTAACCAGGCGAAGAAAAGTTTACTGTGACAGTTAATCGACGTTATACGAAGTTTTCATGTGCAGTGTTTCAAAGTCGACTTGATTTGCGACAAAATCTGCGAGAAAGACCTTTCGTGCTGGTATTCCTGTGTGATATCAATTCAACCGTTAGAACAGCCCTGTGAACAAAGGCGTATCATTGAAGAAAAAAAATCCTTTTCCGCGTGGTATAGAAATGTCGTCTATATGTACAGAAGTTCGGGCTTCTGTTTTTATAATCTTACTGAATACCTGGAGAATTCACGAAAATAGCTTGGGCTGTCTGGCTTCCTTCTCGTGCTATTCGTTTATACAGTAGCCATATAATCAGTGAATACGATTGTGCTAGTGGAACAAGAAGTCAGTATGAATGAACTGATAATTAAATCAATACCCTTAGCTGCACATAGGCGTTGGTATACGTCAACGGGGACACTTGAAAATGTGTGCCCCGACCGGAACTCGAACCCGGTATCTCCTGCTTACATGGCAGACGCTCTATCCATTTGAGCCACCGAGGGCACAGAGGATAGTGCGACTGCTGGGATTTATCCCTTGCACGCTCCCCGTGAGACCCACATTCTCATCTTAATGTCTACACACTACATTCGTAGTTCCCCTGCCATTATACCCATTACTCGGGGCAGACAATCCACTGAGTCCCGTAAGAATTCTGGCAAATCGTGTCCATCTGCACAGGAGGACATGTCCGAAAGAACAGATACCATCTTCATATAGAAGCCAGTATGGCGGATGGCACCCGATACTACTAGTCGGAGCGTTGCCGTTAAGAATGCATGTTTGAATGTTATACAACGACCAGTCAGTCCGATCGCATGCCCGAGATACTTTCAAGCAACATTGAGGATCCTTGCAAATTCTTATGAATTAAGTGCTGAAGTCGCAAACATTAGTGTATCTTTGCTGGATGCCGTGCACAACTTTTTCGAAACGCCCCTGCACACAGGGAAACTTCGAGTATTACCTGCAGATACTTTGGCAATTCTTCTGTATTGGAAAGTGTCTGTTTTTCATTGCTTTAGGCATTTACTACATGGAAGATAATATTGCAATTATCATCTGGAAGTCGCTTTGCGTTAATGTTATCTTTTGTGCATCATCATCATTCCGGTACGCCGTCTCGCGACTACCGACGCCTCGCTGAGCACGGCCATTAAGCCTTCAGGCGCTGGCCCGTGGCCAAGCCACTTTCGAGCCATCGGGGCCTGCGACAGTGACCTCTGGCGACAGTAACCTCTGACTCGAAGGCACATCGTCTTCTCGGCTTTCTATGTCGCCCAGAGAAAGCGAACCATTGACTCGGGATGCCACACCCCGCTTTACTGTCTCGTATGAATGCCACGCGTGCCCGGCGAAGTTTCAGAAAGTTCAATGTGTGTGTGTGTGTGTGAGAGAGAGAGAGAGAGAGAGAGAGAGAGAGAGAGAGAGAGAGAGAGAGAGAGAGAGAAGGGGGGGGGGGAGACTAGAAGCGTTCTGTTGGGCCTGCGCGTTTACTGCTCGAGGAGCAGTTACGAGTAATGAAAAGAAGAGAATCAATAATCAGATTTGCAAACAATTTCTTCTGAAGAACGCAAGCCACCTTCTCTTCATTTCTTAGCTTTTTTTTATCTTCTGTATTAATCACTGTCCCAGGAACCTCGTCGGCAGAGGTCGCGAAATCGCTGTGACGATCGCTGCGTAGGTAGCTACTTGGTGTCTCTTGAAGGTAACTATATTTTTAGAGGAATCAGCAGTTTTTTGTATATATGTCATGCTTTTCCATCCGGGGTATTCTTTACCGACAAACGATCGCAGTATTATCCGTAAGACTGTAGACTGTGGGCTCCAAACCAGCGAGTTACTGCAGCAGTGTCACGCACATTATAGCAACTAAATGGAATTTGACATGTTGGATGGACACATTCTGAAGGCCTTTAATATGTAGCTAGTCGCAGTTCTTTCTTATAATTGATCCGATTAAAAATTTAAAATTTAGATGTACTTTCGTCAGTGAGGCTAGGTCTCTGCGAAGCCGACCCATTAGCTTGATTCTTTGACCCTGCACAGGACTTTCAGAAGCCAGTCCTGCTAGCTCTTTGGTTGATGATGTAAGGTTGCCGATGCAGTCAGCAAGACCAACAATTTTTCCTTTAGTAACAAGGGAAACCACAGTAAATGTCTATTTAAATCAGTAGCAGAACATCTAGACAGTTTAATATTCACAAGAGATATTCGTACTATAACCTTGTTGGAGTTTTGTGTAGGGCCGTCGTGTGTTCGCTGTTATTTCAGTCATTACTTCCGTCGCCATGGTAAAGGAGCCCCGTGATATGCTTGCTAGTAAAAGAGTTGAGGAATTATCGAATAGGGTGCATAGATTGCTGTGTGATGCATTGTTAAGAGATCGCCGCTAAACAGCCGTGAAAAGGCATTGTATCGTGCGTGCATGTCTGGGCAGCCGATCGCTAGGCGAAAGCAAAAGTGAACCGCAACAGGCCTTTCCCTTTCGGCCGTCAGCGCCTCGCATGCTTCTTGGAAGTCTTTTATAAGCCTGTTAGAGAGGGGTAGGACGCTCGTTGCAGTCCGATTTGGATCTACAGTGAGCTAAAACTGTGTGTGTGTGTGTGTGTGTGTGTGTGTGTGTGTGTGTGTGTGTGTGTGTGTCATATCCCAGAAAATCGAACCCAGACTGCGCTGATTCGCCACCTGGAAAAGTTGGAAACGAGTTCTTGTATCCAGTGACTGACAATAGTCGGGATGTAGTAACACCCATTTTGCGCTCAGGCTGATTGGAGTCATTCAGCATTGCATTCATCCAGCCTTCGTATTTGTGGTATCAAATCCATAGTAATGTAGAGCAGCTGAAATATGGAGTTTGTTTCGGAACGTATCAATACATATGGAAATAGTAAGCGCACCCTCCCTCCCTCCCTCCCCCCCCCCCCCCCCCCCCCCCACACACACACACACACACACACACACACACACACACACACACGTTTCTCGCAGACACGAACCAACACAACGTCTGTATCCAGCAAAGTTTGGAATTGTGTTGTACCATCTGCATTCGGATTAGTTAGCAGTTTAGATGAGGTAGGTGCAAGTGTGATCCCTTACAGGACCAGAGAAATAGGAGGCGGAAACGTGTATTTTCGTGATTGGTATATGTCCTTTGTTGACATCCACATAATTAGAGACACTAGTTTATTGTTTCAACTTGGGTCAGGAAAGAAACTGACCGCAGAAAAAGCCGTTTTAGTGTTCATCTCCATCCCGCAAGTCCTGAAGCTGTAGGTTCGCATTACCTCACTACTGTGTAGCCACACCGCTGGTGGCTTGGTTCTGCATTGTTCATCAGTTCGCAGCAACTTGAAATACATTTTGTTCTTCAGTCTATTATCAGGAAATCATGGAAATGATTTGCACATTTGTTGTTATTCTGGTGAAATTTTTAAGCGTACAGACAATCGTGTCAACGATCTCACAAACGTTTTAAGGCCAAATACGAAGATAGTCTGGAGTTAAGTGTACCAATTATGGAAGCGAGCTGTCTCGTAGGTTTGCAATTCGTATAAAGATTATAAATTTCTTGAGAAGGAAACAAAACACACTTCGAGAACGTAAAATAAATTGCATATGGTTTAGATAGCAGTCGAAAGTGGCCTATCCATATTTGAAACATTTGTCTTTCATGTTCACGTCTTTGGTGACGTGTGGGACGTGAATGACTTAATGAAGCACCTGCCACGCGCCCATCATCGGTCACAATGCACTGCGCGACTCTCATTCTGTTTGCGAAACAGCAAAAAAGTCGTGAGTCCACGCGGTTGGCGAATTTCATGGTGCCTGTGTAACGAGGACGCTTACGAAACGTGGCTGGCACGAACACTCTCGTGGCATTTTGTATGCGCCAATCGGCGCCAGCCGCCGGGAGTGTGTAGCGCTGAAAGTGAGATGAGATTTTAAGCGTTCGGATTCACTACTGTCTCACGTTACATTTCTGAATCAGAACGCGGACATTTCTTGTGGCCCAGCGTTTTGATCCTTCGACGGAGTATGGTACAGGACAGAACTTTCGTTTAGGAAGAACGACTATTCAGGCTTAGGTTTTACGTCGTGTGTGTGTGTGTGTGTGTGTGTGTGTGTGTGTGTGTGTGTGTGTGTGTGTGTGTCCCCCGCCTTGAAATAGATTAGGCTGTATGCTGGGATGGTTGGTTATCTTTCCCCATCCTTGTCGAAATCCAGCTTGTGCTTCGTCATCAATGACAACGCCGTCGACTGGATACTTTTTCGAATATCGCAATTTCTGAAGAACTACCACAAATTTAGAAGTGCTTCCATTCGTAGGCAGGAACACACGTTTATCGTGCCCCGTTTCCGGGCAGCTGGGAAGTGTTATTACTTTGTCAGGTATTGTAGAAGATAATTTCAGTTGAGTTCGTTTTAAATTAGATTATCAATGTGATGTTTGTTTCTGGCTAGCTTTGATAAATAAATTACGTGATTAATCACTTTAATCGCTCTGTGGCTGTTACTAAAGAGATTTCTATGGAACGTGTTCCCGATGTGTTTAAGAGAGTTATATCAGTGCACGCTACGCCATACTGGCTATCCGTTGAACTAGTCAAGAAGAACTGGTTTCAGATCCTGGTGTACAGTCTTGATTTCAGGTTGTCATCGTTCTCTAAGTGACTGCAGAGGGAAAAAAAGACGAAGTAATTTATGCAATTTTGACCGGCGACTGCCCCCACATGAACATTATCGTCGCCCTGCTAACAACATTGTTTACATATTTGTTGATGTACTCGTCGTAAGTGTGTTTATTACAGATTGAGGCATTTCACTCCACTGGAAAAACCCCTGTTTCCTTACTGACGCTACGCAGAATATGTCTGCTGAAAGTTATTGAATTACATTATTGACTTCTCGTGCTTTGTTGACTGTAGTTAAAAAAGAAAACACATTACTAAGGTGTCTACGTTTGCCCTTGTGTAAAAGGGAAGTCAGCAAGTAAACTGTTCAGAACTTTTTCACGTAATTATAAACGACGGCACGAAGCTGTGGTTGTTAGAGTGAACAATAAACCATTTTTAAGAAACTGGTACTTGAATTCTTCGAGTTCCGCCCTAGGTGAGATTAAGTTTCCTGCATTTTTCTGAATTAATTAGGAGAATGTATCAGTGTTCTTTTGATGTGCGTACCTCTATCGAATGCTCCTTAAATGTGCAGGGCATGTTTAGAGATGCCTTTGACATTCGAAGACTAGAAGGCTTGAGAACCGCTATCGTTATTTATTCCTTGCCTAATTTAGTTCACTGCAGCAGCAGTTCTACCTCTCTGGGTGATATTGGCAAGGCCGTCAATACATTTTCAAGAAAGCGAAAGTTACGGACACAAATAACTCTTTTTACTTTCACCTTTGAAACTCGAACTAGCGACCACAAAATGTGAGAGTGCTGTGAAGAACCGATCTGTAATAGCTGCCACTGGGAATTGTGTTTATAGCATTTATCTGTTCAAGAGCAAGCCAACTGACCTTTCTGTATTTTGTGTAAACAAAGCTGCAGGGGCCAATCTGGGCACGCAATCGCCGTTATATTTGTCTTTTTTTTTTCAGAACTATATTTTCATCCTAGTTCGAAGCAGTTTGATAATTTCCTCTGCAATCGACGTGAATGCGAGAAGCGTTGACGTCGGAGAAGCAGCAGCAGCAGTTGTAAAAGAGGCGAGAGTTACATCAAAGTTTAATGATTATTCCGGAGCAGCGAATCGCCTACGCTGAATCCAGATCTGTTTTTCCTTTCTCTGCGAGACACTGGCGGTAAATGTCACGGACACCAGGCTATTAGAACTAGATTACGTGCCAGCTGGCTTTCTAGGCAGCAAGCGCCCCTGCACTGCTTAGGAGAGTTGCAGGGCCGTCTTCCTGCAAGCTGTCGCCTTGTCCACTTCCTTATGTGGCGCGAGCGGTTGCTCCGATCTTGTCAGTCCGTTGTTACTTTTTTGAGTGACTGGCAACGGTGATGCACGTGGTTGCGTTGTGAAGATTTCTGTATCTAAGGAACTGCACCGTTTGGCGTATCGTGTTCAGATTGCTAAATAATGGAACTCTTCATAAAAAACTATGTTCCTTTCTGGTTGCTAACAAGAAACATCAGGTTTCCTAGTGAAGCGTCAGACTCATGTATCTCGGTGTAAACGAACTTGTATAATTGTTTCTCGATTTGTTGCCATGTCATTTGTTGGTATACTACATTTTTCAATGACTTCCTCTGTTATCATCGTTAAACCTTAAATGTCGTACCAATTGGTCGTGTGGCACTTCCTGAAAGAACTGTTTCCGAAGAACGGCTATAATAAAGAGTTATAAACGTGGCCAGCTCGAAAACACGGAGTACTCAGTCATCGCAACATGATTAACCTGTAACAGCTGTTCCTTTCTTTGGAGCTATGTAAGATAAAATAGGTAAAGTTCTAGCAGACAAGGTAGTCACACTCCATGTATTTTTCCGACCATATTGCGCCTTAGTCTCAATGTTCCTGCAATTTAAAGAAGTACTTTTGAATACGGTGGCAGTTACATCGAACGGTTCAGAACGCTGCACAGAGCGCCAACGCTACATTAAATATCGTGATTTTGACACCTGCCGTTACCGAATATGGCGTCTAAAGTAAACATACCATTATCTTTGATTAAAAGAAAAAATCTTACCTCGTGTATCTACCTACAGAGATTCTGTCTTCAAAGAAAAGATCAGGAAGTGCAACAACTACACTAACCGGAACAGCGGTGCGTACAAACGGACGCTCGCTGATGAAAGGCTGCAAAGAAATAACGAGAGTTGCCTACTGTCTAACTGAATAAACAACGCTACTGATGTTTCTCCGTCACAGAAATCACATAATCTTTGCTAGCATATCGAGGTTACATGGCTTTATGATGTGTCCATGACGTAATTTAGCCAGCTACGTGCGAAAGCACCACACAAGCTATCAGTAAAACAATTACCTCCTGACTTTGCCGACAGAGGAAGTCGTTGAAAGCTAGAGTTTGCAAGAATGTCGGCGTGGGAAACTGTGTTGTCAACAAGATTTCATGTTAGAACTGGACATAATTCTAGGCTGTAGATTGCTATCACGTAGACCCTAGCGAACTAATGCCGCTCTGGATTGAAATACATGTTCAAGGGAGTTTTGTGGCAGATGATTGACAGGCAAATCCGCTACCCGTCCTGACCGATAATCCTACAAGAAAAAGTCCACAAGTTTGAAGAACTGATAGTCGATCAGCGAGAGAAGTTGTGTAGAACAGTAGGTTCAAACGGGGTGAACTATCCACAGCTGCTTCTTCTTCTTCCACGAGTTGACACTCTTAAGGAACACCCAAACTCTGCAGTAATGACAAAGTTATGCCGCTTGCCTAGCAATTTCTAATGCCGTTCGTCAAGCAGAAAGTCTGGGAACTGTTTTCTCATATTTAACGTCGTTAACAGGATGTAGATGTTGTCCATAGTGGTTTCGATTATATAGTATTACCCAGGTGCCTCCATTTTTTTCGGCAGTTCGGTCCATAAAAGAAGCATATCGGAACTATCATCGCAGTTGCTCATAATCTGTAGCCGATGGTTAATGGGCGGGTAATGTCGCTAGACCGTTAGTTTTCCCTAGTCCCTTCTTCGAAATTGGTGAATGGTGGTGGGTTATAAATATCGGCGCTACGGCAACGCGGAAAGACTGCGCGCCGCGGTGTCTGGATAGGGCGGAGTGTGGGGCGTGGCTGGTGGCGGGGTCGCCAGCAGCAAGGCCGGGCCAAGGTCCGTCCGTCCGCCCGCCCGCCCGCCCGCGTCTCTCACCAGCCGTCACGTTACGTGTGGTGTCCTCGCCAGCCGGCGGCCGCCCACCACGGGGAGCGCAGCAGTCGTCTCATATGTGGTGGATCAAGCTTTGCTCGGAAATATGGAAGTCAGAATGCAAGTACATTGGACAGTGATGTCGGTACATAATTTTCCAGTGTACTTGACACTGACAGTGGAAGCTTGCGTAGAAAAACGATAAAAGTGGTAGATTACCTGGGTTTAGACTTTGCAAATGATTCGTGTAATTGTGTCTCGAATCGAAATGAACGAGAAACAAGGGCGGAACGCTGACTTTGGAGCGACTGTAGGTTGGTTTATGGGTTTCCAATCTAGTTATTGAGTTAAGCAATTAGAAATCGAGAGTGAAAACTGTGGGCTGATACTGATCCAGCTGAACATTTCAAAAAGCATTATTGATACGGAGGGCTACAAAAAAAAAAAAAAAGAACGTCTACAGTGCGTACAAAAGTGGTTTGTACTGGAAGAAAAGTGACAGCAAAATTCCTTGTTTCTGAGAATGAAATGTCAGTGCTGGGTTTTAAGACAAAGCAAATGACGCATCACTGCTATGGTATACGTACGGTTGTGTTTTTACCTCAGTGTTTCTTAGTATTTATTACCTGTATTATATTTATCATCAGTTGTGGATGTAATTATCTCGTAATCACAGCCTGGAAGAAAATTCCGTGCACACAGTGCACCCCGGTTTGACTATCGCTCACATTTTTTGTTTAATGTCTGTGTTCGTAGTTGGACTCGCGTGGGTGGTAGACCCTCAGTCATGGGTTTCCCCGGATCCGTCGCCACTATCGGGTCTATCACACTAAAAAACCTTCTGGATGTACTGCCACGTCATCGCGTAAGAATACTTTAAATGTCAAAATAGCCGACATTTCTGCCGCATTGCAGCGGCCTTGCTTGATGCAAAGGCTAATCCTGCGTATTTATATTGCTAACAGGTCCAATTCTTGAATTATTTCGAAAACCTCCCGGCCCGTATCATCTCTGTATCTGCTCAACCAGTCTACACTTTTCGCATTTGTGTTCGCTGTTTAAACAAAATTTTGCCGTGATGAGCGTTGCTGTCCGCTTCCCTGATATTTTTTTTTGTTTCGTTCTGGTGTAAGTACTGTACGAATATATTTGTAAGGATCCACAAGTGACTTTAGTATCTAAATGCAGTAGAATCAGATTGTTCACTACCCTTTTTTAACTACTTTATTAAAAGTTACATATCTCTATATGTATTCTGTAATTTCCTTTCCATCTGCTAACCCAAGGGAGAAGTGAGTGTGGGGAGAAGTGAGTGTGGGGAGAAGTGAGTGTGGGGAGAAGTGTGTGTGTTTCCTGTATCTCAGGTATGGCTCCTAGACGCTCCCATTTCTTCAGCTCTTTTTCGATGTTTGTCCAGTGCAAATGAAATTGTCGGAAATTCAATTATTTGCACGTGGGCTCGTACAAGTTCCATATAAACATCGTGTAGATACTGAGGTTACAGTAGTTTTGCGTAGACCGACATAGCAGGTGAAATAATTCTTTGCCATATATAGCCGGCCGGTGTGGCCGAGCGGTTCTAGGCGCTTCAGTGTAGAACCGCGCGACCGCTACGGTCGCAGGTTCGAATCCTGCCTCGGGCATGGATGTGTGTGATGTCCTTAGGTTAGTTAGGTTTAAGTAGTTCTAAGTTCTAGGGGACTGATGACCTCAGATGTTAAGTCCCATAGTGCTCAAAGCGATTTGAACCATTTTGTTATCTATAGGCAGATTATTTGCCTTCACTGTGAATTTACCCATTCGATAGTGGGGAGGGTGTTTAATTGCCCCTTGTTATGCCCGAATATGGTTATCTAAATCGGAGGCGATATGAGTGATTTTTTTCGTACTCTAGTTTATTGAGTTTAATGTTTAAGTCTATATGTTTATACACCTGAGTCAGATAATCTGTGTCTAAGTGTGCTGTAGCGTCTACGTTTTTTAGTGAGGCCACATTGTTTCGTGTATTACACGATTTCGATTCCTCCTTGTTCATATCGTTAGAATGTAAAGATTATCTGTTTGTGTATTACTTAGGCTATATTACCAATGTTATTTCTGTTGTTGTTTCTCTGGGAGATTGTAAAAGTCATGCTTCCAGGTGTGCTTTTCTATCAATTTTCTCTGCAGTCTTTAGTCTGTTAAAAGTCGTTTAGTGTTCATTCTTCAGCATTTCATCTTCCAGTTCGTCACCTCTAGTGCTAGGTTTCGTTTGTACCATCTCACTCAAATACCTGTGCTCTAGTTTCTGAGGCGTAGTTCCACTTGCATTACTGAGTTGTAGAGACAGCCTGACAAGCGTACGAAATTATCGTTGGTTTTGAGAAGGTTTGTAGGTGAAGCATGTTATACAGTGTGATTCAGCAGCCCCTGACAGATGCCGTTTTATGCAAGCTGCAATGTTATGTCTGGTCTTCATAAACCACACGTGAGATATCCATATTCTCTCGCTCCTACGCACAAATTATAAGTCCTACAAAAAAAATGAACAGGACCTTTTTTAAGATATTTATTTAATGTAGTTAAATTTTGTACAGGGATACGTCTTCGCTACAGGCCACGGTTTTCGAGTTATTCAGGAAAAAACGCACGAAAGTGATTTCAAACGCACCTCCACTCCCATACACATTCTTCACTAGTCAGAATTTCTGGTGTCTTGTTCGTGGCATTCTCTCCTGCCACTGCACAAAAATTTCCGACTACACAAAATATTCACAACATTCGACCACGAGCATAGTCAGCCATTTCGTAAACATTATTGGTTTTAAACATGCCCGTGAGAGCAGTGAAAGAAAGACTTTTGCAAACGTTGCGCTGAAATTAATTATGTTGACAATACGATCTAAACTCGACCCTTACAAGCACATTAGTTTCCTGGACAGAAGGAATAACTACAAAACTACTGCCTCCAGCGAAAACGTATTCCAGTACAGAATTTAATTACATTAAATTTCCTACAAGAAGGTTCTGTTCATCTTTTCTGTAGAACTAATAGTTTGCGGGCAGCGAGTGAGAGAATATGGAAATCCTACGCATGGCTTATGAAGGTAAGATACATTGAGGGTTGCATAAAACGACGTCGGTAGGGGCAGCTAAATCACCCAGTGTAGCTTCCATTTGATTTGTCGAGAATCGTGATATTGCTCGTCGCCAGTTCCTAAGCTCTGTAGACAGAGTTTTTCTCTTCGGTTTCATGGCACTGCTTCTTTATTTCATATACCAATGTCCATTGGTACAGTATGCTTTTGTAAATAATGTGTTATTCGAAAAATCAGTTACCCGAACAGCCCAGTTGTTTTGGATAAACGATGCACTTACTGTATCTCGATCAGAATAACGAAGTGACTTACGTACTGTAGAGCATGCCAGGGAGAGGGTGGCTGGAGGGAGAGAAGCATTGGGTTCACCGCTACCCGTGCAAAGCCGTGTGGGTGTGATAGATACAGCAATGTGGTTACCTACTGATGACTACATTCACACGATCCTCTCTTGCGTTCGTAATTAAGTTGCCTTTACAAGATAAAATTAGCCTTATTACTTTCCCGTAAGCTATCTCGTCTGTGTCAGATGTTGTGTTGCGTAAGTCAAACACGCAGCACAGAGGAACAACGTAGTGAATCACACAAATTAGGTTATCGGTCACAAGCGCCGTCTGCCAACCACTGTGGCGACTGGCACAACGCTCAAAACAACGAACGGGGCGATTCGCTGTCACTACGGCAACAGTTGTGCAGACAGTTAACTGTCAAATATATTGTCCTGATCCACGTACAGACCTCACCAGCTACCTTTATTTTCAGTGTGGCCATAGGAATTGCTGAAATTGCAGCCCAATTAATTATGGAACATCCACCATGCTTCACAGTTGCGGTGAAAAAGAGTGAATTGTAATCTCCTCCAGATATTTCCTGTGACTTAACACTTATTGCGCCAACCCACATTACATTTTTCCGTTGCTCAGTAAGCCTGATTTTTGCCTTCTTACGCGACAGAAATCTCTTATTGTAATCACGTGGTTTATCAGAAGCTTGACAATATGATTTTTATACTGTGTGTCTCGTTTATGCAGCTCGCGTTCAATTGTTTACTTTGACATCCTGTTTTATGAATATTAATTTCTTGATTCATAATGCTGTTTAATGCCGCGCCGTCTGTATCATTAAGCTTTCCATCACTTTTTTTTTTAGTTTGCTCATAAAGTGTTGTCATGAGGGAAGATACGGCATTATTTGTAGTTTTGCGACTACTGCCATAGGCGTACAAACTATGCTGAAAGCATACACCAGTTGGATTTGTTGGAAATCTGTAATGCTACACTTGACAGTAGAGCACAAGTCACAGATAGGCTAGCGGCCCAGATAGCTTCCTTGAGGCGCTGTAGTACAAGGGACAATCTTAAGATGGCGTCATTATGTTACAGATAAGTCGGGCATGAAGCATAATGTGTTTACACCAGGCTGTTCACAGTGATTTGTGCATTACGAAAGAGTATAACAGTCGTTCGGCTTTACGCCACTTTGGCAACTTGAGTTTCAGTGTGGCTGCGTCTTTCTTTATACATGATTAGTAGCTTATTGTTCTTGAGTAAAGACATTGACACATCCCCTATTCCATCTCGTGGCGGTGACTGGGAGTCACTGACCTCTGCGTCAGTGAACTTCAGTTATAACTAGTGTGTTGCTAGATTATTTTGCCAGGTTATTTGGCATCAAACATCATATTTTAGAAATCAGCCTTAAACGTTCTTGGCTACAAATTCATGTGGGTATCAAGCACTACTGAAATTCTGGATCTTTCTGCTGATGCCACTCTGCCCGGAGCGAGCGACTATCTTTTTCAGCCACTCGTTTTATGGAGGTGGCTGTAGGTGCAATACACTACTTGCATAACGTTTCAGTATAAAGCTCCACCGCTCTGACCACGGTACCGAGCGCCTGCCGTTTCATCTTCAGCCAATGGGCCCATGTGGACGCGGTGGGGGCGTGGTGTCAGCACACAACTCTCTCGGCCATTGTGGGCCCCGTACCAGTCTTCCCACAAAGGGAAAAATCCCTGGCAGTCCCAGGAATTGAACCCGGGTCCTCCGCAGGGCAGCCATTTACGCTAACCACTCAGTTACGGAAGTGGACTTTCCGCATAAAGGCATGCCACAAAACAGTACCTGGCCACACTTGGATTTCCAGCGAAAAGCGTTTCTTGTCTTGGTAGCAGCTAACGGTACCGCAACGGCAGATCCAGTCGTTCCGTTTTTTACCGATTCCAGTCACGCAGCGACCGTCGGCGCTTTAGTAATGTTTGGCGTATCCGCTTCTGTGACCTTCCACCGCAAACGGTCCCTAGCGGTGGACTGCGTGTGACCTACATCACTGACCGCAAGGTAATGCACGTAAAGACGAATGAGTCGGTTTCAACGGAAGATTGCAAAATAATCTATTGCTGCCGTTGCCTTTGATTTCACGCAGAATTCTTCTTTTGAAGTGACTTTGAATGTTGTCGATGAAAATGATATACCAATAGACGAACGATGTGAAATACAAAAATTAATAATAAATAATACAATTTTACTGGCGTGTTGAGAGTGTATTCCTTATTGAGAGAAAAATATAAAAATTATAAAATTTGGGTTTGTGTAGGTTTTCGTCCAGGACTCGAGACGTAGTGATTAAAGACATCGCACCGGAAAGTCACTCGCCGTTTCTGTCCCAAAAAATGCCTGTCCCTTTAATCCGATTTTTTACTTTTTTACAAGAATATATTTACACTGCTTAGCGCAGAGGTTTGTAGTTTCTTGGATTACTTAATGCTGTGTCAGGTATGGATCCTATGAATGACTGAGATTAATGTTTACGAATAGTGTTTTGTTTATGTCGTTGCCGATGAATTTATAAATGAATATCGGGGCTTTAACGTTTCATAATATTTATTACATTAAACTTTAATGATATGTCAAAAGAAAGAGCAACTCAAACAGTTGTTTGGCATTTGCATGGCCTCCACGTTCACCCGACCTAACGCCATGCGATTTTTTCCTTTGGGGCTTCATCAAAGATCGTGTGTACGTGCCTCCGCTACCAGCAGACCTCCCTGAATTAAGAAACCGCATTGAAGCAGCTGTTGCTACAATCACTGAAGACACACTTATCCACGTTTGGGAAGAACTCGGCTATAGACTTGATGTGTGCAGTGTGACAAATGGTGCTCGCATTGAACATTTATAAGGTTCTTGGTAAAACTTTGGAGTTGCTCTTTCATTTGACATATCATTTATATCTGTAAGTTTAATATTATAAAGCATTAAAACCCCGATATTTATTTATAAATACCCGGTTCATTGGCTGCTTATGTATTGTAGCGTCGAGGAATCCGCTGTGTATAACGAATCGATAATAGTCAAAATTCTGCAAAGGATTACGTTGACGTTTCTGTCGCAATACATTATTTCTTTAAAAAAAAAAAAAGGCAATGTTGGTTGATTTGAGCTCCGAATTGTGAACAAACTTCTATGTTCAGTAACAGAAACTAAAAGCGGTACAGGGGCGTTGAGGAAATAGGCAACGTAAAATTACAATAGTTTTGTGCAGAAGAAAGCAGTGAACATTATTCAAAATCTTTTCCTATTGATCCTGGGGAGCCGCACTTCGTTGGCTCACCCATTTAAACTTTAAAAATTTGCATCAAGTATTCCACCTCAGTCACTAGCAAACATTAAAAATATCGACAGACTGACACGTGAGAGGAAAGTTCTGGCAACTGCCCTTCCCCGTCCTCACTCCCACCGCCACCCCTATCGCCTCAAATGAGTTATAGGTGTTTTCGGTCCGCATAGTAGGTATAACAACACAGTTTCATTAAATTCGGGCAGGCTGTGCAGATGTGACTAGGATCCTCATTTTTACAAGGAATTTACATCTCCATGCAATTCTAGTGTACCACTTTTAAAAAGTATTTAAAATATCAACATAGCTTGTTTTCTAACAGGATGCCGTAGGGTACTTTGCCGGACAAGTAAACGGCGAAACACGAAGTTGTATCGGAAACGGAAAGACAGCAGTTTTTCGTTAGTGAAAAGCAATTTAATCTTTTAGTGTTTCATGAGAAACAGCAAGTTGAGGTTGTTGTTTACGGGCATTGAAGAAGAATGAATACATAAAGGCTGGTTTCACACATTGATAAAGATGAGTGAACTGACGAAGTGTAGGCTGCGATTGATAATTTTATTCACTGCCGAAACGCTCGTTCGCTCCACGTACAACTACAAATCCAAATTTGAGCTTGTATTTTTAGTTAATCTTACGATTTTTTCTGTGCACTGAACGCGGTCGATAACGTAAAGTTCGTATTCGTACAACCTCCAACGGCACCACTGCGAATAAACCACTAGATAATTTTCGAATCATCATTATGATCGATGAGTGTTGTATTTTCTAAGTGTTATATAGGTAGTTTATTCAAGAATAATGGTATCAACGCCCACCTGACGAATTCAAATTTAGAAGTCGTGTTATATTTCCTTTAATTGTGTAATACTCTCCAAATTTATTTTTAGTCGTTCTCAAATATCATTATCATAGTGGCGACAGAATTTGCTTCACATTGAGAGACCAGTTGTCTCCAAATGGTGCCGTATGAAAGTGTTAGGAGTGGAAGCCTTTCCAGATGCATACTGGCAATAGAAGTTACTAATGCAGGATAGCAAGTAGCGTCGCACCAGACGCTAGTTCTGTTGTATGCATTGCTGTTGCCTTAGCAAGTATCAGGTGTACAGGCATCGTAACCGGGCTTCCCCCGTCTTCCTGTAACGCACGCGGTGGCCTATTTATTTGGACGTCGCCTGGTCTGTCAGAAACCCTAGTCCCGTTACCAGACCCATTGCCGCGCGACCTCGCGCTTAATGATGCGGAAGCGGCGTGTCGACGTCACGCCGAGTCGCGTCTCGTCCCAGGCGTCACAGGGCGTAGCTGGCCACGTCTGCCTGCGCGCCGTTCGTCAGCGCTGCCGATACAGAACGAGGCCGGCGTGCGGTTGGCCTTTGCTTCACTTCTTGCAAGCGCGCCGCATACTGCCAGCGCTCCACCTCGCAGGCCAGCTTTGCCTGTCCACTGGAGATTGAATCGAGGCCGGATGCCCGTCCGGTTGCTCAATTATTGCACCTTTTTTTCCGCGTCATTCTCAGAGGCCCTTACTCCAGATTCGGTGCTGTCCTCGCTAAAATCTTTTCAGATCGTAGACAGCTAGTACTCTTTCGACTGCGGAGTTTTCCTGCACTAGACAATGTAAAGATCATTCCGAAGTCCAAATTAGTCAACCCGGCTGCAAAAGCGATCCAGCGGTATAGCTGGCTGTCGGCTTCACGGCCGCGGGTGAAAGGAGCTCGCCAAATGGCATCGTGCACAACTCTGAACAGCAGTGATGCATCTCGGAGGGCTGCATTCTGCATTAATGGGGTGCCCTACAAGGCTGACGCTGGTGCCGCCGTGTTGATTCCGTACCTCGCCGACATCAGAAATGTTTATACCGGCAATTAGCGATCTTTTGAGGAGTCAATGCGTACCACATTATCTTAAATTGAGAATTTCAGATATAAACAGAGAGAACCTCTGTTCGCCGCATGCTCGATGATAATAGGACTACCAGTGTACGTGTCGACAAGTTGGAGAATGTTGTAACGTTACAAGTTTTACGGACGACGCTGCTGCTGGCGGAAGAATGCTATCGGTAGAAAACAACATCGTTTTCCGATCAGACTTTGAGACGTCCCGAGGAAAACTGTCTTATTTAAAGTATGCATATCCTGTGACCTTTGGTAACTTGTTTAATTTCGACCAGTGTGTACAAGTTGGGACTGCAATTGTAAGCGCATTATTTTTGTAAATAATGCCATTAACTGTCTGCAGCTGTCAACTCTGGCGTTTACTCTTACAGTTTGTCTACCTTTTTCAGCCTCTTTCCCTATAATGCTATTCTTCTCGTCGCTAAATTTGACACTTTGGGGTTCGGATTTATTGAGCGAGGTGGCATAGTAGTTGAGGGAAAATATACGGATTCGCGAAGTCTCTTTCAAATCTCCCGTCCCGCCATCTGAATTTGTGCTTTTCATTGGCTCCTGAAATACTCGGGGAATGTCGGAGTGGTTCCATGGAACAATCCACGGACGAATTCCTTCGCCATACTTATTCATCTGAGTTCATTTAATTATGATAATCGGCTCGGTGCTACCAGATTCGTTAGGTGACTGTTGGCTCGCAGATGACCAAAAGCAAATAATAACTAACAGTCTGAAGGTAGTAAACATTTCGACACTTTCCCTAAATCCGTAATACCGTGCACTACTTTCCTGTCGTTGATATGTTTAACGCAGCCAAGTGCCACTATTAACTGGATCGTGTCTTCTTGCCGCGCATAAACCAGACCATAATTACGACGCTGTGAGATACTTTAGTTCGTAGCACATGAGCACTGATATACAGTGTGGAACTTAGGTTGACGACAGGCAAGTTGAAGGAACTATTCGTGCTCGATGTACCAGATTTGTCAATCCCTGTCTATCAGTAGTTTGTTCCTCGTACTTGAGGCAATGCTTGAATATGAGACCGCGTCAGTCAGTGTGGTCACAGCGCGTGCTGTCAGTTGACTACCGATCGGCCCTGATAGGTAGTTGCTGCTGAACATTCAGAATGAACGTGGTTGTTAGGTACGTAGCTGATTTCAGCAACGCGCCTGTGCAGTTACACCAGCTAGGACTGGAACAAGACATCTTCCTGTACAAACAAGACAAGAAGTCCTATGTAGCGTGGTAAAGCCAAGTGCGAGCTTGCAATGCGACTGGTATAATGTGGTCAAGCCGTATTTATTTCTCTCTTGCTTTTTCGCTTTCTTTCTCCAAACTTGAGAATAAAATTAACTATACATTGTCATATCTCAATTTTTCCAACAGCTGCGTATCTGATAGTATTATCCGAACTAGCTCTTCGACATGTACCCTTCATTTCTTTGGTGTCAGTTTCAAGATCGAAGCCAAGCACTCATGCTCGTTGAAGAGACTTACAAGCTGTCATCGTACTTTAACCGGATCAACACGGTTCAGATTACATGTAACATGCCTCTGCTAACTCTTGACTAACGTAGCCCTGAAAAAGTTCTTTCCGCAACTGAGAAATGTTTTACTAAGTGTAAGCGCTTCATTTGTCATTTGCTCGTTACACAATGAACTTCATCTGTTTCGCCTCCGAAACCTACTCAGCACTCTGTGGTCCTAATCGGCAGGGAACCTTTCTGCTTGGTCAGAATATATAATTTCATCTCTTTCGCCATGGTTTTTTAATTAAAAACATCACTTTTGCAGTCCATAGACTGGTTTGGCAGCACTCTGTGGTCCTAATCGGCAGGGAACCTTTCTGCTTGGTCAGCATATATAATTTCATCTCTTTCGCCATGGTTTTTTAATTAAACACATCACTTTTGCAGTCCATAGACTGGTTTGGTAGCACTCTGTGGTCCTAATCGTCAGGGAACCTTTCTGCTTGGTCAGAATATATAATTTCATCTCTTTCGCCATGGTTTTTGAATTAAAAACATCACTTTTGCAGTCCACAGACTGGTTTGGTGCAGCTCTCCACGCTGGTGTATCCTGCGCAAGCCCGTTCATAATGAACATCTACTTGAACCCGCTTAATGTAGTGCTGATTTTCGTCTACAACTGTTTGCCTCTCCCCCTCCCCCACCCAATACTTCTTTTAATTACAAAACTGTGATTACTTGATGCGTCAGGATGTCGTATGCGATTCCCTCCATTAGTCGAAGTGTGCCATAAATAGGATTAAACGCGGAATTTCATGCTGCGAACTAGGGTCTGCAATGGAAATCATGTGTTCCACCATCGCATGAGGATTTTTATCTCTGCAAAACCATATTTTGATAACTGCCTTGCATACAGAGCATGTGACCCTGCATTAGCATAGCACGATATATTTTCATGAAAAAATAAATTCGGACTCGTGGTAAATGCTGTTCCTATCAACAAACAGTGGACTAGAGTAGGTAGCACGGAGCTAAAGCTAACTGCTCTTGATTGTTCGTATAAAATGGTAATCTTGCAGCAAAACCGTAGGTAATGTACGGAATATGATTATTCTGCACACTAAAACAGGATTGACAGGAAGGAAGAAGCTCTGTGGAGACTGAAGTATGGTAAATGTTTCCCGGGTTTGTTTTGACTGCGGTAAATACGCCTCTTTGTGAAGAGCGGCGCAACCTGTTGGCGGTGTAGAAGGTGCGTCGCGTCCAGCGTTCCCGTCGGGCACTGCCCACTTCCTGCGGCCAAGAAAGCGTCCTTGGCGATTAGCAATGTGGGAAACGAAACGCTGCTGTCGACACAGCGAAAGCCCCTCGATATTGGGAAGCGAGGCCGACTCGCGCTTTTCCCCTAATCGCGGGAAATGGTGAAACGTGGTTTTCCCGTGCCCCGTCACTCATTTCAGCTTAGGTATGTGATGCTCAATAAGTGAGACCCCTATCCGCTAACCACAGGGTAGACAGGGGCACTTGCGAAGTCATAAAGTCTAGAAAGTACTGCGACGAAACCGCGGAGGAACTGTTCATAAACGAAGCTCGTGCTATTTTCCTTTTTTATGACATTAGTTATGTTTCAACATCTAAAGGTTACGCCGTCTGTAAAAGATGGCTTCGTGGTCCCAGAAAGGTAATGGAGAAAGAGTCCAGAATACCATTCATGAGAATCATGGGTATGTTTCACCGTTACATGAGAATTCCCCCATTCCGAATGTGTTCACGCTGGGGACTCTGGAATAAAGTAATCAGTTTTTCAGCAAAATCGTATTTTCATAACTGCTTTGAAAGCCCATACGAAGCTTGTGATCTTGCACTATCTGCTCCTGATATGTTTTAGACCGAAGATAACTATTTAGGACTGTTTCAACCGATACGTTCGCTTTGAAGAAGCAGCACAGACAACACCCATTAAAAAAGTTTTATCTTGTATGACCCTCTGTGGAAAATTTCAGGCGAGATTGCCGGATAGTTAACGAAATCGTAATGACCTCTACAGTTACGGCCATCGCAAGGCAAAAAAGATCCCTATAGCACCTATTACAAAGTTATGCTCCGATAGATTGTATATGTGCGATCAACGACTGTGAAGTGCGTGGTAGAAGATACTTCCCATTGTACAAATGATTAAGGCTTCTTCGAGTTCCATTCAGTTGTGGAGTGCTTGAAGAATGATTGCTTAAATCCCTCTCTGCGTGCTGTAAATTAATCTGATCATGTCTACGTGGTCCCAATGGGAGTGTTACGCAGGGGATTGTAGTATAATAACCCTAGATGCCTTGCGGGAAACTGGTTCTTGAAGCTTTTCAAATAGGTTGTATCGAGATAGATGGCGTCTGTCTTCAAGCGTCTGCCAGTTCATGTTTTTAAGCATCTTCGTGACGCTCTCCCACGGGTTACACGAATCTGTGAACATCCATACTGTTCTTCGTATACTGGTGTTGATATCGCAGACTGGAGCAATACTCTTGAGTTGCACTAGTATTTTTTAAGTATTCTCCTTCTTCCACTATCAGTATCTTACCAGTGAACAGAAGTCTGCCATCTTCTGTGTATACTACTGAGCGTACGTCGTATTTCCGTTTCGTATCCGTACAAATTGTCACTCCAACGTATTTGTACGTATTGATTGATTCCATTCGTGACCCTGTAAGAAGACACAATTGTTTAAAAGTCTTCCCGCCTTCGGAAGTATATCTTGACAGCAACTTTGGCAGGCACTTCAGGAATGCGCAGATGTAGATTTAACATCGGGCGTGTCGAGCAAAGTGTGTTCGACCCTTGCGCTTCATGTTGTTTATTGGCAAACTGGCATACAGTAGTAATAGTAACTTAAAACTTTCACGGATGATGCAGTCATCTATAAAGAAGTACTATCTGAAAAAAACTTCCCAAATACTCACTCATACCTTGATAAGGTTTCGAAGTTTGTGCATTGACTGTACAGTCGCATCAAATTTTCTGAAGCGGAAAGTTGTGCACTTCACACAGCGCTAATAACGTAGCATCCTATGAACACAGTTAATACTGTATGAGTGAGTATTTGGGAAGTTTTTTTCAGATAGTACTTCTTTATAGATGACTGCATCATCCGTGAAAGTTTTAAGTTACTATTACTACTGTATGCCAGTTTGCCAATAAATAACATGAAGCGCAAGGGTCGAACACACTTTGCTCGACACGCCCGATGTTAAATCTACATCTGCGCATTCCTGAAGTGCCTGCCAAAGTTGCTGTCAAGATATACTTCCGAAGGCGGGAAGACTTTTAAACAATTGTGTCTTCTTACAGAGCGCAATGCATGTACGTCTTTCGGGATTTACTCTGCTGCCGAACAGGACGTGAGGTTTGGGAAATCGTCATTGACATTTGCCCGGAGGCGACGCGCGAGGCGGCCGACACGCGGCCGGCACGCTTCCGCTCGGGTGTTTCGCCCGCTTTAGAAGCGGAACTCGGGGGGCAAGGCCGCGGCAGGGCCGGGCCGTTCCTATTTTTAGCGCACCGGAGTTGTGTGCGGCGCCGGCCGGTTGGTTGACCCGCGGGTGCGTCTGCCGCCAGGGGCCAGGGGGAGGGGGAGTGTCTAGTTCAAGGCGCCACTCAGGTATGCGCCAGCGCCTTGTTAGGCGCGACGCCACGCAGCGCACCGCGGCGCCGTTGCGCAACCCGCACCCGGGGAAGCGACCTTCCGAATCCGGCGTTGCGACAGAAGCCGGTGCGCTCCCCGACAATTCTTCCCTTCCGCTCTCCGTGCTGTGTGATTACGTATTGTGTGCTAAACCCGCGCCATCGTCATCTGCCTGTGTAAAGCCAGTCCCCTGCTCCGAGAAGTACCTAACAGTTAAAGCGTGGCGGTGACCAAAGTTCGGAAAGACTTGACAGGCATCCCTAGTTGCTGCACTGACTGACACTTTGCAACGTAAAATGGAGACGAGACCTCTGGTGTCGACCGAATGGACCGGTAAATCACTGGCCAGTCCAATCACGTTCAGGGAAAAATTGGGCTTCGCGACTCTAAGCTATTTGTTATAGAATTCTAGTGTCAATGTTGTAGATTTTAAATTATTATTGTTGTCTATACACCGAAGAAGCAGTGAGGAAATAAAAGAAAGGTTCAAGAGTGGGATTGAAATGCAATGTGAAAGGTTATCAGTGGTAACATCCGCAAATGACTTTACTATCCTCAGCGAAAGTGAAGACGAATTACAGCATCTGTTCGATGAAATGAACAGAATGAGTACAGAATATGGATTGAGAGTAAATCGAAGAAAGACGAAAGTAATGTCAAGTAGCAAACATGAGAACAGCGAAAAAGTTTATATCAGAATTTGGGATCACGAAATTAAAGAATTCTGCTCCTAGGAAGCAAAATAACTCACGACGAGCGGACCAAGGACGACAGAAGAAGCAGATTACCACTGGCAAAAAGGGCACCCCTGACCAAGAGACATCCACAAGTATCAAACATAGGTCTTAATTTGATGAAGAAATTTCTGAAAATGTACGATTGGAGCACCGCATTGTATGGTA
This sequence comes from Schistocerca serialis cubense, assembly GCF_023864345.2. Classification (NCBI taxonomy): domain Eukaryota; kingdom Metazoa; phylum Arthropoda; class Insecta; order Orthoptera; family Acrididae; genus Schistocerca; species Schistocerca serialis. The sequence goes on along the minus strand of NC_064644.1, from coordinate 607,521,972 downwards.
ATGAAACATGAATTGTGGGAAAAAAGATAGTCGAAGCATTTGAGATGTGATGACACAGAATTTTGAAAAATAAGTGGACTGATAAGGCAAGGAATGAGAATCTCTTCTGAATCGCCGAGGAGAGCAGTATATGGAAAACACTAACAAAAAGAAGAGACAGGATGATACGACACCTGTTAAGACATCAGAGAATAGCTTCTATGGTACTAGTGCGAGCGATAGAGAGTAAAAACTGTATAGTAAAACAGGTATTGGAATACATCCAGCAAACAGTTGAGGACGTAGGCTGCAATTGCTGCATAGAGATGAAAAGGATGGCCCAGAGAGGAGATTTTGGCGGACCGCATCAGACCAGTAAGAAGACCAATGATTCAAAAAAAAGTTGTTGTGGACTTCAGTTCGAAGTCTACGTATGTGCTGGATCATACGTCCATTTGAACCTGCTTGTTGTATTCAGTCCTTGGTCTCTCTCTTCACCCCCACCCCCCACCTCCCTCCACACACACACACACACACACACACACACACACACACACACACTCCACGCCCAAGTTAAATAATTAAGTTAAAAATTTAAGTAATAATATAATGAAGGATAGCTTGACAGGACACAGTGTGTGTCGCCAAGGAGGTCATTTTGATAATGGCGGTAAGTGTGGGCGTGTGAAGAGGGAGGAGAGGAGTTAAAATGGAAGAGGGAGACGAAGAGTTGACTACGGCAAGCAGGTTCAAATAGCTGTACGTCCCAGTAGTTGGTGGCGTGGTGACGTGTATCAAACCACATCAACAACAATAATAATTTAAAATTGACTGTGACAACACTATCGTTCCATAATATATACTGTCTATTCAAATTCATGAACAGTAATATTAAATTGGGTAATATATGTTTCAACTATTCAATAGTAGAACCTTGTTAAATCTAAATTCCGAAAGACATCACCACCTGAAACCTAGTTCGACATATTTCTGTGGGCTTTTGTGGCTCATTTCTGACGGTATTGTGCCTGAGCTCAGATAACTGGATAAAGACAAAGTTGGAAGAAGAAGAATGCCGCAGTCAATAACGCTTTTGAAACTTCCTGCCGGCTAGTGTGGCCAAGCGGTTCTAGGCGCGTCAGTCTGGAACCGCGAGACCGTTACGATCGCAGGTTCGAATCCTGCCTCGGGCATGGATGTGTGTGATGTCCTTAGGTTAGTTAGGTTTAAGTAGTTGTAAGTTCTAGGGGACTGATGACCTCAGATGTTAAGTCCCATAGTGCTCAGAGCCATTTGAGTCACTTGAAACTTTCTAGCACATTAAAGCTGTGTGCCGGACCGGCATCCGAACCGTACCCTTGGCTTTCGCGATCAGTGTAGGCGGAAGTAAAGCTGTGACGGCGAGTCGTGATTCGCTCCGAGTATCTCTGTCGGTAGAGCATTGCCTGCGAAAGGCAAAGATTCATGTCACGATCCGGCACTGATTTTGATATACTAGGAAGTATGAAACGGCGTACCCTTCGCTGTAGAGGGGAAGAGTCATTCTGATAACGATTTTGTTCAACCATTACGAGAGCGTGTACCATACAATAACTATAGCGAAATACACTACGAGAAATATCATACAACGCTTGAAGAGCTGCTTTCGATAAGCTGGCCTCAAAAAATGTCGAACAATTTAGTGCTATCGATCTCGCACGTCTCTCGTAAAGTCCACTGAAAATAATAATATAGGAGTTATGTTCCATTTGGAATCGTTATGGTAGTTACTTCGTCCGTGCACAGTAGATGAATAGAACAGACGGTGTGACGTATTAAACTGTAACCTACTACGTTTGCGACATACTATGTTATTGTTTGCAAAATATAAGTATAGATAAAGAAAATGTATCTCACGTCGGCAAACGTCCCTATTGGACGTCATTTCGACGGCTTGCGTATGTACTTCCGTGTTTACTTATTCAGACACTTCGGCATTAGGTGTCTTGAAGATAAGTGTATCCATTTTCAGACTTCCCTTGCACATTAAAATACAAGTCGGTTACAGGGAAGCGAACTCTACCTCTCACCATAAGCAGCCGGCCACCCTAAAAACTACACACAGAGGCTGTCATATTACACAATGATGTGAGCCCATTAATCTGCTACGTCAAACTTGAAGATAGTATCCAACTCCGATGCTGATTTGGCCTCTTCATCTAAGCCTTTGCTTTTTGAGAGTCCAGTAGTGCGGAAATCATTCGAGAGCGCAGATGGTGTGAGTGTCAATCGAATGTCAACAAAGCAGACTGAAAGTTATGCATCTTCAGTTAGGATCTGGAGCAGATTAATTTACAAAGGCCCCCATCTTGCCGTTGTGATTTCTCTAACCATGACGCCGTCTAGTAATTTGAAATACCACAGCAAGACATTCCATTGTGGAACGTAATCAATCGCTGTTCCACCAACGATCGTCAATAATGAGGAGTTAAATTCTAATTGAGTACAAGCTGACACTTCGGGGTTTTATTTTTGTAAGCGATAATGCCTTTAAACATGGTAGTGGCATTGAAGAGTTGTTTGTACTTTCTATGGCGTCGTTAACAGTCTGTTTGCAATCACAGGATATTTTTCCGTAGGCGTGTAATGTAGATTCGTTATTAAGTAGTAAAATGGATGTATGAAAGTTCGTTGGCAGTGGAACTTAAAGGTACGGTAAGAGCCATAAAATATTCAGCGCTGTAAAAGCTATAAGAATATTTTAAACTTGTGTTTTCTCGTGGCGTGTCTTGCTGTTTGAAACGGTAAATGCCAAACTAGAAATTTAGTCTGTCCTAAGGTATTGACCGTCAGTTATAGTTCCTTTCACCCACGGTAAACATTTATGGACGTGAAAAATTTTTTGAGTTGGAGAGCCGTTCGGAGTCCATGTTAAACCGCAGGTCCCCCCGAATTGGCTCGGCGAATTAGTTCAGAGGAAGACAAAGGCGTTCTACCTCCATTGGGACCATACTGTCATGTTAAGACCAACCTTAGAGGGAATGAGAGCTTTATATTTTCAGCTGTATTGTGTAGCACATCGTGAAACGTCGTGTTATAGATGCACGCATACGATGATATCATGTGGTGCTCCTGTAATTATTTATAAGAGGTAAGATTTTGTTTACGTAACCATTTCACCCGTACGTGGTTTGGTTGGTGCGTAAATAATGGAGTATTATAATCCATTCTTGGGCGTCCGCAGAAATTTACCCCTTGAAGGGATGGGCGTGGCGGCCTCAAGGCGTTGATATCGCCCCCATTTATGTGCCTGAATTGGTGAATTTAAATATGTCGTTTCACAAGAAACTTTATAAGAGCGACAAAATTATTATATCCCAGAGAATTAATGGCTACACGGTACATAGTTTTGTAAGTAGATTACTTAGATACTCAAAAGCTACTTTGTCTCTAGTAGCGCAGTCCATACATGAACCGAATACCACTTGTAGAGAATACGTGCAAAAGACCGAGTGAAGGGGCGTGGAGTTTCAATTTATGGTACTAACTAAATAACGGTACGTGGTTAAATAAACAAATATTTTACGTAATACAAATAATGCCATCTTCTCGATTAGAAAATAGCGAGAAAAAAAAGGTGCTCTTGATGTGTAGCACAGCTTTTATTCTAATATGAGTGGGTCTCTTTCCCAGTATTTGAGTTCACTGCTGTGCTTTGCAGCGGAAAGAGACGGGAGAAATAATTGTATGAGAAGTCTGTAATCAATAAAAAAAACTCTCACTCCAGATTCCAGAGGGATTCGAGGGCGGGGAAGGGGGGGGGGGGGAGGGGAGGCGGCCAAGTGCCACCCCTTGCGGACGCTAATCGGTCCAACAGGATCATGCTAAAGCACTACACGTGAACAATTCATTAAATTGCTCTTTGACATTCAATGATAAAGGAGGGTCGGTGAAAATAATGGAACAGATAAAAACTTCGTTGCTTGCGCGCTGTTTATAATTTTCGGCGCACATTGCGACCACGGTTTTACCTTTACTCACAGCACACGGCTCTCTCGATTGTAGGTGGCAGCACGGGCTGCTCGAGTATTCCGCTAGCGTGCTCCGATGGCCGTTGCGGACTTACGGTGTGGGTGTAGGTGTCCGGCTAGAGTGCGGCGTGTAGCGGTGGCAGTGGCGCTGTCGGCGCTCCATGCGCGGCGAGTGGCAGAGCCGTCGTCCCACCTGCTGGCTCCCTGGTGACTGACTTGACTCGCGACTCGCCGCGCCGCGCGTCCGGCATGTGCCACGTGGGCGGGAGGGGGAAGGGGTACCAGCGCCGGCGCCGCCGCACACGTGTTGTGCAACGTCCGCGCGGGATGACGCCGTCTCAGCTCCAGTTGCGCGCTTCTTCGTTTGGTTTCCGCGGTGGACGCCGTACTAGACAAAAGCACACTGGACAAAAAACCAACCGTGTAACGCCGTCTCTAGACTAACAGTGGTCTCATTTCCGCGAGGAAGAGTGTACACAAGTTTCTTCTCCTTTGCTACATCCAGCTGAAGCCACTCGTGAAGATACGATCCCGTTGAGCTAAGAAATTACTGGGATGTTGATTGTGATGTTCCACTCGCTGTTCCAGATACTACTAAACACATTTATGAGATTAAAACCGGGTGATTCAGCGGGACAGGCGAGGTGCTATAGGGTGCGCGATTTTATCGTACCAGTAGCGAATGTGTGCAGTCGGTGAACATAGTTGTCATGTTATCATCTTGGAAGATGAGATTGTCCACAGCATATTCATCACGAAGATGTTGAGAAAATGGCAACACTGGACACCGAAAATGTTGACACAAACCACCCTGGTCACCTTAATACCATCAGACCGTCACAGAACCATTTCCGGCCAGAACTACGCGCTCCACATTCTTCCGGTTAAACACCTCGTATAATGTCAAGATATCTATTCAGTTAAGCAGTACCATCCCCCCCTCCCCTTTTTTTTTACCTCCGACCGACATTGCCCCCTTCTAATTAGGGATAATATCAGTCACCTGCGATCGCTGCTTGGTCATCCCTCCAAGGAAACAAGCTCCGGGCAGTAAAACCGCTCCCAACTGCTTGGACAACATCCTCCCGACCATCTCGGCGCGAAGAGGTCCTTCTGACCAGGTTACGGATTGGGCATTGCCGGTTTAGCCACCGCTACCTGCTCTCCGGTGACCCAGCCCCGCAGTGCCCTTGTGGTCAGGCATTAACAGTACGCCATGTTTTATTGTCGTGTCCCCGTTTTAGTCAATTTCGTGTTATCCTGTCCCTGCCATCTACTTTACCGGATGTTTTAGCTGATGATGCTCGAGCAGCTGCTCGTATTCTGCGTTTTATAAGTTTAACTGGCTTGTCCAAAGACATTTAACCTTTTTACTTATTTTATCTGCATCTTTGTCAGGTCCTTCTGGTGTCCCCCCATCCCCTTGAGTTTTAGCAGATTCCATGTGCTCTTAACACCAGTGACTGGGCGCTAATGACCTCAGCAGTTCAGCGCCCTTAAACCCTACCAAAAAAAAAAAAACCTGCGATCGCTTGTAAAAATTGTGACGCTGTCCATAAGCATACAGCGGCTTCCGCAGATGGAGAAACACAAATCGGTCGACTCTGTGCGCGGTAATGGCGAACTCTGCGTAAGATTGAGTCATTTTATTTCAATTAGTGGCAGCTCACCTACGTGAGCTGGAGTGTATTATTTTAATCCTCGTTTGTTTTACTGGAGTTTCAAACAGGAAATTAATACAGACGATGTTGACTGCTTTTAATTATTCATTAAATATATTCGCAGTTGCGAATATGAACAAGCTCATGCCGTATAAAGGAATGACGACAATGATAATTTGTGCTGGACCGGAACTCGAACCGCCATTTTGCGCTTTGCGCGTGCAGGCACTTTAACCGCTTTGACTATCCTTGCACGACTCACGGCCAGACCCTCCATATGTCGCCATTCCTGCGTTACCATCTGTACTCGTACGCATTGTGTGATTTCCATGCACGGAAGGACATTACTTGAAAGTTGCTGCCTGGCGTCTGCGGATAAATACGGTATTGCAGCGCCTGTGTTGCTATGAAGAACGGTGAAATGTACCTTCGGGCATGCATGCATTTTAATTATCCATGTTTGTATGTAACTGTGCGAATATTTTTTATGGAATCGATACGATGATCGGTTTTAACGAAGATTATATACTCGCAGTATCGTATTGAAGGTACGAAGAGAATGATTGCACTGTTAGTCGTCCGTGCCACAAATCGTCATCGTCATCTCTGATTATGACTGTGACGAAGGACAAGTGGTTTTACAGGTTGTCTGGGAATGAGAGTCGAGGAAACTGAGAGAGTCGTTGATGCTGATGTGTTACCGTTACCAGAAACTGTCAAAAGTGAGCGAATGATATTGAAACCGCTAATGGTCGTTGTCGTCAGAGACTCGCCATGCGTGTAACTCAGAATACGCAATGCGTGACGCAGCTGATAGCGAAGCACAACTGTTCGGTAATACACCCATTATCTCACAGTAGTAACGATTGCGGTTCCTATCAAGCATGTCACTTTTTTGCACAACGATTTATGTAAAGACTCCAAAGACACGACAAATTGACGATAGAAATGGCTTACTTGGGCAGATGCATTATGTTTCCTCGTACATTTCGTCGGGATATGCCACCGAACCAGAATTCCAGCGTTAGTCAAGCACTGTGGGACGTACATAGATCAGAGTCGTTGGTAGAATATTGCAGTGGCCGTTCATCTGTCTCTTCATGACAGCTGACCTGTGTTATTTATAATACGCCATAGCTGAACATGTACATACTTTCATAGCATCGCCAACGGGTGTAGCATTTTTGAGCAAGATCTCTGCCTTTCAAACAACGTGTTGAATATAAAACAGTGATTTTTGAAGCAGTATGACAAACCTGATCTGACTCTCAGTTTCGCGGAATATCAACTCTGTCGAACAAGTGTGGGTTTTAAAGAGAACCTATCTCGAACTTACAAACCCGTACCATGTGATCTATAGGATTTACCTACACATGCAGACTGGTGCACTAATCGGTCGTAGTTAGATGCCTTATCGCTAAGAAAGTAATATTATAGTCTTTTCTCGCGCATTATCTGCAGATTCGCATCTTTGTTTTCATTATCTGCCTAATTAAGTAAAACAAAGTGTAAAATCGGTGCAACACAGTTTATGTATGAAATTTTCTGGCAGTTTAAAACATTGTATCCGTTCTGTACCCGAACCAGGAACCTTGCGTTTCGCGGGAAATGCGCTTACCTACCAAGTTATCCAGCCACAACTCATAGTTCCAATTTCGCCAGTACCTTCGTCCTGTTTTCCAAACTTCTCTGAAGCTCACCTGCCTTTCTTGCGCAACTAGTACTGCAGGAGAACAGTATTTGGCAGAGAAATGGTTTAGGCATAATCTGTGTGTGTGTGTGTGTGTGTGTGTGTGTGTGTGTGTGTGTGTGTGTGTGTGTGTTTTCTTTTTTTTTTTTCAGATTAGAAGATGAGTACGTGGCAGTATTTAAGCTCAGAGGACAAGCCGTGAGTCGGTTAGAGCAGTTCCTGAGAAAGGCAAGATTCTGGTTTCGGTCCCGGTCGGTACACGATTTTAATCCGTCAGGATGTTTAAAGGAAGTGCACACCCCGCTGATCAGTAGAGGATTCACTCTAGAAATTTAGTGATTTTTCTATAATAAAAGTAAAGGGATGAACGTGCGTTGTTTGTCGAGGTAGTCAAACGATGAGCCATAAGACGTCGTAGAGTGAGTAGTGCAGAAATCTTCATGCGATGAGTGGCAACTTGAGTTACGTGCTCTGTAAGTAGCGGACGACCTTGCAGTGTCCGCGGACGTCTTTGCGCAGGGCTTTGACGGAAAAAGAGAGACGTGAGGCTGCGGTTCTTCGCGCGCAAGGGCTGGGAAATACCCACGTTCGCGCTGACCACTTGTGTGGAGACGCCCTGGCTCGCGTCACTAGTTTGATCTGGCACGACAACTCGTTAGAGCATGACGTTGAGTTAATATCCCGTGTTCTTGTTTGTTGTTTCCCTCCGTCTGCAGTGGGCAAGACGAGAGGTGAAAAGAATACTGAATGCTCTATAATACCAAGTTAGTTGATCGTGCAGTGATAATATGAAAACATGAAGTAAAATTGTTGTAGTAACTTTATTTTGGTCACATTACGTCAAAACCATTTCTGTGTTATAAACTAACACAACACACTACCATGCCTAATACGCTGTAGGAAAACACTTAGCATTCAAAGCAGCTTCCAGCCGTCTCGGAATTGATAAATGCACGTCCTGTGTGGTTTACAAGGCAATCTTATACCATTCTTCCTGCAAAGTGCTGGCAAGTTCGGTTAACGATGGGGGAGGTAGATATCGACAGGGCAGATGCGGAAATTCATCTTCGCGATCACAGAACCAGACCTGGAAGATCCGAACCGTGTGAAAGAGGGCTCTGTCGTCTTGGAACCCAGCATCACCATTGGGAAGCAAACGTTGCACCATAGGAAGGACCTAGTCAGCCACAGTGGTAACATAATCCTTGGCAGTAATGCAGCCTTGCAGAGTACTCGTGGAGCCCATGGAATACCACGAATCATCCCCGAAGCCGCGCCATGTTTCACTCTTGGGATGCTCTCGTTCGTAAGTGTGAAACAAGACTCCTCCCACCAAATGACACACTTCCGTGTCTACGTAGTCCAGGTTTTATGGTTTTCTTGTTACGGCCATTTGCATCATAGGCAAATGATTTTGTAATTCCAGCTCGCCCTTCAATTCCCAACTCGTGTTGATCTAGTGCTGACGTGGTTCACGAGTACCACACTCAGTTCTGCAGTCACTTTTGCAGCTGTCGTCCACTTATTTTTCATCTCAGTTCTCTTAGATCACCGTCTGCCACGATCGGTCAACACACTATTTCATTCGTGTTGTGACTTAGCGGATGATGTTTTTCCGCTTTCATTGTGTGTGGTTTAAATCTTCGACACAGTCCCTCTTGAAACACCAAATACTTCCGATACCTCGGTTACGTTTGCGCACATTATACGAGCACAAAAAATTTGCACATCTTCGAATTGACTTCTGTCTGACATAGTGCACTCACAAGTGCACAGAACCCTTTTATGACCACGACTGACACTTGCGACGATTTGAGAACATTGCACAGGTGCCATTCGTGGTCGGATACAACAGCGTAACCTGTAGGCTTGGCTGACACCTGCATGCATACTTTTGGCAACCCCTGTACAGCACATGTAGTTACTGTGGAGAATGCTCACGCCGACCAACTGGATGTAATCTTCCGAAAAGAGGTCGTATGAACTCGACGGCATTTCTCGCAGTTGATTGGAACTAGCACTTGAGCGGATGGCAGAAGCCAGCCAGTAGAACCGGCGCTGGACAGTTCGCACCTGACAGAGATGGCATTAGATCGAGTCGAAGAATCTCCAGCAACTAACGCCTCTAACAGTGGTCCCAACGTGGCGGCTTTGGTAGAGTAGTTCGTAGCGCTTGTCAAGAAACCGAAACGACATAGCCAGATTTATCGCCTGTGGGTATGCAGTTTATCCCCACTATAAAAGGCAAAGCAGTGTCTCCTTCCATCTTGTTCCTCGTTGCTTATTCTACCACGCTTGAGAGAAATGCGTGTCTGATCATGACACTAGCGGGAAGACACTGCGTGACTGCGTGCACCGTTGTAAATAATATTTAGAGGAGAAAACGTCGCAGATACTACAGTTAAGGGTTAGTAATTTGCACTCATAATGTCACCTCGATTCACGGGACGAATATTTCCTCCAGAGGCCGTCTTGATTACCGTACCTTCTTGAGAAGCCTCCGTGCCCGCTTGCGAGAACTGGCCGCCATTCCGCGCGGAGCAACAGTGTTTTATCTGATTTCTCGGAAGCTGTCCACGGAAGAGGCCAGAGCTGCGCCGGCGCCGCCGCTGCCGGTCGGCCACTGCCGGAGATGTGACCGATAGCCGGGGCCGCGCGTCACCTGTTTGCGGCCGCAATTCGCGCCGCGCCCTGACGTAACTGCCTCGCCTGCCCGCCCCGGCCGTCGGCGGCTACGCACCGCTGTCCGCGCCGCGCCGCGCCGCGCCGCGCACTAGCCTCCTGCCGCCTGCAGCTCTGAGCCGGCGCCGTTACTGGTCATCAGAGGACTGCGTGTCCCACTTTGGCGGGCGCGAGCAGCTTCTTCGTAGGACGGGTGGTTAGAAAATTTTAACAAGTAAAACTACGGTTCCGTAGACCTTTTCGAGTCTAACATCTTTGATGTATACACTATATGCAAACTGAAGGAAGGAATGAAAATTTGGAGCAAGACCGGGAGTCGAACCGGGGTCTCCTGCTCACTAGGCAGATGCGCGAACCACTACGCCACAATGGCTTTCCACAACTGCACGCACTACCTTATCACGCCTTCCTTCTCATTAGTTCTCTACATATTCACCCTTCAACGCGAAACATTTTTTCGAACGATGGACGACTTGGAGGAGATCTTGTGACCTTGTAGAGGTCTGCCTTTTGGCTCGTCAGGAGACGCTGTATCTCACAAATACTTTGTTGTCATTCTGGAATTGGTTACTTCATCCGAGGAAATGGGGAGGAGTTACAGAGTGCAATTTCAGAAGAATACGGAGATGGGGCAGAATTAGGTAGCACAAAGAAGCAGCATGTGTGACTGTCATGTACAGAATGAGCTGGGGCGTTGTCACGAAGCGATAACACCTTCTTGGCCTGCTTCCCGTGAGGCTTCGTCTTGACAGTCTCTCGTAACTTTGTTCTGAGATTTCGGTAGCAAGCTTCTGTGACTGTTGGCCCACTACGAGCGTAATATATTAGCACCGAACTGTGGCAGCCCTAAAAATCACCTTGTCCGATGGTGATAGGAACTTCGTTCTCCCCCCGGCCGCTGTGGCCTAGCGGTTCTAGGCGCTTCAGTCCGGAACCGCGCTGACGCTACAGTCGCAGGTTCGAATCCTGCCTCTGTATGGATGTCTGTGATGTCCTTAGGTTAGTTAGGTTTAAGTAGTTCTAAGTCCAGGGGATTCATGACCTCAGATCTCAAAGTCCCATAGTGCTTGGAGCCATCTGAATCATTTGAATCTTCATTCTCTTGGCCGTGGTGAATGAATCTACAGGTTTTCGTTGCTTGCTTTGATTCTTTGTTTGATTGTAATTAGAATACACTCGTACTCGTCTGTAATTATGCTGCCGAAGGAGTCATCTGGACTGGCTAGGAACAGCTCCAACATTTCCACTGTTGCTGCGTGGGTTCGGCAGGTCATTGAATAGGTCTCAACAGTCGCGGAACTCAGCGAACGGCAACCTTTGTTATGTTCAAAAGGTCGTGCAAGATGTTGAAACCTAATCCACGACTGATTTTCATTTTTTTCACTAGAGCCACTGAGCATTAGGGCTTCAATATTCCGTGCGATTTCCGTTTCTTCACAGAGAGGTGGTCTGACACTTGTTCGTCTTTCGGACTAACCACTGCGTCATATGATGGTTATTGTTGCAGCATTGTTCCCCCTCAAATAAGAAAACGAATTACCGCACAAAACTCCACTTGACTAATGTGCTGCGCCGTTTTGTTTTGGATCTTCCAGCAGCATGCTTCGATATTACGGCACTGGGTTACCGTATATTCTTGGCAGGACCGTAGACATGTAACATATACATGAAAACAAAACAAAAAATCATGTAACTTAATTTTTTTTATCTGAATATTAAAACTTTGACTACACCACGCATTTGTTGCCTCTCATGTCTTGTGTAAGGTCACCTCAGTTAAACATAATAAAGTCTGTTGAAGTTAGAAATTATCCTCCAGAGCAAACAAATTCACAAGAAATTTATGTTCCTGGAGTTAGCACATCATCAGATCCACGTGCGTACAGAACGGTAATTTTTAGTTCCTGGTACTGAAAATAGCTTGTGTAAAATAAAGATTCTGCATTAATGATGTCATCACTTTGCCTTTGTAACGGTCTCCTGTTAAGAACGTGAATTGTTGACATTGTTTCTTTCTATTCCTAGTTCTATTTCTGGGGCCCAGGCATTTTTAATTTTAGCTCTTCTACGCCCTGATAATTGTTATGTCTGTTATAAACTCTTTACAATTCCAGAGGACTGATTAATAGTATTATTGTTTGGAGTAGCGAAGGATTTATTCAAAAAATTTTTTGTATAGAGGAAAGAGGTACGATGCCCTGTAAGAACAAGCACAGTGTCATAGTGAATGCTCGTTAGAAAAGAACTGCATCGAATGTATAATCTGGATTAAAACTTCTATGAACGCGCCATTTGGAAACAGTTTATGATTGTTTTATGTTGCCGAGCTGTTCAAAGGCCTTGGAACTAGCTGTGGAATTTGGGGAAAATGGGATTGGCAATGTCGAGACAGTTGTTTAAGAGCTAATTTTCAACTTATTTTTGAATCAGATGGTAAAATTACGTATGAAGTCTTGCGGCCTTAATACTAAAACAGGAAGAAGATTGAGACGTGTTTCTTGCGTGCGTCCTAAATTATTCCTCTATGGAAAATATGCGATGACTGTGACACTGACGGAATAGCTGGACGAATTACATTAGCAAGGTGATACAGGGGTTATAGCCAAAACGATACAAGAAGTTGTCTCACAAATGATATTTGAAGCGAATATGACACGAAAATTAATGTATAGAAGACAAAGATCGTGAGAATATATTCCAATCACACGTCCATAGAAATAAGAGTGACGGCAATCGATATGATGAAGCTTAAAGGTTTCAAATAGATGAAAAGTTTCGTAGAAGAGGCTGCTGTTATTCATCAGTGAAAACTGTAGCCATATATTCACAAAAATTAAAATTTGATGAATAGCAATATAAATGTTGCGCAGAAGAAAAAGTAATTAGGCGTTACATGTGAAATGTGACCTCGAGGGATCAAAACGGTGACTCGCGTGGAAAACTGATGTATTGCTTTAAACTTGGAAATATCGTATAGAACAGTGGAAAAGATAAAATCATCATGGAAAATAACAAACAAAAGGATGCTGAAATGTGTCGGAAGAAGGAAACCTATTTTGCCAAGGTGCTTCAAAGAAACTCAAATTCGGTAGGCTATATTCTGCGACATCTTCTACATTATGCTCTAGAAGGAGAGATGCAAAAGGAAACGTGGAGTGAGCAGAAGATAAGTACAGCTGGTGGATGATTTCCAGAACAGCAAAATACATTGACTGTTGAAGACAGAGATATCGAGATAAATGGAAATGAAGCGCTGTAATCTGAACCGAAGAACACGTCCAAGTTCTCTTGACCAGTGGACCTACTTACAGACAAAACACGGTTGATGAGATGTTGATTGCTATACCAGTTACATAAGTAGAAAGTAGTTCCATTGTCACGGTATTTTGACTAGTAGGTGATTTAGAACTGAAGAGAAATTGTCACATGATTTTCCTGTAGTTTTGCTCCTAGTAAACGTTGTGCAATATCGGTAAGGGCTACTGGGTAGGCGTCCAGTGTATGAATACCGTAGAACAACAAACAGGTTATTTTGATCTGAAACTAACTTTCGTGGGATACATTGGTTTACATACAAACACTGTTTTCGATAATTTAGTGTTCGCACGCTTTAAACATTGTAAGTGCCGGAGACAGCTTTCATTGTGTGGTTAAGCAATGCTAAAAGACTCGCTTCTCTTGTGCAACAACCTGCTACTGTCGCAGAGCTGCATTTCACATCGTCGGAGGCCCTTCGGGTATCCAGCTGGAGGCCAAAGATTGATTTAGACGTGCACTTTTTGACCATTAATTTGAGCAACTATTTAAAATAGTTTCCTCAGTATATTAGGTGGGATGAGGTGGAAGGGTGAGGACAAGGTGGACACGTAGCAAACGAGGCAGAGGTTGACCTTGGAACTCGCCACCTGTGTCTCGTTACTCAACTGCCCTCAGACATGTTTGCAACAGCACTTCCTTATCACAAGGCAATCCCCAGGTGCCAGTCCATGGGAAATATTTCTCACATTTTGTATCTGCCTAGAAGTACGTCCTGTTCAGGTAAATGACTGAACAATAAAATGTTTCATCAGTATACAGGCTGCTTCTAGAAGTTCAATTTATGTACATGGTGATTGTGGTAATGACAGTTTAGGCGAAATTTGGGAACGTGGGAGTATGAAGATATCGGATTCAGAAAAGACAGTGCGTTACTGGTGTCCGAACTGTTAATGTATTAGAGACAGCCAGCCTCGCGAATCGTATTACTGTTGTTGTTTGATTGTGAACATGTTTCTGGCAAACACAAGTATTATAAATTACTGTTGGTAACGTACTAAAGGCTCTTAGATAAGTAAAAAATTTCAGGCAAACCATTGTATCTGCTTGCAGAACTATAAACTTATCGAAAGATGGGCGCCGTCGTAAATATGGTAATAGAGAATTAAACAAGTTGTAATCAAGTGACTAGTAACGGTCAGTTTAACGTAAATCTTAATATTTAGATACAGTCAGCGACAGTCACGGTAATGTGAATGTTAATAAGATTATAAAGTGCAACTGCGAAAAGTTCGGAAACTTCATTGAAATCAGTAAGTAACGCACTTTCTGTAATTTTTGTTGAAATTGTATAAATATAACTGTTGTAACTCAATATCAATAAAAAGCGTCTCACAAGGAGAAGTGAATTCCGCTGCCTACGAGGTTCAGAATTACATCTGCAACAACGTTTACTGTTCGCCACCCACAATCCCGTTGATAGATCGAAAATGTACACTAAGTGGATAAGAGTGAAGTAATAAGCTGTGCATACATTCCGTCGGTGTACATACATCATTCTAAGTTTGAGAAACTGAAGTCCTTGTAGAAGGTCGCCATTGTGTAATAATGCAGAGTGGAGCTCTCTCACAACACATCTGGAGTAGAACTTCACTGCGAAGCGCACAAGCTTAGCGTTCCGGCTTCCACATTCTACGAGTGTTCGTATCCTCGTCTGTCACCCCGGATTTTGGTGTTCGATGGTTCCCCGTATCATTTACTCAGAGGCCGGAATAATTTTTATGATAGACTACGACCGATATCCTTGTTCACAGGCGAGTATAAATTTTGCTCTATCCCTAATTATCTTCTCTTATTCTATCCTTCTTGCTTCATGTCTGTAATGAAGCCCTTTGACGATTCTGGTATTCGATATCTTACAATCTTTTTCTTTCTTGAAAGCAAAAAATACCACGAGAAAGGCGTAAATCTCTTCCATTCTGTCATTTATTGAAATGATACACCCCGCACATTAGTAACTTTAAAATCAAGAGCGTGATTATCTGTCGTTGTCCGTGTTGATGAAATACGAGCTCTGAATTGTCTTTCTCTTTACGTCTTTGTCCAATTAATTAGTATTTGTCGTCGACGTAGATAATTAGAACGTTTGGCAGGATCCGCCACATTTGTAGTTACCGTTCCGTGCCTGTTGACAGATATTCACTCCGCTCTCTTTTGACGTTTCAACCAGAATATGTATATAGTACCAGTAATATGTATACGTCTGTCTTTTCGACCCAGCTATCATCTGTGCTTCGGCTTTCTGCCGTTGATTCAGTGTCGGCGCATCAGTTTGTCAGCCGCATTGCTCGGGACTGCAGTGTTTCTAATTACACTCCCGGCTGCAGGCAGTGCTTTGTCCTGGTTCAGTCAGCCGCAGCACAAACCTCGCGGCCGGATGCCGCAGGCGGCGCGCCCTTGACATTCCCCGTATCTCTCCCCTTGATCTAGTCGGCCGTAACATGCCCAAGTGTTTGTCTGTATGGCTCCTCCAGATCATCCGCGGCGATAAAAAGGGTAATGCTGGATGTAATATTTCTAGAAACGTACCTAATACGTATGGTGTGTGCGGATGTATCATCAGACATTTCCGATAACTTAACGCAATTAGATTTTTTCCGTGAGTTGTTATTGGTTTCTGTCCGAAAACAAATTTGATGTAGCCATTCATGCCAGCCTATCCTGAACACGTCTTTTGAAATTTACGTCACTATTTCATCATAAGTTTCTCCTAAGATAGTCTCGCAGCATGCTGCGGGTCCATCTCAGAAGCAGCGTTTGAAATAAGTACCAAGATTAATTATGGGGATCATCTTGCAATACTTACTTCTTAAAATTAAATTGGTAAAACATAATATATTGAAAGCACGAAATATAACAAACTAAGCCTCACAAGGAAAGAAATATCCAAATATGTGTCCATAAAAGTGCAAGCAAAAAATAAGTAAAAATAAAGAAATACGAGGGCAGTTCAATAAGTAATGCAACACATTTTTTTTCTCGGCCAATTTTGGTTGAAAAAACCGGAAATTTCTTGTGGAATATTTTCAAACATTCCCGCTTCGTCTCGTATAGTTTCATTGACTTCCGACAGGTGGCAGCGCTGTACGGAGCTGTTAAAATGGCGTCTGTAACGGATGTGCGTTGCAAACAACGGGCAGTGATAGAGTTTCTTTTGGCGGAAAACCAGGGCATCTCAGATATTCATAGGCGCTTGCAGAATGTCTACGGTGATCTGGCAGTGCACAAAAGCACGGTGAGTCGTTGGGCAAAGCGTGTGTCATCATCGCCGCAAGGTCAAGCAAGACTGACTGATCTCCTGCGTGCGGGCCGGCCGTGCACAGCTGTGATTCCTGCAATGGCGGAGCGTGCGAACACACTCGTTCGAGATGATCGACGGATCACCATCAAACAACTCAGTGCTCAACTTGACATCTCTGTTGGTGGTGCTGTCACAATTGTTCACCAGTTGCGATATTCAAAGGTTTGTTCCCGCTGGGTCCCTCGTTGTCTAGCCGAACACCATAAAGAGCAAAGGAGAACCATCCGTGCGGAATTGCTTGCTCGTCATGTGGCTGAGGGTGACAATTTCTTGTCAAAGATTGTTACAGGCGATGAAACATGGGTTCATCACTTCGAACCTGAAACAAAACGGCAATCAATCGAGTGGCGCCACACCCACTCCCCTACCAAGAAAAAGTTTAAAGCCATACCCTCAGCCGGTAAAGTCATGGTTACAGTCTTCTGGGACGCTGAAGGGGTTATTCTGTTCGATGTCCTTCCCCATGGTCAAACGATCAACTCTGAAGTGTATTGTGCTACTCTTCAGAAATTGAAGAAATGACTTCAGCGTGTTCGTAGGCACAAAAATCTGAACGAACTTCTTCTTCATGACAACGCAAGAGCTCACAAAACTTCAGTGGACTGTTCTTCCTCATGCACCCTACAGCCCCGATCTCGCACCGTCGGATTTCCATATGTTTGGCCCAATGAAGGACGCAATCCGTGGGAGGCACTACGCGGATGATGAAGTAGTTATTGATGCAGTACGACGTTGGCTCCGGCATCGACCAGTGGAATGGTACCGTGCAGGCATACAGGCCCTCATTTCAAGGTGGCGTAAGGCCGTAGCATTGAATGGAGATTACGTTGAAAAATAGTGTTGTGTAGCTAAAAGATTGGGGAATAACATGGTGTATTTCAATGCTGAATAAAACAACCCCTGTTTCAGAAAAAAAATGTGTTGCATTACTTATTGAACTGCCCTCGTAAATGAAACTTACACAGATAAAGGACATACACATTGGAGTTTACGCACATGCCCGCCGTATGTCTCGAACCCGCGACCATTGGGTACGAGCAAGTTTCGCAGGTGCCCAAGGCTAAGTGTCCCACTCGCTAGGTCGTTTTTTCACGATATTCTGTCGCTGATATTTAGCTTGTATCCTCGCCGCGTTCAGCAAATGTACTTTTCAACCGATTCCGCGCTCGATTCACAGCAGTAACACTAGCCGGATGGTGAACAAAGAACATCCAGTGTAATGGCTGGATTCCACATTGCTGAGGTCTTGTATTTCCAAGTGTTAGAATTGTCAACATTTCTTAGTTTAGCATTTCGTGGTACTACAGGACACTTAAACGCGGAGACGAGATGAGTGCGCGACGTGGACAAATCAATTGAGAGTCTCTGAATTTTGCTCCTGTAAGCAACTTCATGTTCGGTTTCAGAGCTGTTTAGTTTGTTACGATCAATGTTCAATGTTTTAAGATAGTGCTGGGCTGAGTGACCGTACGACGCTACTAAAGACTACACGAAAACGATATTTCGCTAATGTTATGGAGCATGAAGCGCGAGTTTATGGTGATATGAACGCAAATTCAACGAAAGGTTTGTAATGTTCCGTTGCTAGCTCGCCAAACAAGGAACTAACTCGCCTGAGGATCCCGTGACAGTGCGCCATTTAGTATTTACCGGCCAAACCGCGATTTCCTGCGTTATCCGCAGCTACTTACGTCCCCGCCCCCAGCGTCCCTACTTCAAATGATTACTCATTGCTTGCCTCGCGAGTCGTGTGGTTGGCATGTCTTAAGAATACTGGAGAGGAAAAAAAAAAGTCGCCTCGACTCCTCCCCCAGGAAACATCACGCTGAGCCCATGTGACACCGCTTCTAGCCTTGAAAATGGCAGCAATTCGGGGAGGAAGTGTGTCCCCAAGTTTCTTCAGGTATGGCATATCCAGCTGAAGCCATGGGTTGGTCATTAGATCCCGTAGAGGAAGTAAATTCGGGGATGATAATTGCTGCGCTTTACCCGCTGTTACAAAAAACCCCAAAGGTCGGGTAATATAGTGGGTCACTCAAGGTGCAGTGGTGTAACTGAGTGAACGTATGTGAAGAAGGCTTCCTCCAAAACCATCACAGACTCACCTGGGGCCAGAACCACACCTTACGGGGTTGTCGGTGCAGCCCACGCCTTGCATCATTTAAAGAGAGGCAGAGCCGCGGCTCCTCAGCCTCACTACAGGCCACGCCAACTGCTCCAGTGTTTTTTTTTTTTTTTTTTTTTTTTTTTTTTTTTTTTTTTTTTTTTTTTTTCCTTACATGAAGTGCAACTTTGTACATCGCCGAGAGCAAAGGCTTTTTGCAAGGTACGCGATTCAAACGTCAAGTACACGCAGTTCCATTCGCGCTGTTCGCTCGTAAACAGTTTGAAATGCACGTGCATTCACTGACACTACGAATACCTGTCGGGTTTGAAACCGATTGTCATTGACAAGGCGTTTCGGTTAGGATAATCTTACGACCATTGTTTGTACACCATGTTATACGGCTGCGATTGGTATCCCTCCCGTGTGGAAACGTTGGACAGGCCGCATTGATACACAAACAAAAAGGACAGCTTCATTCACTATCACAGTGTGGTCATGGGCGGGCAGGTCCAGACTCGGCAACTGTTTTCTCTCATTCTGTCAGGTCTCCACTTCGACGTATCTATCTGTACTGACTCCATACAACCAACTGGCTCATGTACAACATTTCAACGTCATAACATACGTCAGCGGTGAAAAGTAACATGGCCGCTTGGTGCCAGTTTTACACCATCTGCAGGGCTTCAAACCGACCGTCCCCAGTTTTAAGGGGGGCGACTAATGTTTCATCGGTGAGCATTTGTGTAAATTATGTTAACGGAGACTCTTGAGGTACAATAGAGATGTGTTTTCGTGGGCTGAGATAGAATGAAAGTGTCGAGAAGAGTGAAAGTGTGCGTGCAGTCACCACCCACGGCGGGTGCCTAAATTCTACTTCAAAATAGGTGTTACAAATGGACGCTTACACTGCTGCAGAGGATAGTTGGATGAAAGGTGACGATACAGAATGTTCTGCAAGCAGTAGATACAACGTATAGCTAGGAGAGGATGCTTGAGTGATCTTTTCTCCTGGTCGTTCCCGTTGTGTGAGAGAGAATCGTACAACATGCCTTATGAAAGAAATTAAAATAACTCAGACGGCGCGATTACGATTCTTGTGACAGAACCAGATAAAGCTACGGATACAGCTTGTACTTTTTGACCTAAAGTTCGGTTTACTGTTGAATGCCCTGTAAGTGAAGCGATTTTGGAGTATGGCAGTTAAAATGCTTTCTTTATGCAGTACCTTTGTACTGATATGATCTGTGCGTATAATTTGCCCGTATGGACCATTGTGCCGCATGTTTATCGTTCGTGGAAGACTTTGCAGGTGCAGCAAGCATCGGTGCACCCCTGACCCGTTAAATGGCACGCCGCCCATCTGGCAAGCTACGGAGCGCGCTTTCTCCCATTTACATTGCACGCGTTGTCCACCTGGACTGTTCTTGGCAGATACTGTTCAGATATTGCGACAGATTTAAGAGCGGTTCACCCAGACGTGCTGTTCTGGACTCCATTCCGCCCTCCCCCCCCCCCCCCCCCCCCCACTCCCCCTCCCCACCAGTACTAAGTAGAGCATATGCTTTAAAGGCAGTTTTATGTTTTGCACTAAATTGCTTCCCGGTACATTTCTTCCTAGTTAAGCAGGAAAAACTTATCGGAATAAGCATAAAAATTGTGGTCGTTGCGCGCTGTTTTCATCCTGGATTACCGCTGTAACTTTATTATCTGTTGTAGAATAACGTTCTCTCGCATATGTCGTGTTTAGAGAACGAAAATGCGCTCTATAAAAAAAAAAGAAAAAAACATGGGTTCCATAACCAGAGATGTCGAAAAACACAACTCGCATTGTTCATCCATGAAATCCGGAGCGCCGTAGACCAAAGGTCCCGGGTTGTTGATGTGCTCCTCGAATTCAGGAAGGCATTCTACACAGTTCCTCGCTATCCTATGGTGAACAAAATATGACTTACTGAGTATGATACCGTATTTGCAACTGGGTTCATAACTTCCTAGCAGATAGAACCTCAAGGGAATATTATAGGGCGTTAGTGTTAACGATGTATATTATCTACTTCATAACGTTCGAAACTCCATGAGCCTATTCGCAGACATCACCATTGTCTGTAGGAAGGTTGCAACGCCAGAAAACTGTAGCGAAATGCAGAAACACCTGCGGGAGATCCACGATTGTTTCAGAGACTGGTAGTTGATGCTAAACGTACTAAATTTAATGTATTGTACATAAAAAGGCGCCGCGCGGTTTGAGGCGTCATGTCACGGACTGCGCGGCCCCTCCCGCCGGAGGTTCGAGTCCTCCCTCAGGCATGGCTGTGTGTGTTGTCCTTAGTATAAGTAGTGTGTAAGTCTAGGGACCGATGACCTCAGCTGTTTCGTCCCTTAGCAATTCACACACATTTGAACATAAAAAGGTAGACAGATCCTTTGCTGTTCGATCACATTGTCGGCGATAATACACGGGAAATAATAACGACCGTAAAATACCTAGCAATAACCTACAGTAGAGTGACCACATAAAACTAAATTTCGGATAATGAAATAGCTAGCTAAGATTCATTGCAGCAATCTTAAGGAAGTCATCCACAGAAAAAGTGGGTCACAAAGCACTTGTAAGACAAATGCTTGAGCATTGCTCATAAGTCTGGGGCCTTGGTTGGGTTTATAGAAGTTGTAGAGAAGATCCAACGACCCTCGACGCATTTTTCCACGAGACCGTGAGAACATTAGGGAGGTACTGAACAAACTCCAATGACAGACATTATAAGCGAGCCGTTGTCCATCACGGAGAGGTTTGCTGTTGAATTCCAAGAGCGTGCGGGTCAAGAACAGTCGGGCATCGTATTACTTCCTCCCGTGTCCTGAAATGGTTTCAGATGTATTTAGATCTCATAAGGACGTTTATTCACCGTAATTCGTTTAACACACCATTCACAGTTGATTCCAGGAAAGGAGGAAACAATAGATACTAGAAGTGCCGTAAACAGCACAGCAGAAGGTAACTTGAGGCGCATGTACAGTAGACTAGTTGAGTTACTTAGCGGCAAATTTGCGTATTTTACTCTATCGCATATCGACTGAGTAAGCTGAACATCCCCCCCATGAACCATGGACCTTGCCGTTGGTGGGGAAGCTTGCGTGCCTCAGCGATACAGTTGGCCGTACAGTAGGTGCAACCACAACGGAGGGGTATCTGTTGAGAGGCCAGACAAACGTGTGGTTCCTGAGGAGGGGCAGCAGCCTTTTCAATAGTTGCAGGGGCAACAATCTAGAAGATTGACTGATCTGGCCTTGTAACACTAACCAAACCGGCCTTGCTGTGCTGGTACTGTGAACGGCTGAAAGCAAGGGGAAACCACAGCCGTAATTTTTCCCAAGAACATGCAGCTTTACTGTACTGTTAAATGATGATGGCGTCCTCTTGGGTGAAATATTCCGGAGGTAAAATAGTCCCCCATTCGGATCTACGGGCGGGGACTACTCAGGAGGACGTCGTTATCAGGAGAAAGAAAACTGGTATTCTACGGATCGGAGCGTGGAATGTCAGATCCCTTAATCGGGCAGGTAGGTTAGAAAGTTTAAGAAGGGAAATGGATGGGTTAATGTTGGAAATAGTGGGAATTATTGAAGTTCGGTGGCAGGAGGAACAAGACTTCTGGTCAGTGAATACAGGGCTATAAATACAAAATCAAATAGGGGTAATCCAGGAGTAGGTTTAATAATGAATAAAAAAAAAGTAGTGAACGCATTATGTTGGCCAAGATAGACATGAAGCCCATGCCTACTACAATAGTACAAGTTTATATGACAACTAGCTCTGCCGATGATGAAGAAATTGATGAAATGTATGATGAGATAAAAGAAATTATTCAGGTAGTGAAGGGAGACGAAAATTTAATAGTCATGCGTGACTGGAATTCGAGAGTAGGAAAAGGGAGAGAAGGAAACATAGTATGTGAATATGAATTGGGGGGTAAGAAATGAAAGAGGAAACCATCTGGTAGAATTTTGCACAGAGCACAACTTAATCATAGCTAACACTTGGATCAAGAATCATAAAAGAAGGTTGTATACATGGAAGAATCCTGGAGATACTAGAAGGTTTCAGATAGATTACATAATGGTAAGACAGAGATTTAGGAACCAGGCTTTAAATTGTAAGACATTTCCTGGGGCAGTTGTGGACTCTGACCACAATCTGTTGGTTATGAACTATAGATTAAAACTGAATAAACTGCAAAAAGGTGGGAATTTAAGGAGATGGGACCTGGATAAAGTGACTAAACCAGAGGTTGTAGAGAGTTTCAGGGAGAGCATAAGGGAACAATTGACAGGAATGGGGGAAAGAAATACAGTAGAAGAATGGATAGCTGTGAGGGATGAAGTGGTGAAGGCAGCAGAGGATCAAGTAGGTAAAAAGATGAGGGCTAGTAGAAATCCTTGGGTAACAGAAGAGATACTGAATTTAATTGATGAAAGGAGAAAATATAAAAATACAGTAAATGAAGGAGGCAAAAAGAAATACAAACGTCTCAAAAATGAGATCGGCAGGAAGTGTAAAATGGCTAAGCAGGGCTGACTAGAGGACAAATGTAAGGATGTAGAGGCATATATCTCTAGGGGTAAGATAGATACTGCCTACAGGAAAATTAAAGAGACCTTTGGAGATCAGTGAACCACTTGTATGAATATCAAGAGCTCAGTTGGAAACCCAGTTCTAAGCAAAGAAGGGAAAGCAGAGAGGTGGAAGGAGTATATAGAGGGTCTATACAAGGGAGATGATATAGAAGTGGAAGAGAATGTAGATGAAAATAAAATGGGAGATACGATACTGCGTGAAGAGTTTGACAGAGCACTGAAAGACCAGAGTCGAAACAAGGCCCCGAGAGTAGACAACATTCCATTGGAATTACTGACGGCCTTGGGAGAGCCAGTCCTGACGAAACTCTACCATCTGGTGAGCAAGATGTATGAGACAGGCGAAATACCCCTCAGACTTCAAGAAGAATACAATAATTCCAATCCCAAAGAAAGCAGTTTTTGACAGATGTGAAAATTACGGAACTATCAGTTTAATAAGTCACAGCTACAAAATACTAACACGAATTCTTTACAGACGAATGGAAAAACTGATAGAAGCCGACGTCGGGGAAGATCAGTTCGGATTCCGAAGAAATGTTGGAACGCGTGATGCAATACTGTGGTGTGGCCGTGCGGTACTAGGCGCTACAGTCTGGAACCGCGCGACCGCTACGGTCGCAGGTTCGAATCGTGCCTCGGGCGTGGATGTGTGTGATGATGTCCTTATGTTAGTTAGGTTTAATTTGTTCCAAGTTCTAGGCGACTGATGATCTCAGAAGTTAAGTCGCATAGTGCTCAGAGCTATTTGAACCATTTTTGAGCAATACTTACCGTACGACTTATCTTAGAAAATAGATTCAGGAAAGGCAAACCTACGTTTCTAGCATTTGTAGACATCGAGAAAGCCTTTGACAATGTTGACTGGAATACTGTCTTTCAAATTCTGAAGGTGGCAGGAGTAAAATACAGGGAGCGAAAGGCTATTTACAATTTGCACAGAAACGAGACGTCAGTTATAAGGGTCGAGGGGCATGAAAGGGAAGCAGTGGTTGTGGAGGGAGTGAGACACGGTTGTAGCCTATCCCCAGTGTTATTCAATCTGTATATTGAGCAAACAGTAAAGGAAACAAAAGAAAAATTCGGAGTAGGAATTAAAATCCACGGAGAAGAAATAAAAACTTTGAGGTTCGCCGATGACATTGTAACTCTTGTCAGAGACAGCAATGGACTTGGAAGAGCAGTTGAACGGAATGGACAGTGTCTTGAAAGGAGAATATAAGATGAACATCAACAAAAGCAAAACGAGGATAATGGAATGTAGTCGAATTAAATCGGGTGATGCTGAGGGAATTAAATTAGGAAATGAGACACTTAAAGTAGTAAAGAAGTTTCGCTATTTGGGGAGCAAAATAACTGATGATGGTCGAAGTAGAGAGGATATAAAATGTAGACTTGCAATGGCACGGAAAGCGTTTCTGAAGAAGAGAAATTTGTTAACGTCGACTATAGATTTAAGTGTCATGGAGTCGTTTCTGAAAGTACACTCCTGGAAATGGAAAAAAGAACACATTGACACCGGTGTGTCAGACCCACCATACTTGCTCCGGACACTGCGAGAGGGCTGTACAAGCAATGATCACACGCACGGCACAGCGGACACACCAGGAACCGCGGTGTTGGCCGTCGAATGGCGCTAGCTGCGCAGCATTTGTGCACCGCCGCCGTCAGTGTCAGCCAGTTTGCTGTGGCATACGGAGTTCCATCGCAGTCTTTAACACTGGTAGCATGCCGCGACAGCGTGGACGTGAACCGTATGTGCAGTTGACGGACTTTGAGCGAGGGCTTATAGTGGGCATGCGGGAGGCCGGGTGGACGTACCGCCGAATTGCTCAACACGTGGGGCGTGAGGTCTCCACAGTACATCGATGTTGTCGCCAGTGGTCGGCGGAAGGTGCACGTGCCCGTCGACCTGGGACCGGACCGCAGCGACGCACGGATGCACGCCAAGACCGTAGGATTCTACGCAGTGCCGTAGGGGACCGCACCGCCACTTCCCAGCAAATTAGGGACACTGCTGCTCCTGGGGTATCGGCGAAGACCATTCGCAACCGTCTCCTTGAAGCTGGGCTACGGTCCCGCACACCGTTAGGCCGTCTTCCGCTCACGCCCCAACATCGTGCAGCCCGCCTCCAGTGGTGTCGCGACAGGCGTGAATGGAGGGACGAATGGAGACGTGTCGTCTTCAGCGATGAGAGTCGCTTCTGCCTTGGTGCCAATGATGGTCGTGTGCGTGTTTGGCGCCGTGCAGCTGAGCGCCACAATCAGGACTGCATACGACCGAGGCACACAGGGCCAACACCCGGCATCATGGTGTGGGGAGCGATCTCTACACTGGCCGTACACCACTGGTGATCGTCGAGGGGACACTGAATAGTGCACGGTACATCCAAACCGTCATCGAACCCATCGTTCTACCATTCTTAGACCGGCAAGGGAACTTGCTGTTCCAACAGGACAATGCACGTCCGCATGTATCCCGTGCCACCCAACGTGCTCTAGAAGGTGTAAGTCAACTACCCTGGCCAGCAAGATCTCCGGATCTGTCCCCCATTGAGCATGTTTGGGACTGGATGAAGCGTCGTCTCACGCGGTCTGCACGTCCAGCACGAACGCTGGTCCAACTGAGGCGCCAGGTGGAAATGGCATGGCAAGCCGTTCCACAGGATTACATCCAGCATCTCTACGATTGTCTCCATGGGAGAATAGCAGCCTGCATTGCTGCGAAAGGTGGATATACACTGTACTAGTGCCGACATTGTGCATGCTCTGTTGCCTGTGTCTATGTGCCTGTGGTTCTGTCAGTGTGATCATGTGATGTATCTGACCCCAGGAATGTGTCAATAAAGTTTCCCCTTCCTGGGACAATTAATTCACGGTGTTCTTATTTCAATTTCCAGGAGTGTATTTGTATGGAGTGTAGCCATGTATGGAAGTGAAACATGGACGATAAATAGTTTGGACAAGAAGAGAACAGAAGCTTTCGAAATGTGGTGCTACAGAAGAATGCTGAAGATTAGATGGGTAGATCACATAACTAATGAGGAGGTATTGAGTAGAATTGTGGAGAAGAGGAGTTTGTGGTACAACTAGAAAAGAAGAAGGGCCCAGTTGGTAGGACATGTTCTGAGGCATCAAGGGATCACAAATTTAGCATTGGAGGGCAGCGTGGAGGGTAAAAATCGTAGAGGGAGACCAAGAGATGAATACACAAAGCAGATTCAGAAGGATGTAGGTTGCAGTAAGTACTGAGAGATGAAGAAGCTTGCACAGGTTAGAGTAGCATGGAGAGCTGCATCAAACCAGTCTCAAGTCTGAAGACCAGAACAACAACAAGCTGAACATAATGTGTATACTTATCCAAGGTCGCTATCCTATTCCTTGTATTGCGGTTTTGAAAACTATTAGTAATAAAATAGTAAAAAGCACGAACTGATGTTGGAAGCGTTGTGCTCTTGTGTATATACGCGCAGTAGTCTCGTGTTCCTCAACATTTCCGTGCGGAAATTGTGATCAAACTAATGCAGCAATGAAACTACCTGGCAGATTAAAACTGTGTGCGGGACGGAGACTCGAACTCGGGACCTTTGCCTTTCGCGGGCAAGTGCTCTACCATCTGAGCTACCCAAGCACGACTCACGCCCCGTCCTCACAGCTTCACCTCTGCCAGTACCTCGTCTCCTACCTTCCAAACTTCACAGAAGCTCTCCTGCGAACCGTGTAGAACTAGCACTCCTGAAAGAAAGGTTATTGCGGAGACATGGCTTAGCCACAGCCTGTGGGATGTTTCCAGAATGAGATTTTTCACTCTGCACACAGTTTTAATCTGCTAGGAAGTTTCATATCAGCGCACACTCTGCTGCAGAGTGAAAAATCTCATTCTGTAATGCATCAGTGTTTGCGACAATTTAGGCGACTTTTCTTGAGGACACCAGAGAAGATCCGCTTCCACGTTTCAGAGCCCTGCCTTAAGCCGTCGGCACACGGACCGTGCATCCGAGCGTTCAGCGTGCCGAGTTTCTGACGTTATAGCGTGGGAATAGCACGTTCGGGAGTCTTTCCGAGCGTGCAGAGCAATATCTGGCATGTCAGATATTCTGAGCGTGCGTCTGAGCGTTGACCAATGAGACGGCATAAAGCCACCAACGTCGCACGCACGCCGTCTCCCTTCAGTACAGAGTTGTGAGGCGCCATATTGGCATTCATTTCAAGCCTATACGTATACATGCCGTTTCTGAGCACCAGCAAATTGAGAATCACTGGAAAACCCGTTGTTAACCGTGTGATCCGTCGCAATAAAATAATGAGAAACATCATATTCGTGACAAAAGAATTATTGTAATTTGCTTATTATGAGAAGTATGCTATTTGAAGGCAGCAATACACTGAGGATGCACCCAAAACGCGTTGTTCTTGTTACAATTTGTTCTAATTAAATTTCAGTTAGTAACATAGTTACGATTGAAGCTTTCAGTAAGTGCTAAGATTGGTAAGATCCTAGGAATGGCAATTAACTTGAAAATGTTAGTTTAGCGTGGTGAGTAGAGTCACTGATTTGTCAAATTTTTATGTTTGGGCGGTCGTTCGCGACTCGCCAGTATATAATTTTTTTTCCTAACATAGGCGTTTTTATTAGGTTCTGTTACTTTATTATTAGTTTAATATAAGTATATACTATAATTTTTGATGTTATGTAAATATAATTTCACCTTTCTTTGGGTGTTCGATTGGCTTGATCTACAAGACACCTTGCGCTACTTGTATAAAGCTATTTTGCTCCTTTTTCTTTTACGCTTCATAATTCACGCGTTGCAAAGATTCTGCTACTGGGTAGGAACAGTGATCAAGTAAGACTGACCTTAAGAGTTTTACTAAAATGTGGGAATGATGAAATAATGTTTATCTTATGCGGAGAAGTATTCCAAATTTTTACCGCACTGTTTGTAATGGAACTTTTATAAGCCAGTGTCCTTATTGATTGGACATGGTACTTTCTTTTTCGTGGACAATGGAGGAAATGTGCGTTTTAATAGAGCTAACATGGGAATTTTACGCGCGCCCGTTTAGTAAACAGTGTGATTTACGAACTAGAATCTTCCTGCAACTGTCGCCGGAGTGCGTTGCGATCGCGTGTACCACATTGGGGCCCACGTACCGTATGCACAAGTCGCATCGTTTCTGAGCGTTGACGTCTGTCAGCACGGTTCGTGTGCCGACGGCTTTACTGATCCGTCCTTCAAGCCGGTCCCGCCCCCTCACCCCCTCCCCCCCGCATCGCCCCCCTTCCCCCACCACACACAAAGTGAGCAGTTCATCTCAGGGCTACCCTGGGTGTCAACCACACTCAGTTGCCTGCTTTAGCGACTCACCTGCTCGGTAGCCTTGACAGCGGTTGTCTCGTTTCAGGTTGCCTGTCCCGGGTATCATTCATTGTGTAAATGTGTCACCTCGCTTATAGCTGTAAGTTAGAGAGATGTTAAAGTGGCAGCACTCGTGGCAGATGATGATTGCAAGAAGTTTACATGCGAATAAAGTGCTAATTGATTATTTAGTAATGCTACTCGCGTCTCACACTCATTTTCCATGCCCCAATGACATTCGAACACAAATGTCTTGTACTAATATTTACAGGCCGACGCCATACACTGGATTTTTTTCCCCCAAAACCTATGTTAAATATATAAAATTTACGCACTGTCTTGTCCCGGCGTTTCAGTATCGTAAGTAATGTGCTGATTAAATTATTGTCATTAGTCCTGCAGGAACAAAATAAAAACGAATCCCACGCTTGCGAACATATTGCTACTGCTGGTATTGTTGCAGCTGTCGATGTCATTAACGACCACAAATATTGAGTTCTCTTGCGCATTTATTTTTTCGCTATTGGATCGAATGTTCGAGCTGTTTTGCGAGAGTAAAACTAAATCAGCATTGTTTCTTGGATCAGTATTTTGCCAGGGAACCATCCAGCCAGACTCACGCCTGTGTGCAGTTCACGCTTAAAAAGCGTCCTGTACAGTTCGCTCTTAAAAAGCGTCCCAGAAATAATGATCTGCTGTTTGGAGATTCCAGTGTCCTAGATTTCTTCATTTTACTGATAACAGCCTATGCCGCCACCATAGCTTCCCCTGATTTTACTGCAAGTACTAACCACGTGCATCGTGTGGCGTGTCTTGTTATTACGACGACTACGAACACTCGTTCCCAAATTTACTGATGTAATTTATCTACGGAGTGTACCATTCATCTTTACTATCTCCAACAAACTCTTTATCGACAAGGAAAAAAAGCAAAAAAAAAGTTTCAAGCAAATGTTTAGCTACCGGGGGAACAGTAACCAGAATTGTTGTTTATCTTGTAACTTTGTTCGTTACGGAGATATGAACAGCAGTACGACCTTTACAAATAGTACGTTGAATATTTTTATTCGATAATCCACTTCCTCTCTTCGATCTGTTGAAAAACGTATCACGTGACTTTTATTTCCCGAAATTTTCTTAGACTATCCAGTCATAGCACACAGTGGAGAAACGCAACGAAAATGCACTGTGGTCATTCAGTTAACCGCCTTGTTGCATTTACTTTTCTCTTAACTTACTTTCACCATAAATGAGTAGTTCTTCTACGTTCTCTTCGTAGCTGAGTAGTCAGCAAGGCCGACTGCCGTGCGGAGGACCCGGGTTCGATTCCCATGGACTTTTTGTAGCCATGAGAACTGGAATGGCGTGCACTCAGTCTGCTCGTTACCAACTGAGGGAGCTGCTTGAAAGCGAAGTGGCGGCGCCAGGTCTGCTAACCTGACAACCACCGAGCTGACCCCACGCCCCTCCATCCTCATCTTGATGACACAGCAGTTCTCTGCTAATCCATCAAGGAAAGTAGTACTGCAGCCAGACACGTAGTACTTGAATTATGATAACAAAACCAGCGGCTGTATTTGAATCCAACTTCGTTTATTCTTTTTAACACATACTACCAGTTTCGACACCACATAGTGTCATCTTCGGGTCCCGAAAGTAATCTGCAAGCCACAAACGTCTTCATGTGCAGTGAACTCAGTCTTATGCATCGGGCCAAAGCTAACTGGATTCCGTAACTTTCGTGACAGTAACAAGCCCCGCATGGTCACAATATTTTTATTCAGGTTTCCGATACACCGTACTATTCCCCAGTGGTTTTGTTACAAAACCCAGTTGGTATGCCCTCACAGTATTACGCTATTGGTCCACGTCGAACCAACGCCTTGTTGCATCAATAACCTCCCCGTCATCCACGTACTGCTTCCCGCGGAGTGCATCGATCATCGGGCCAAACCGATGGAAGTCGGAAGGTGCGAGATCACGCTGTAGGGTGTACGAGAAAGAACAGCCCACTGAAGTTTTGTGAGCTCCTCTCGGGTTCGCAGTTTTGTGTGAGGCCTTGCGTTGTCATGGAGAAGGAGAATTCCACGTGCGGCGGGCCGGCACGGGAGAGATGCGGACACGTTTGCGCGATCTCCTTACAGTGATGACAGGCGCTTTGCCCAACGACTCACCGTGCTTTTGTTCACTGCGAGGTATCCGTAGACATTATGCAAGCGCCTGTGAATATCTGCGATGCTCTGGTTGTCCGCCAGAAGAAACTCGGTGACAGCTCTCTGCTTTGAACGCTCCTTCGTCACAGGAGCCATTTTGAAGGTTACGTATAGAGTAAAAACTTAATGAAACTATAGGAGCTGAATCCGGAATATTTCACGATGTCCCACAACAAATTCCGGATTTTTTAAAATCGAAATTGACTGAGAAAAAATGTGTTGCGTTACTTATTGAGCACCCCTCGCAGTTTGAGATTTTTTTGGCAAATGACTCGGGTTACATTTGCTATTAGTCAATAACCATAGCATGCTCTGTCTTTCGTGAAACTGGTGCTGAATTGATATGTCTAGCTGGCTGAAGGAGCGGAATCCAAGTTCGGGGTTTATTCCAGCTTCCCGCCCCTGCCTCACACTGAGTACGTCCTTGGCAAAAGTGACTTACAGTTGCACAATTGCTCTTCTCCATTTTCTTTTGCATGCGCAATCCCGGTCAAGAAAATTTCGTCAGAGCCGTTGCTCATTATAAAGCGGCGAGAGGCCACCGCTACATGCACGCGACGATCGGCTAGTGGAGTCTTCCGCAGCATTCCGCGCCGCGAGATGAGTAATTAGAAATTGCGCACGTAATAATATCGCACCGGGGCGTGCAGTTCCGCGCGGCAGCCGTGCCCGACTTTCATTGTATAACTCAGCGGGTTGCACAATCTGCTTTCCTTCTCGTGCGGCCAGCTGTCTGCGCAAAATATTGCCGGCCGCGGTAGCGTCAGCGCGGCGCGATGTGATGTCTTCCAAGTCGTGATGTCGTTCGCGGTCGTCGCGAACCACGCTTCTTCTCCAAGGCTCTCCTTTGATGCACTGTTCCACAGTCGTGTGCAGCATAAACAGGGCTCTGTAATTGGCAGGTCATCAGTTTTCTAGACCATTTCGAGGCAAATCAGAGCTCGATATATCTGGGCATCATATTAGAATGGCAATATAAACATTTTTGTCTCGTCACCGATATCATCAGAGACAGAGCACACAAGCTCTATTGAACAGTGCTGGACGAAGAAAGCGCGTTATTTGTCACGCCTACCTGATATCGATTCTTAGTATTACCCTCAAACGCACTATGTGTCGTGCTCAACATGTTCACCACTAGCCCTCTAATCACATGCTATGCTTCTTACTCTTTGTAACGGGCATTATCTTACATTAATCCACATTTTAAGGGAGCTACCTTTCATTACCTCTCGCGGAAGTGGTGTTAAGTCTTCCTGCAGTTCCTTAGGACCCTCCAGCGGCGATACTCTCCTGTACTCAGCAGCATCGTCATCGAACAATAAACAGTGCTGCTGATCCTATCTGAAAAAAAATGTCGTGCGTGTATATTGAAAACATTAGAAATCATATTACGCATCCTTCTTGGGGTATACCCGATGTTACTTTCGTGTCGTTGCAACATTCATCGTCCTGCATTACGATCTGAGTTCAGTTAGTCAAATATTCCTCGGTCCACACACACATGTGCGAAGATCTGTCATCGTATCTTGATTAGCGCGCTACGATTCGACTGTGTCGAATGCCTTACTGAAATCTAGGAATACCCGAGTCTTTATCTGTTCAACTGCACCCATTGTATGCAAAAATCGCGCTCCAACCGAATGAGATGTTAGCGTTTATCGCCTGCGTTGAACGGAATACAGTACTGGTGATCCGCTCTGTCGGCTTAAGCACTCTAGAAATATTGTGGATATTTCAAAATAAACTGAAGTAGAAATCGTTCTCCTAGCATAAACGGAGATTTCACGGAAGAATCTTAAAGAAATGTACATCGTCCATCAATAACTTTCAAACCATTTCTTGAATTAACGTAAGGGGGAACGCATTCAGAAGATACTGCGAGGGCATGACAAGAGTACCTAACGAGCTACACGGAGAACTTACGAGACGTACGCCTTGCATCGTGGCCACTCTTACGCTCAAAAATCCGAGTGTATACGTCACAAGAACACTGACTCCTTCCAACATCTCCTGCAATGGGTACCGCGGTAAAATTAGAGAAAATTCGGACATACACAGAAGTGTACCGACCATTTTTCTCCTCACATAGCGGCCACGAATCCAATAGGAAGGGATGAAAACATTCTGGTACATACTGTACTTTCTTCTACAAATTACACGGCTTACGAAGTGTAAATATAGCTATCTTACTGTAGCTTGGAACCGAAACACGCAGAGAATAATTCAGTATCGTGCAACTATTCATTATTGTCAATCTGCAATATGCTGCCTTCAGTGCGTGAATGGTGTGATTGGAGATACGCTGGTTATCGTACGTATACTATTCTGACTAATGACAATTTGCTCTGTTCCCCTGTGAGTTTCGATTGTTCTCAGAGGACTGTTTTTAATGCAAATGCTTCATTGTTTCTCCATTTACGTCTCATAGTCGGTTATGGTGGTCTAGCGGTAAAGCGGGTGCATAGAAACTGAAAGGTCTGGGGTCGAAACCTCGTTGGACCACGGATTTTTTTCAGTCTGCCTTCAAGCTACACTTCACTTCTCAGTGACGTGAAGCTTCAGCAGAGACGCACATGGTTTGTACTCCACGTTAAACTGTAGAATCCCTGTCCCCGGTTGGATAACTGGGGCAAGTTAGGGACATGCAGGTTGCCGAAATGGTGTGAAAGACTTGCACTCGGTCATTGAAG
This sequence comes from Schistocerca serialis cubense, assembly GCF_023864345.2. NCBI lineage: Eukaryota > Metazoa > Arthropoda > Insecta > Orthoptera > Acrididae > Schistocerca > Schistocerca serialis. Next base: position 607,488,326 of record NC_064644.1, on the reverse strand, counting down.
CGCACGAATTCATTATTATTATTATTTTTATGATTTATCTCTCATAGTGACAACCTGATAACTGTGGAAGTGATGAAGTACATATCGTCTTTGTGATAAAGCAAACCGCTACGGTCGCAGGTTCGAATCCTGCCTCGGCCATGGATGTTTGTGATGTCCTTCGGTTAGTTAGGTTTAACTAGTTCTAAGTTCTAGGGGACTAATGACCTCAGCAGTTGAGTCCCATAGTGCTCAGAGCCATTTGAACCATTTTTGGTAAAGCAAGGCGACCACAAGGTGAGGGACTCGGTGTAGATTTAAAGCTGCATGTTCTTAGAACAAGCTGTTTCAGACCTCGAACGTCATTGTTCGTATAATTTGGTGTTACCACACCCACGTATTCTTCAGTAACTTCAGTAATTCATTGCACCGTACGCTAGTAAACGCTACCTTGATGGGAGTACTCGTTTTCCGAGAAAGTCGTGTCGAACTTTTAAAGTTGCAGAATCGTTCATTCAAGCAGAGATAGAAAGCTACCCGCCAAAGTGAAAATCGTAGACACACTAGAGGCTTCAAGCGAACACTTCCTTTTATCTATCTTTTGTACATGTTAATCAACAAGATGCTTAATAGTGTGTGTGTGTGTGTGTGTGTGTGTGTGTGTGTGTGTGTGTGTGTTAAAAATCCACATACTTTTTTGGCTACGATGCATGACTATAACGACGCCTGAATGTCAGTGCCTTGAGTGTACGGTGAATGATTATTTTGACCCACTAAGTGACTGACTTCTTATAAATCGATCAATATGAGGACCAGATGCTGAAGCTTAAACCATGATTCTTCGGCAGGCACATAATATTTGTGTACTGAAATTAATCGTCTCATATACAGAATGTAGTGCAGCCTCCATCGAAGTCCTCGAAAACTCGAGACCAACTTTAGACATATTTTCAGAGACTAGGTTCTGTGCAAGCGAAATTATTTTATTTGATTGAGTGAATTCTATGTTACCACAGTGTTATGCAACTGTTCAGAACAAAAATGATTCGGAAGCCACTGCACGAAACTGATTACAATAATTACTCTTAGCGAGAGAGTCTTGAGTAAGAATCTTTGGTTTATATATTTAATTATCTCACATATCACAGCGTAGGTAGCAGTTTATGATTAGTATGAATTATATGGCGACGGTCTATGTTTAATATATTGTTGCTATTGTTGTGGTCTTCAGTCCGAAGACTGGTTGGATTCAGCTCTCCACGCTGATCTATACTGTGCCAGCCTTCACCGTCTACGCAGAATTAATGTAATCTAAGTACGAGGGTTGGAACTTAAATAGTGGCAACTATTTATTCAAAACCGATACAAAAGAGTTACATGTTTGCACCTGTTACTGCTCTTCAAAGTAGTCACCAGCGTTGTGTAGAGCCCTTTGCCAGCGATGTGAGAGGCATAGTATACCGTTAGCAGAGCCTGTTCTGTTGATGGTGCGAATGGAGCGGTCTAAAGTTATGGTGAATCTCGTGTACGACTGTGATGGTGATATTCTAACGCATTACGTTCCTCCACGGCAGACCGTCAGTGCACAGCATTAATGTTCGTTTTTGGAGCATCACCTGCGACCATCTTTTGGAAAGAAGCGGCGACACTTTCTGCGCAACGCACCCATCATTTACCACTACAAAGCGCGGGCGCATACAGCGCAAGCTGTGGTTGCTCTGTTCGGTCGATGGGACTGGGAAGTGCTGTACTATCCACCATACTCCCCGGGCATAAGTCCTGTGACTTTGATTTGATTCTGAAGATTGGCTTCAGAACTGTTCCAGAGATTCGACAGGCAGTAGACAGCTCCATTCGCACCATCAGCAGAACAGGCTCTGCTAACGGTATACTACGCCTTCCACAACCCTGGCAACGGGTTCTACACAACACTGGTGACTACTTTGAAGGACAGTAACATGTACAAACATGTAATTCATTTGTATCGGTTGTGAATAAATAGTTGCTACTATTTAACTTCCAACCCTCGTATATTTGAACCTTTTAGTCGAGTTGTGCCGTACATTTATTTTCTCCCCAGTTTGATTAAGTACCTCCTCGTTAGTAATCCGATCTGTCTTCAGCATTTTCCTCCACCACCACATTCCATAACCCTCGTCGTCATGTCAGAACTGTTTATCGTCCTCATTTCATTTCCGCATGACAGTACACTCCAGACAGTTAAATTTATATTCGATGTTAATTTAGTTTTCACGCATGCTTTTCATGGTATTTGTAGTCTTCGTTTTACACCTCCCTGCCCCCCCCCCCCTCCCCCCACCACCCCCCAAACTTCTGCTTCGGCCAAATAGGAAAACTTGTCTACTACTTTTGCTGTTTTATTTTCTAATCCGATTCCCTTAGCACCGCCTGATTTAATTCAGTTATATTCCGTCACCATCCTTGTTTTACTTTCGTTAATATTCGTATTGTAACCTCTTTTCTGGGCACTATCCATCCCGTTCAACTGATCTTCAGTGTGTATAGGCTACAAATGGTAAGATATGTTTGTTGGAGTAGTGTCCGTGGTGAGAGAGAACCCACGTCATCTGCTTTTCCCTCCGGCTGACTGTCGGATCCTCTCGCCTGGCGTCTCGTGCTGAGTAATGCACGATTTGCATTTGAAGTGCGGCAGGAAACCGTGCCACGGCGTTCCCTCGCCGGACGGAGCCCGCCTTTTAGTCGGCGTTATGCGTCACGCGGGCGCAGGGCGTCGCTCTCATTAGCACAGGAGAAACCGGGGGCGCGTTGGCAGCCGCCGAAGGCCGAGTCCGCAGTCCGCGGGCTGCCAACCGGTCGGGCACTGGGAAGCGGGAAGCGGCCTGCGTGCCAGGCCGGCCGCTTCCGGTCCTTTACATTACATTCGCTTCGCAGGCATCGACTGCGCTTAAGAGAGCAGGTATTCAAATTATTTCAGTGGCTGTTCAAACTGACTGTGGCGTTCAAAGTTTGAAAGCATTGTCAATGCCTTGTCGGTAAATCAGAGTGCTACAGCTGCACATCAGTGTTGTATTATTGTACTTCTTTGCAGTAGCTTTCCAGTTGGTTGAGGCTGCGAGATAAATAGCTGAAGTAAAGTTGTCGTCAATCCGAGGATTGGCACAACACCGCAGTACTTTAATAGGCATGGCACTGTTGGGTGTGGTGTATCGTAGCGTTCCTCAGGACCTTAGAGCACTTTCCGCAGCCAATTAGTACGAGGACCTACCCTGAGGTGACAAAAGTCACAGCATAGTAATATGCACGTGTACAGATGACGACAGTATCGCGTACACAAGCTACAAAAGCGCAGTGCAATGGCAGAACTGTCGGTTGTACTCAGGTGATTGGTGTGGAAAGGTTTCGATGTGAATATTGCCGCATGATGGAAATCGAGACTGCAAACACGAATGCTAGTTGGAACTAGGCACATTTCGGAAATCGTTAAAGAATTCAACATTACGAATCCACAGTCTCAAGAGTGTGCCAAAAATAACATTTCAGGCTTATCTCTCACCACGCACGACGCAGTGGCCGACGGCCGAAAGCAGCGGCGTTTGCGTAGGCCTGTCAGTGCTAAGAGACAAGCAACATCGCAGAAACCAATGTGGGACGTTCGACGAACGTATCCCTGAGGACAATGCGGCAAACTGTGGCGTTAATGGGCTGTGTCAGGAGACGACCGCCGCGAGTGCCTTTGCTAAAAGCACCACAGCACCTGCGGCGCCTCTCCTGGACTCGTGACCATATCGGTTGAACCATAGACAACTGGAAAACCGTGCCCTGGTCACATGAGTCCCGATTTCGGTTGGTAAGAGCTGGGTAGCGTCCGTGTGTGGCGCAGATTTCACGAAGCCGTGGACCCAAGTTGTCAACAAGGCACTGTGCAAGCTGGTGGTGGCTCCATAGTTGTGTCGACTGTGTTTTCATGGAGTGGACTGCGTCCTCTAGTCCAACTGGACCGATCATTGACTAAAAAGTTGATGTTCGCCGTCTTGGGGCCATTCATCGACTTAATGTTTCCAAACAACGATGTCATGTCACAGGGCCACAGTTGATCACGGTTGGTCTGAAAAACATTCTGGACGATTCGAGCGAATGATTTGCCCACCAGATAGAGCGACATGTATGAAACATAATAGAGATAGCTGTTCGTGTACAACATCCTGCACCGGCAACACTTCCGCAGTATGGTCGGCTATAGAGGCAGTATAGCTCAGTGTTTCTGCAGGGGAGTTCCAACGACTTTTTGAGATCATGTCACCTCGAGTTGCTGCAAAATGCAGGGCAAAAGGAAGTCCGACACGATATTAGGTGGTGTCCCATAACTTTTGCCACCTCAGTGTACATTTCAACGTGCATTCTGAATCAAGGTTCAAATCAGTACTATTAACGTGAACAAGCGTTGCCACAGATGAAAGAAGTGAATGCATTACCAAATAAGTAGTGTGTGCGAGTTTAATGATGCCGCTAACACTCTGTTTACACTGCAGGTAATTCCAGTAAGTTAAATTGTGCTATAGAGGCATTATTTCACTTGTGATATCGTACGTTGCAGCTTCAACTGGAGCTCTTGATAATGCGTAACGATGCAAGTAACGTTTTTGTCGCCACCAAAGCGGTAACACAAGTGCCTTTCAATAGCTAGCATATACAGACTGATTATAATTAAAATTAAACTTTCAAATCGCAGTAGAAACAACACCACTGGTCAGAATGACGTCAAATTGCACTGCAATATTATCGGACGAAGAGGAGGAAAACGTATGGCAGAAGAAAAATAAATAGTTACAAAATGAAGCAATAGATGGCGCTGTAAGCATCATAATTTAATAGTGGTCGACTAAAAATGACAAATGAACAAACTGTACTACTCGGTGTGCATGGGTGTACAGGTGTGATACTGTTAGTTACGTGAGCCCATCCACCACAGCAAGATCATATCATATGGAGGGAAAAATCGGTTTTCAATTGTTTTGAGGCCAAAAACCGCATAAAAGCATCAATCACATCGGTTTTTAACTGTCCTGAGGCCAAAAAACGCACAAAAGGGATCAATCAAAATGCTGTCCACCGTTTTCTGCAACAAGTTGAAGTCGAGAAACACATCTGATCGAAGTGTTTCCGGGGTTACGTTCAGAATGAGTTACGCAGTTCGTTCCTTCTATACAGCTAAATTTGCAGTCTGAACACATCTTTCAGGTAGCCGCACAGCCAGAAATCACACGGATTAAAGTCAGGTGATCGGGACGGCCAGGCTGAAGGGAAATGGCGGCTGATAATTCTAGCATTTCCGAAATGGCGCTTCAACAGCTGCTTAACTGGATTTGCAATGTGCGGAGGTACGCCATTTTGCATAAAAATTGTCCCATTCACACATCCACGCTGTTGGAGAGCTGAAGTGACGTGCTTGCGCAGAGGACTCTCATAGCGCTTTACCAGTGACGACGGTACAGGTAACAGGACCGGAAGCACCTGTCTCTTCGAAAAAATATGACCCTATGATAAATGATGCCGTAAACCCGCACCACACACTGACCTTTTCAGGTTGAAGTGGTGCTGGTTGATTTGCGTGTGGATTTTCCGTTGCCCATATTCGACAATTCTGTGTATTGACATATCCTGTCAGTGGAAGTGGGCTGCGTCTGTCCACAAAATCTTCCACGGCCAGTCATTGTCCACTTCGATGCCAGCAAGAAATTCTAAAGCAAAGGTCTCTCTTGCTGGCAGGTCAACAGGAAGCAACTCGTGCACATGGTTAATTTTGAATGGATAGCAATGAATGATGTTTGGTAAGCACCGTGCTCGCGGGCATGTCCAGTGTTCGGGCAATTCTCCGTGCACTACACGTTTGCGCACCACCAATCGTGTGCTCTCGCATTGCTGTGGCCACTGATTCTACTGACGTCGAATCAATTCGTTTCCTCCCTGTACCAGGTTGCACACAAAACGAGTGACATCGTAACTGCCGTCTGTTTCACATCTTCTGTGCAGCAAGCTACGTAAATTTAAGTATTAACTGTGTTTTTTTTACTTGTCACTTCTTCTTGCGTGTGTTTTTGCTTTTAGGAAGCTTTAATTTTCGAGTATTAGTAATAGTGTTCCAAGGGTTTCGTGTTTGTTTTGAATACAGTCCAGAGACAGTTAATGGTTATTTTCGTTGTTTCCAAGAAGAAGTGTCCAGTAACCACAGTTTAGTCAGCAGTCGCTTTTAGTGAATTAGCAGTCTAGTTAAAAGTTGATTACTTAACTCTCTACAGTAAATTGTTGATTTCTTAGGATGGCTAGGATGTGTGACTGCTGTGTACGGACGCACGAGGAGGTGGCCACTGTTCGCGAACAGCTGAACGGGCTGATGGCCGCGGTCAGCCGTCTTCAGGCTGCTGCCTCGGAGTGTAGCGGCAGTGGGGAGTCTGGTGCGTCGCATGCTACGCCCCAGGTGTTACATGCTTCACCCACGGTCCCTGCTGTCGAGACATCTTCGCGGGTACCGGGCGCGGTTGGGCCACCCTCTCCGCAAGGGGAGTGGCGGGTTCAACGGCGTTTGCGGCGCACCAGGCGGAGGGTCAATGTGGAGGCTGGCCGTGTGGCATCGCCCGCTCTGCCTGAGTGGACATGTGGCCGCTCCTTCAGCGAGGTCCGAGCAGGCACACGGGGGGAGGGGTTTATTAGTTATTGGGAGCTCCAATGTCAGGCGGGTGGTGGAGCCCCTTAGGGAAATAGCGGAGAGGTCGGGGAAGAAGGCAAGGGTTCACTCTGTCTGCTTGCCGGGGGGTCTCACCCGAGATGTGGAGGAGGCCCTGCCGGTGGCGATAGAGAGCACTGGATGCACCCGACTGCAAATTGTCGCTAATGTCGGCACCACTGACTCCTGCCTTCTGGGTTTAGAGGTCATCCTCAGTTCATAGAGGCGGTTGGCGGAGTTGGTGAAGGCTGAAAGCGTCGCTCGCGGGGTGGACTCTGAGCTAACTATTTGTAGTGTCGTTCCCAGAACCAATCGCGGTCCCCTGGTTTGGAGCCGAGTGGAAGGCTTAAACCAGAGGCTCCGACGATTCTGCGGAGATCTGGGGTGCAAATTTTTCGACCTCAGCTATCGGGTGGAGAAGTGTAGGGTCCCCCTGAATAGGTCAGGCGTGCGACCGCTACGGTCGCAGGTTCGAATCCTACCTCTGGCATGGATGTGTGTGATGTCCTTAGGTTAGTTAGGTTTAAGTAGTTCTACGTTCTAGGGGACTGATGACCTCAGAAGTTAAGTCCCATAATGCTCAGAACCATTTGAACCATTTTGGTTTTATAGGTTAGAGAATTCCCTCCCTAGGCCCGACAAGATGCCTCCTGAGCCGCGACAAGGAAGCAGTAGGCAAAACGCAACAGGGAATGACAATATTAGTGTGGTAATAGTAAACTGCAGTAGCGTCTACAGAGAGGCCCCAGAACTGCTCTCATTAATAAACGGTCACACTGCTCACATAGTACTAGGGACGGAAAGTTGGCTGAAACCAGATGTAAACAGTAATGAAATCCTAAACTCGGAATGTATACCGCAGAGACAGGCTGGACAGTGACAGGGGAGGCGTGTTTATAGCGATATAAAGTGCAATAGTATCGAAGGAAATAGACGGAGATACGAAATGTGAAATAATTTGGGTGAATGTCACGGCTAAAGCAGGCTCAAAGATGGTAATTGGATGTCTCTATAGGCCCCCTGGCTCAGCAGCTGCTGTGGCAGAACACCTGAAGCAAAATTTGGAAAATATTTCGAGTAGATTTCCCGACCATGGTGTAGTTTTGAGTGGAGATTTTAATTTACCAGATATAGACTGGGACACTCAAACGTTTATAACGGGTGGCAGGGACAAAGAATCCAGTGAAATTTTTTTAAGTGCATTATCTGAAAATTACCTTGAGCAGTTAAACAGAGAACCGACTCGTGGCGATAACATATTAGACGTTCTATTTGAAACAGTTAACGCAGAACAGGGAATCAGCGACCATAAAGCGGGTACACCATCGGGGATTTCAGCCGTAAATAGAAATATTAAGAAAAGGTAGGAAGATTTTTCTGTTCAGCAAAAGTTTTATCTCAAGTCGAAGTAGTATTGAGGATCAGTGGATAAAGTTCAGAACGATCGCACAATATGCATTAGATGAGTATGTGCCAAACAAGATCGTAAGAGATGGAAAAGAGCCACCGTGGTACAACAACAGAGTTAGAAAACTGCTACGGAAGCAAAGGGAACTTCACAGCAAACATAAACATAGCCAAAGCCGTGCACTCAAACGAAAATTAAACGAAGCGAAATGTAGTGTGAGGAGGGCTATGCGAGAGGCGTTCAACGAATTCGAAAGTAAAGCTCTATGTACTGACTTGGCAGAAAATCCTAAGAAATTTTGGTCTTATGACAAAGCGGTACGTGGATCAAAACAATATGTCCAGACACTCTGTGACCAAAATGGTACCGAAACAGAGGATGACAGACCAAAGGCCGAAATACTAAATGTCTTTTTCCAAAGCTCTTTCACAGAAGAAGACTGCACTGTAGTTCCTTCTCTAGATTGTCGCACAGATGACAAAATTCTAGATATCGAAATAGAGGGATAGAAAAAAATTATAATTGCTCAAAAGAGGAAAGGCCGCTGGACCTGTTAGGATACCAATTCGATTTTACACAGAGTACGCGAAGGGACTTGCCCCTTCTTGCAGTGGTGTACCGTAGGTCTCTAGAAGAGCGTAGCGTTCCAAAAGATTGGAAAAGGGCACAGGTCATCCCCGTTTTCAAGAAGGGACGTCGAACAGATGTGCAGAACTATAGACCTATGAACAGATGTGCAGAACTATAGACCTATATCTCTAACGTCGATCAGTTGCAGAATTTTGGAACACACATTATGTTCGAGTATAATGATTTTTCTGGAGACTAGAAATCTACTCTGTAGGAATCAGCATGGGTTTCGAAAAAGACGATCTTGTGAAACCCAGATCGCGCTATTCGTCCGACTCAGAGGGCCATAGACACGGGTTCCCAGGTAGATGCCGTGTTTCTTGACTTCCGCAAGGCGTTTGATACAGTTCCCCACAGTCGTTTAATGAACAGAGTAAGAGCATATGGACTTTCAGACCAATTGTGTGATTGGATTGAAGAGTTCCTAGTTAACAGAACGCAGCATGTCATTCTCAATGCAGAGAAGTCTTCCGAAGTAAGAGTGATTTCAGGTGTGCCGCAGGGAGTGTCGTAGAACCGTTGCTATTCACAATATATATAAATGACCTAGTGGATAACAAGTGTTTCTACCAACTTTAATGGGCCGCGCATCGCAGTTGTTTTCATTTACGTATTCTGACACACTTCCCCACATGAACAATGCACCTTGCCGTTGGTGGGGAGGCTTGCGTGCCTGAGCGATACAGATAGCCTTACCGTAGGTGCAACCACAATGGAGGGGTATACGTTGACAGGCCAGACATACGTGTGATTCCTGAAGAGGGGCAGCAGCCTTTTCAATGGTTGCAGGGGCAACAGTCTGGATGATTGACTGATCTGGCCTTGTAACACTAACCAGAACGGTCTTTGTGTGCTGGTACTGCGAACGGCTGAAAACATGGGGAAACTACTGCCGTAATTTTTCCCGAGGGCATGCAGCTTTACTGTATGGTTAAATGATGATGGCGTCCTCTTGAGTAAAATATTCCAGAGGTAAAATAGTCCTCCATTCGGATCTCCCGGCGGGGACTACTCAAGAGGACATCGGTATCAGGAGAAAGAAAACTGGCGTTCAACGGATCGGGACGTAGAATGTCAGATCCCTTAATCGGGCAGGTAGGCTAGAAAATTTTAAAAGGGAAATGGGTAGGTTAAAGTTAGATATAGTGGGAATTAGTGAAGTTCGGTGGCAGGAGGAACAAGACTTCTGCTCAGGTGAATACAAGGCTATAAATACAAAATCAAATACGGGTAATGCAGGAGTAGGTATCATATCGAATTAAAAAAATAGGAATGCAGGTAAGCTACTACAAACAGCATAGTGAACGCATTATTATGGCCAAGATAGACACGAAGCCCACGCCTACCACAGTAGTACAAGTTTATATGCCAGCTAGCTCCGCAGATGTCGAAGAGATTGGTAAAATGTATGATGAGATAAAAGAAATTATTCAGATAGTGAAGGTAGACGAAAAATTTTGCAGAGAGCATAACTTAATCATAGCTAACACTTGGTTCAAGAATCATAAAAGAAGGTTGCATACATGGAAGAGGTCTGGAGATACTCGAAGGATTCAGATAGATTATATAATGGTAAGACAGTGATTTAGGAACCAGATTTTAAATTGTAAGACATTCCAGGGGCAGATGTGGACTCTGACCACAATCTATTGGTTATGAGCTGTAGATTAAAACTGAAGAAACCGCAAAAAGGTGGGAATTTGAGGAGATGGTATCCGGATAAATTGACAGAACCAGAGGATGTAGAGTGTTTCAGGGAGAGCATTAGGGAATGATTGAGAGGAATGGGGGAAAGAAGTACAGTAGAAGATGAATGGGTAGCTTTGAGGGATGAAATAGTGAAGGCAACAGACGATGAAGTAGGTAAAAAGACGAGGGCTAGTAGAAATCCTTGAGTAACAAAAGATATATTTAATTGGTGAAAAGAGAAAATATAAAAATGTAGTAAATGAAGCAAGCAAAAAGGAATACAAACGTCTCAAAAATGAGATCGACAGGAAGTGCAAAATGGCTAAGCAGGGATGGCTAGAGGACAAATGTGAGGATGTAGAAGCATATCTCACTAGGGGTAAGATAGATGTTGCCTTCAGGAAACTTAAACAGATTTTTGGAGAAAAGAGAACCACTTGTGTGAATATCAAGAACTCGGATGGAAACCCGGTTCTAAGCAAAGAAGAGAAAGCAGAAAGGTGGGAGGAGTGTATAGAGGGTATGTACAAGGGTGATGTACTTGAGGACAATGTTATGGAAATTGAAGAGGATGTGGATAAAGATGAAATGGGAGATATGTTACTGCGTGAAGATTTTGACAGAGCACTGAAAGACCTAAGTCGAAACAAGGTCCCGGGAGTAGACAACATTCCATTAGAACTACCGATAGCCTTTGCACAGCCCGGCCTAACAAAACTCTACCATCTGGTGAGCGAAATGTGTGAGACAGGCGAAATACCCTCAGACTTCAAGAAGAATACAATAATTCCAATCCCAAAGAAAGCAGTTGTTGACAGATGTGAAAATTACCGAACTATCAGTTTAATAAGCCACGGCTGCAAAATGCTAACACGAATTCTTTACAGACGACTGGAAAAACTGGTAGAAGCCGACGTCTGGGAAGATCAGTTTGGATTCCGTAGAAATGTTGGAACACGTGAGACAATACTGACCCTACGACTTATCTTAGAAAATAGATTCAGGAAAGGTAAACCTACGTTTCTAGCATATGTAGACTTAGACAAAACTTTTGACAATGTTGACTGGAATACTCTCTTTCAAATTCTGAAGGTGGCAGGAGTAAAATTAAGGGAGCAAAAGGCCATTTGCAATTTGCACAGAAACCAGACGGCAGTCATAAGGGTCGAGGGGCATGAAAGGGAAGCAGTGGCCTAGCCCCGATGTTATTCAATCTGTATATTGAGCAAACAGTAAAGGAAACAAAAGAAAAATTCGGAGTAGGAATTAAAATCCACGGAGAAGACATAAAATCTTTGAGGTTCGTTGATGACATTGTAATTCTGTCAGAGACAGCAAAGGACTTGGAAGAGAAGTTGAACGGAATGGATAGTGTCTGGAAAGGAGGATATAACATGAACATCAACAAAAGCAAAACGAGGATAATGGTATGTATTCGAATTAAATCAAGTGATACTGAGGGAAAAAGAATTAGGAAATGAGACACTTTAAGTAGTAAATGAATTTTTCTGTTTGGGAAGCAAAATTACCGATGATGGTCGAAGTAGAGAGGATATAAAATGTAGACTGGCAATGGCAAGGAAAGCGTTACTGAAGAAGAGCAATTAGTCAACATCGAGTATAGATTTAAGTGTCAAGGAGTCGTTTCTGAAAGTATTTGTATGGAAGTGAAACATGGACGATAAATAGTTTGGACAATAAGAGGATAGAAGCTTTCGAAATGTGGTGCTACAGAAGAATGCTGAAGATTAGATGGGTAGATCACATAACTAATGAGGAAGTATTGAACAGGATTGGGAAGAAGAGACGTTTGTGGCACAACTTGACAAGAAGAAGGGACCGGTTGGTAGGACATGTTCTGAGGCATCAAAGGATCACAAATTTAGCATTGGAGGGCAGCGTGGAGGGTAAAAATCGTAGAGGGAGACCAAGAGATGAACACACTAAGCAGATTCAGAAGGATGTAGGTTGCAGTAGGTACTGGGAGATGAAGCTTGCACAGGATAAAGTAGCATGGAGAGTTGCATCTAACCAGTGTCTGGACTGAAGACGACAGAAACAACAACAACAACAACATTTTGACACATACAGTGCCATCTGTTGTTCAATTTTCACGCTAGTTTTTTTCTTCTGGCATACGTTTTCCCCCTTCTTTTGTAATATTCCGTTGCAGTTTGACGTCATTGCTGTTATTTCTACAGCGTTTTGAAATGTTGTTTATAATCAGCCTGTAGTTCAGAAACAGCAGTTTTTTGTGCATTATTCACAGCTCTCAGACAAAATCACTATTCTCTACCGATTAACAAGCAGTTCATGCTTCGTTTTAAGCGGTATAAAAATTGCCGTACAACCGCTGTCATGTTTTTAGTAGCATGTTTCAAAGCTGGTTCATTACCCTCACCCAAACCCATTTGCAGGTTGCCTGTCTTATGGCTTCGAGGGACAACAAAAATATTTTCAGTATTAAGTATAATGATTGATCGACTGTAAAAATTAAAAATGCTGTTATAATGTTCTTATTAAGAGAGATATATTTACGTTAAAGCGTTGCAATAAGACAAATATTAAAGTTAGAAACTCTGTATGTATCTTGGCAGCTTAATTCACAGCGCGCAAATTACCCATTTTTTTCTCATCCAATACTACACGATGTAGCAATTAGCGACTTCCAACAAACATAATACGTAATTTGAAAACTATACGGAACAGTTTCTCGCTGACAACCCCTCCAAAATAGTGAAAGGATAAAAGTTTTGTCTCTTACTACATTTTCGTGCTCACACAGCAAAACTTCAGTTTCATTCGTGATGTTTTAATTTATTACTTGTTTACTACGAATCCTATTAGCAGCACATTATTTTTTTAGACAGTATCCACATACACCACTGAATGCATCCGCAAAATTCTTGCATTATACGATATTACTCAAGGGATATGACATCTTAAACATTGAGGTGTGTGAAAATCTACCATGTCTTCAACCATAAAGCTTTTATGTGTTTAAGTTAAATACTTAGCAGATAACTCATTTTAAAGCGATCAGACGTGTGAATCTGTTGTATACACGAGAGTTCGATTTTTTCAGGAATGTGTGTGTGTGTGGGGGGGGGGGGGGGGGGGGGTTGGCATTCACTGGATCATAATTTAATAGTTGCTTGTTACACTTGTAATACGTATTTGACAGTTCTAGTAAGCGTTGTTCTTTCACTTGTCAGGTTGTTTCTTGGCATTGTTTATGTAAGGTCTACCAGTTGTGTAAGCTCTGCCAGTACGATCCTTGTTAACAAAAATAACACATGTAGACGCACCAGCGTAATGCGGAGCAACAATCTTCCTCATCGAAACTGTGTGAAGTCCTCATTTTGGTAGACTTAAAAAAAAATACTCTCGCGGCGAGCGTTTGTCCATCAGTAAAATTCTCAGATACTTTTCACTCATTGTTTTTTTTGTGCTCCTTGTATGTGCAGCCGCGATGCTCCGTTGGCACATGGTGGGTGTGTTGTGTGTTAGGTATTATCTCAGTGGACTCCCATGCACGGTATAAATTCGAATAGTCACAGCTTTTTAGAGAACGCCGTAGGCTACAGAAGCATTTATTCATAAAATCCACTTTTAAAATTTCGGCCGTGTGGACATTTATCAATTATTGGAGTACTGTTTCAGCATATGCTAAACCTTTTTATTAACATGGTGCAGATCATTTTGAGTGAGCCACGGTTACTGCTGTGAGGCTACCGGTCGTTTGCGCGCAGGCAGCGTGGCCCACGCCCATTCGTCTTGGGTGGCAGTGCTCGTGCCCCTCACTCCCTCCCCCCCCCCCCCCCCCCCCCTACACAACCCTCCAATCGACGCGTCCTCAGCCCAGCGCCAACTAGCCGGTCACGGTGTGTGACGTTAGGCCGCTTGGCAGTACGTGGAAGCGCGGGATTCCTGCCTGTATATGCTGCCACTGCAGACCACGATTTCGTAAAAGCGCTTGTGGCAACCGAAGTGCGTTATGATTCATCCACCCTTTTTTAGCGTGTCATGAAATCTGTTTTACACTGAAAGCTGACGAAAAGATTTTGCTCTCTCTCTCTCTCTCTCTCTCTCTCTCTCTCTCTCTCTCTTCTTTCTCTCTGTCGCGCGCGCGCCTCCTTCAAGGAAAAATGCGCCAGCCCGCAGCTCGCCACGGTAACATACTGCTGCCGCGCCGTCTCTCACAGCGACTGCAATAAAGACGCCCCCCCCCCCCCCACACACACACACTCTGTGTGCTCATTTTGGTAGACATTAAAAAATAGGTTGCGCCGGTATCCGAAGACGTAACAGTAAAAAAAATTACTCTCGCGGCGTTTCATATGGCGCAGTTGTAACGGAACTCCCTATAAATATACAGGCCATATTGACATTGAAGCATACATATATCACTCCTCGAAACAACCTAGCTTCCCAGATTTTTCATTGTTTTCCACCACTGCTTAATACATCACGACACAAATCTTTTAATAACAAATAACAAATCTTTTAATAACCTATCAGAGTTTCTGTATTTAAAATGGGTATATATTCCCGCCTTGCGCTGCAGCGCAGTTGTCATCTTTGTTCAACAGCTTCTCGGCTGCTGACAAGATCACTCTGTCAATGTTATAACTATGCATCTTTAATTATTGTTGGTTCAATAATATTGCCAACACTTTTTGGTCAAAATAAGTGCTTTTTCTTCCACTACCGCGTCGAAAGCGTCGTGACCTCGACTGCATCACGCAATTTTGGTACCAATCCTGTAGTTTTAGGGAATTAAAGGATTTTCATTGCTAATATACTTTGATATGGGATCGCTTCAAAGCCACGATAATCTGCCTGGTTATCAAGTAGAGGTGCAACAGTAAGCCCGTTGCTATTTATACACCTTAGGTGTCTGCGAAGCAAAATCAAAACTTACATCCTAACTACATTTAGCTTAATTCAGTCGGCTGT
This sequence comes from Schistocerca serialis cubense, assembly GCF_023864345.2. NCBI lineage: Eukaryota > Metazoa > Arthropoda > Insecta > Orthoptera > Acrididae > Schistocerca > Schistocerca serialis. The sequence goes on along the minus strand of NC_064644.1, from coordinate 607,472,958 downwards.
TGACGCATGCGGACTTCCTTCTCCGTTGGATTCGCAGATACCACGTTGACTGGGTCGACTCGCTGCTTGCCTGAGCCCGCAATGCTTCGCCAGCGTCGCTGACGTTCTTCCTACAAAACAAAAGCTAAAAGCCCATTGAATGAGTTAAATGGTGCTTCTGGACATGTATTTTTCTTGGTTGTAAGTCTGAAACTTCTCTGATGTCACATAAGGTAGTAAGGGACTGACTTACTGTTTATGTTGTATGTGGTACCCGGACAGCCGTGTAGGACATCAGCAAATGAAAATACGGAAAATGTATTAACTCAGCTGATGCCTATGTCCCCAAACTTGGCAGTTATTACGTTAGACGTAGCCGAACCCAAACGTTTTACCAGATATAATTTTTTCCTATTTACGTTTTCATCATTATCATCCAAGAACATTTTTTGGTAGGTGGGGCATTTTTGACAGTACAAGACTGGATAATCCGGAGTTTTCCAAAGTTTGAAGCAAGTTCATTTAATCAGAAGCAGTTTATAATTTTAACAAAAATATTTACTAATTGCCTCACGGCAGTGATTCTATCACCTTCGAAAAACACTACTTTGGCAGCCTGATGGAAATACTAGCTTTGTGCATAAGTTCGTAGCGTCCTTCTTTTGTACGCTGCTATTCTGGTTGCTATGGGTTTATTTATCGCTTGTAATTTTTTATTTATAGTTCACTGTTGCCATTTTAGTTTCCATATTGTCATTTGGAGCCAGAAATATTTGGACCGTGTATTAGGACAATGCCATTGTACAAAGCACGGCAAGAAAATGGTTTTCTCGTTTTAAAGAGGATCGTTTTGACATTAGGGATTCTCCACATTCGGGGAGACAGTCATAGTTTTAAGAAGATCGCCTAAACGCATTACTCCACAATAACCCACGTCATCGTACTCTAGAACTGGGATGAACTGTGCTCATCCCACCATCGTGCGACATCTGCATGCAGTGGGGAATGTTAAAGGATCGGCTGTATGGCTACCGGATCCTCTAAGCCAAAATCACAAAAAAATCAGCAGATGGCCGTATCAGCATTTCGAACAACACCAGTTATTCCTATTCTGTACCGTTACTGGTGACGAGAAATGGTGTCGTTTTGCTAATACAATGAAAATAAAGAACGGCTGAGCCCAAACAAAGCAGCAGTTCCCCGTGCAAAGACCTGCGCGCATCCAAAGAAGGTAGTGTTATACTGTAGATCTGGTGGAACAGCAACGTTTCGGTGTACTGTGAATTTGTGAATTGCTTCCCCAAGATATAACCATCACTGCTAAGATTCATTATCAACAACTGAGGTGTCTTGCAGATGCAATCCAAGAACAGCGGCCACGAAGACTGCATGAAGTGATGCTGCTCTACAATAATGCCCGCCCGCATTCTGCTAGACTGACAAAAACAGTATATAGGAGTTGAGTTGGGAATTCATTTCGCATCCACCTTATTCACCTGATCTTGCGTCCTCAAAAGATTCACCTTTTACGCTATCTATCGAACAACCTTCAAGGAATTCCTCGAAGAATTTTTCGCCTCATAACCACGTGCCTTCTACAGTCGCGGAATCGAAAAGTAGTAAATAGTGAAGGAGCATATGTTACTTAAGAGTAAAGTCTCTGTTGTGTGTATCTGCTGTGTTTATTAAACTTACGGAATAACGCTACGAACTTAGATACCAATACCAAGGAACGCATTTTTGGTGTGCTGTCCTTTCAGCGAAGGACAGGGCTCGTAACTCCGGAACTATCGCCCATTATTGCAGTCGCTGTGAGAGACGGCTCGGCCGCAGTATGTTACAGTGCCGAGGTGCGGGCTGGCGCTTTTTTCCTTGAAGGCGGCGTCCTTGTGAGCGCGAGGTAGGGCACTGCCGGAGCTGTCGTCATAGTTTTGTTGCTTTGGCGGTAGCTGGGATACATGAAGGAACGAGAACATGCGTGGCTGCGTGTGTGAGGCTCATCTCTCGGTCTCGAGATGTACATAGACGGGCGTGAAGTCTGTAAATGCAGTATCACTGTGCACACTAAAACTCTTTATGTGACCCGAAAGATGTCACTTGGTAGCAAAGTATTTTCAAAAACACTAAGTAAATAACCAATTTTAGACATTTTCAATAGAAGAAAAAAAGCTGTACTAGAAACTCAACTTCATAACTGAACACTGGTAATTTGGGCTTTGTTACAGTGTCCTCCAAGCTAGAGTGTAGTACATGCCTGCGGTGGACCTGCATCAACGTCAGAACCGGTGAACAATGTGTTTGTTACCCAACCTTCGATTGTGCTCGCTTTCGCCGTTTGTTTTTTCATACTCCCTGGCACTTCAATTGTAAGGAATTCGATTTCTCCTGGCTCCCAGTTGCTGTTTCGTCTCGTTTGCACTTAGTTACCGGTTCTCGACAACTGTTTGCGTTCAGTGGGCGACAGCTTCAGGAGATGATATATCTGTAATTGATTAGCCTAGAGGTTTTTTCACGCGAGAACTGAGCTTTCATAATCAGCCTTAATTATAAAGTTTCAATCACTTAAAGTTTTATGTATTTATATGCTTAATCTTTGTCCTGATGGAACCCTTTATTGTAGACTTCGCTTGGGCATTAGCATGTAGGGTGTCTGAACAGTAGCTTCTACGTATTGGTGGCTATAAACAGTACGTGTATTATGTGCTGATGGTTTTTATGTTTTTAATTATGAGAGAAGGGAAATGTTGGAAGTTCCGATACCGGAACATCGACCCCTACTCAATGATAGCACACACATGGCGCTTTGCGTCACCATCTGATTATGAATGTAAGGTAAATGACGAGTATTTTAAAGGGACAACAAAAGAACGTAAAGCGTCACGTTTCCCACTCCAGAATACGCCCCAGGAAGGTTTAGAATTTTGCAACACCACCTGTACTCCCCTTCCTACCGGATATAATTGTCGGTGAAACTTCTTCGTCAACAAGTTAAAATGGCTCTGAGCACTATGGGACTCAACTTCTGAGGTCATGAGTCCCCTAGAACTTAGAACTACTTAAACCTAACTAACCTACGGACATCCATGCCCGAGGCAGGATTCGAACCTGCGACGTAGCGGTCGCGCGGTTCCAGACTGTAGCGCCTAGAACCGCAAGGCCACTCCGGCCGGCTCGCCAACAAGTATTCGAACTGACTAATCAGGGTGAAAGCACAAGCTTTCGTTTGTGGCCTCGAGAGGATGTAATGAAGGTAGTGCATCGATTTAATTTCGGATAAGTTTTTAAGGCACTATTTAATTACGTATTTTGTCGGGTCTGTCGCAGGAAGATCATAATACCAATAGGTTATCAATAATTTTATTATACCACAATCTCAGTTCTATTTCCGTTACCGATACACGACAAATCCAGTTCGCATCTGTTTCATCTTATAGCAGCCTGTATACAGATGTCTATCTCCGTTTATCTTGTGAAATATTTGTCCTCAGCCTGGTATATAAAAAATATTTAAAAAACTATTCAGTATAAAGAGTCGCTGTGGCTTTACCGTTACTTTTATTCTACTTTAGATACATTGTTACTGTGAAGGCAGAACCTCATCTGAGACTCCAGTCTTGCCTACCTATCACCACTCCCCTGAATATAGGCAGAACATACGTACAGTTAAGTTTCTCAGTAATTGTTTTTTTTGTGCATGGATGTTCGGTGAACAGTAATGCATAGGGCCGGACGCTGGAGCAGTTACGTGGGAAAGAACAATGAAAGTAAAATTGTGCTGAAATAAGTCTATAAATCCTCTTCGTCTTCTGCTAAGCACGCTCTTCATTGCCGTTGCAGCTTTGAGCGTAATTTTGAAGTATGTTTGCAAGTATGTTTGCCTTGTATGCACTTCCTTCATCAAAGTATCAGTTTCGTTGTTCGCCTTTATCATTCCCGGTTCAGTCCATAGTATATCACCGTATGAACTGTACAGGTCATTTGGCTGGCAAATGCTGTTATAATTGGCTTGCTCCAGTAGAGACTATTCATGTATCCCGCGCATCGGACGCCCTTTACGGATTTGTCTCGTTACTTCGTCTTCTAGAGATTTACCCGTGCATTTGCACCGTCGTAAGAACACATGTTTGCAAAGCGAAGCAACTTGAGCAGTGGAGGCCTGCTCCAGGGGCGCGCGGGTCCCAGCCGAGGCTACACACATTTGCACACTTAGAAGCAGCGCTGTAGGAGTTCCGGCATCGAGAGCAATGCGGCGACTGAACCATGAGTGGTTTCTTAGAGTGTGCAAAAACGCAGAGCGCCGTGGCATCCGTTCTAGAGAAACGCAGTGTAGCCAGTCACTTGATGAAATGGAAATTTGTTAGACAGATGTGGATCTCATCTGCTGATGTTCTCCCAGATAACAATACGATTCACTCTGTCATAGATTTCAGAAATGATCGACCGTTGGAGGCTATGAAGCGGCCTATATACAGAGTGATTATAATTAAACTTTCAAACCGCTCTAGAAGTAACACCGCTGGTCGAAATGACGTCTATTTGCAACGGAATATTATCGGAGGAGGAGGAAAACACATAGCAGAAGAAAAATAAATAGTTACAAAAATGAAGCAATAGATGGCGCTGTAAGCATCATAATTTAATAGTGGTCGATTACAAATGACAAATGAATCATACAACAAGCTGAGCTAAAACTGTCTGAGATTGCAGATGTGTGTGCAAGTTGCGCTAGCGCGCGCGCGCGCCTGTGTGTGTGTGTGTGTGTGTGTGTGTGTGTGTGTGTGTGTGTGTGTGTCTACTGCTGACAAAGGCCTTAATGGCCGAAAACTATGACTGTGTCAATCTTTTTATTGTGCCTATCACGGCTGAGCATCTCCGCTATATGGTGAGTAGGAACTTTCCTTCTCTCGTATTGTTATATCATTTTATTGTAATGTTATCCGAATTTTTTTGTTAATTTTAGAAAGTAATGCAAAACTGTCATCTTGCCACACTACTGGGGCAAGATGACTTTGACCACGGGGCAAGATGACACTTAATAAAACTGCAATACATTTCTATTATTATAAATATTAATACAGTGCTGTAGATACATTAACAGAAGTAAAGCTGTGAGTACCGTGCGTGAATCGTGCTTCGGTAGCTCAGATGGTAGAGCACTTACCCGCGAAAGGCAAAGGTCCCGAGTTCGAGTCTCAGTCGGGCACACAGTTTTAGTCTGCCAGGAAGTTCCATATCAGCGCACACTCCGCTGCAGAGTGAAAATCTCATTCTGGCATTTGCACATTGTTTATGAGTTCTACGTTTCCTCAAGCTTGGTTTTTCTTTTGGCACTGGTTTTAAGTCAAAAATACTTCTGCATAATTTTGGTTTATCCGGATGGGCGCTACTTGAAGGTCTTGCTTCTTCATTCAGCTTTTTTGAGGACTGGACATTAGATTCTTCACTCAGAACTGCAGGCTTTTGATGTTCAGTTGAACTGTCTGAAGCAAGAGCATGGTCTGTGACATCTGCTGTAGAAAAATTGTCCTCATCAAACACAAGAGGATCATAAGGCTCGATTCCACATTTTCTGAATCCCTTAACGGCATTTCCAACGGTGGGTGTTTTGAAATAGCCAGTGCCCAGTAGAGCACCGACATTTTTGTCAGTAATGGCCTGCCCTGGATGAGTGACCACAAAATTATCACAATCTTAGCTATAATAGCTCTTTAAAGGTCCAAAACAGTGGTTGTAGGCGATGGGTAGTGAGAGAGGTGGAAATCCATCCATAATTATATGATGTTCCCTGCAAAATTTGATAGCCTCCAGCGTTATGTGAGATTTATGGTTGTCAGCCAGCAACAAAACTGGTGATTCAGAAGTCAGATTAACATGAGAATTAAAATGCTTCAAAAACATCACAAATGTATCTCCATTGTTCCATCCATTGTCACTACAGTGTGCAATTGTTCCTGGTGGTGCTCTTTCCTCAAGCTCAGGTCGCATCCGTTTTCTTGCAGAAATAAAAAATGGTGGCAGGTAATATCCAGTAGCACTGATGCAACAAATTATGGTAACATTCCTTCCTCTCTCCGCTGACACAATTTTGGAAACTCTCTTAGTTCTTCTGGGTGAAATGACGTTTGGTGGCTTATTAGGCACAGCGGAGAGTCCAGATTAATCTGCATTGTAAATGGCAGAAGCAGTAATTCTATATTTCTCTCACACTTGTTTAAATATTGAGAAGAACTTAACAACACTTGGCTTGTTAAAACCCATTCCTCTTGCCTCTGGTTTCCGTACACTGATGTTAAATTTTTTTCATGATTTTTGATAACCTATCATCACCTCCCCTCCTGGCAACAGGGTTCAATGGATGGGATATCCCACACTGATCTGCGTAATCAAAGACAAGCCTTCTACTTTGCTGCTTCGTTATCCCCAGGTACTACATAACTATTATGTTGTGGTAGGCCTATTTATTATAGGATCTAGGCCCTATATAGGCTAAATATCACACAAACACACACACACACACACACACACACACAAAGTTATACGAATATTTTTGCCTATGAAACAAACATTCAACCCTTACGTCATCCGTTTTCTTCAAATAACGGCGTAGTGTTGCTTCAGGGATATTGTTTGCTGCACACAAGCAGGTCTTTCTTCCTTCTTTGACATCTCTTATTGCAGCAGCCATAGCATTTCGGTCGCACTAGCCTCTGGAGGACCTTTTTTTTTTTATATAAGTTCTCACCCGTCTGGTTCATAATGTGCCATAAATTAGTAAAGTAGCCCACTTTCAGCATGTTAAGAGATACTTTGTGAGTCATGAAAGTCAAGACTGTTACTGTTGACGAGGTCAACGTGCCCCAGCCAACTTGCCCCGAACGACAATGTTACAAACTTTGCATTATTATTGAGGCAGTTTAAAGAAGAATGAGGTATAAATACATAGTCTTTATGAAAAGCACATTGTTTAAGTTACTCATGTATGGCAAAGTATAAAACAATATCTTACCTGTTAGTCTGCGACGTTTTAATTCAGAGATGTAGAAAATTACATCACGTCACAGAAAATTCTCGATCAGAATATAGCAAGGAACGATACAGCATGAGCGGCGTCGCGCTAGTGCTCTATATTTTACTTCCTAGTCGTGTGGAGCGCTAGTAGTATCCATACGGTGCTGCTACCTACATATGGGAATTTAAACAATCATTTTTCATCTTGCCCCGCTCGTCTAAGTTGCCCCCTACGTATATACAGGGTGAAAAGTATTTAAACCGACAAACTCTGGGAGGTTGTAGGGGACATGAAAACAAATATTTTTTCCCTAATGTAATTTTTTCCTATGAGGATTATTTAAACCGGTGGAGGCCGTATTACGATCTTCAGTTGTTTGAGGGCGTATTACGCTATTCAGTTGTAGGCAACTGCTGTCCACCAGAGCAGTAGTGCATTCTCTCTGTTTACTAATGGAGCGATACACCTGGAGTGAGTACACTGATGCGGTTGGTGCGTACTACGTAGCGCACCACAACAGACGAGCTGCACAGCGGCTTTATCAACAACAATATCCTAATCACCGTATCCCGCATCATACGACCTTTGCTGCTGTGTACCAACGTCTGCGTGAGACCGGGTCATTTAGCAGATTACCTGGACAGGGACGCCGTCGCACGGTAAGAACGCTGCAATTTGAGGAAGCTGTCTTGCAGCATATGGAGCGGGATCCTTCAATCAGCACTCGTGCAATTGCACGTAACGTGGGGACGAATTAGACGAATGTAAGAACAGTCCTTCGAGAGCAGTTGTTACATCCATTTCACTTACAGCGTGTCCACAACCTGGAACCAGTTGATTATCCACCCCGAGCACAGTTTTCGCAGTGGTATCTGGAACAGTGTGAAATGCATCCTGTATTTCCATCCTCTGTGTAGTTTACCGAGGAAGCAGCGTTTGGGCGTGATGGAGTCTTCAACATGCACAATTCGCATGTTTGGAGTGAGGATAACCCACAAGCTACAGTTAACTAGCGCTCATCAAGTGCGGTTCTTTGTTAATGTTTGGGACTGTTTAATTGGGCCGTATCTGCTACCTAGGCCATTAAATGGCAGTCACTATTACAATTTACTCGCCAGAGCATTGCCAGAATTGCTGGAAGACGTCCCGCTCCATACAAGACAACGTATGTGGTTCCAACATGACGGGGCGCAGGCATACTTCAATCGTCGTGTGCCTCGATTCCTGGACCGACGGTTCCCAGGATCGTGGATTGGCAGAGGTGGTCCCGTACCATGGCCTGCTCGATCCCCATATATGTCCCCTTTGGACTTCTTTGTGTGGGGAGAGATGTGCAACCTTGTTTACGCAACTCCTGTTGCATCAGAAGAGGATCTGGTTCCCCGGATAGTAGCAGCGGCAGGATTCAGGATACTCCTGGGGTTTTTGCCCGTGTCAGACAGAACATGATCTGAGTGTGTAAACTTTGTTTACTTGTCAATGGAGGCATTTTTGAAAATCTTGTGTAACTGAAATTTGGTTGTGTTAATGTGTTGTCTCTTGGTCATAAAAAAATGGAGAAGTGTTCGTTGGTTTAATTAATTTGCCGCCAGAGAAATCTTCCTCTGCCGGTTTAAATACTCCTCATAGGAACAAATGACGTTAGGGGAAAATATTTGTTTTGATGCCCCCTACAACCTCCCAGAGTTCGTCGGTTTAAATACTTTTCACCCTGTATTTCAAGGTGAGCGGAGAAATGAACGTTGTGAATTCCTTGATTCAGAAAATTGATATGACTAGCTTCTACATGGAAACTTTACAAATTTTTTACCTAGCTCCCCGTTTGAGGGTCATTTATAGCTGCGAAATATGGTGCTAAGATTTACCTAATAGATTCATGCTAAAAGTGCACGTTAACGTTGATATATATGGAGTACCGATTTTCTGGCAGCTGTACTCTACTAGTGGAATTTGACAGGGTACACGAGAGGAAATGAATTATCAGAATACATGCCAGAAACGTAACAACAGAATATGTTAATTTCCATAAGTGAAACACTTCTACTACGACGTCTATTGACGATATTACATAACCGTAAATAAATTGGTAGGGAGTCTACAACCGGATATCGACGTTGAAAAGCGGAAACGAGTTTTGAGTAACGCATCTTTTATCATCATCTCTCACAGAGATAATGTTTTCGAGCAAGCATATTAAAAAAAAGAAAGGTATGTAACAAATAAAATTAGATTAGGTGTTGCGAAGCAGAATTCAGCAGGTCCACTTCACTGTGAAGTCCATGCCGCCTGAGATGATAGTTGGAATTGTGAAACCGCGCTGCGTCTGTGGGAGGGTGCAGCTTAACAAGAGGTGACGTCCAAGTCATGTTAGCGTCGCTGTTACCTCATACTCTTCGTTTTTAGTTTTGAGTATTCTATGTTTGGCTTTATCTTCTCACTGTAATTATAATGCGCGTCGTAACTGAGCACCTACGTCACACTGTAAATCGGTGTAATGAAGCAAGGCATGATCCCTACGTCGTCGCAAAAGGCATGCTCCGCAACTAGAAAACGTGGATCTTCGACCATAATATCTTTTGTGCATATCTCTAGTAAATTAGACAAGGGGCCTACTCCACTGCGGCAGATAGAAAACTCCATCTCATCGGCGAGTAACGTATTTAAGTATTAGTGCCAGGTTAATCGGAAATAAGAATATCTCAGACAACGATATATTTGAAGAAAGGAAAAAAAAAAGACACGGTCCGGAAGCCGTAATAAAACTTTATGGAACAACTAATTGCGGTAGCTATATCATCTAGTCAGCGTAATAATGTGGCAAACCGCTGCCATCATCTGTGTCACGAATAATTAATTATTATAAGCAACTGGGTAAATACTTTTGTAAGGCATAGGGTGTCCGGTCTAGAAAACAGTCTTATAACGAAAAAACTCGACATTGTATGTTGATGGGTAAATACGCAATCAGTAGACACACACTCCAAGAGATTTGAGTCTCATCATTTCATGAACACCGCTAAGTTGCATGGCGCATGCGCTCCAGTTACATGACACAACTGTCCCGAACTGTACTATTCCACAGATGCTTCCCGACATTATTTTCCCGCAGGATGCCATCCCACCCAACTATCATGGGGATGTTACCACGTTCCTCTACGAGACGAGTCTTGGATCGGAACAGGAAATCCCATTGCCTGGACTCCTCGGGCGTCCGATGCTGCCTCAGATGGATTTTGGTGCAGTGGTTTCTGAAGGACATTGTTTATAGAACAAGGGTTCGAGATCGGGTAGATTTGAGACAACGGATCTGCACCGCAGTAGAGGCCACGCTTATGAACATGTGGCGAGAAGTGGAGTACCGTTTCGATCTCTGTCGAGCTACAAGCGTTGCCCACACTGAAATGTTCCAACATGCATAAAAACGTTTGAGCTCCTGCCTACAATGTTGGACATATAAAGTTACAAACCTTAATAGGCACTGAAACATACATAAATGTTTTTGTATACCTCTAATCCGGACACCCAGTATTGAGTGGAGCACCACCCGCATAAAATATACAGACAGTAAGCTGATGAGCCAAAACGTTATCACCACTGCCTACCTCGAAATTTAACGCCGCCTCGTGGCTTTGCGACACTGTAACGAAAGCATGTATATAAGCGGAGCAGAGGAGAACGGAATCATTGCAGCGACGATTGGGACCGCAAATGCGGGAACTGACTTTGGCAAAAGGCAGCTTCCCAGAATGGCGAACACAGTTCCTGTGATCGCGTGCTGCTGTTGTGAGAAACTGTGAAAAGTGATTGGAGGACAGTCAACCAAGAGTAAGCGACAAGGTGAACGTCCAGGCGTCATCACGGAACGTGGATGTCGGAGGTTGGCGTGCCCTGTACAGCAGGGTAGGAGGCGACTTGTGGCAGATCCGATGACAGGCTACAATGCTGGTCAAGCACACCTGTTCCGAAACACACGACCAACAGCAGACTAGCCCGACTTGTTTCAATTTCGACCCAATTGCGTCGTCTATTGCGATTACAGTGGGCACGGGATCATCGAGATTGGACCGTGAATCAATGGAAACATATCGCCTGATGCGATGAATCACGTTTCTTGTTACATCGGGTAGATGGTCGTGTTCGGATACTCCACCATCCAGGCAAACGTCTTCTTGAAACATGCATTGCACTACGAGTGGAAACCTTTAGGGTCAGTATTATGCTATGAGTGATATTCGCCTGGGATTCCGTGGGACCTATCGTAGTAATCGAAAGCACCGTGACAGCTGCGGATTATTTGCATCCCTTGGTATCTTCCGCGACGCCGTTGGCATCTTCCGCAAGGATAACAGTCCGTGTCACAAGGACAGAACCGTACGACGTTGGCTGAGGAGTAGAGCAAGATAAAGTTGATGTCTTGGCCACCAAATCACCTAAACTGGACACATTCGGGACGCAATCGGTCGCCAGCTCCGCGCCCACAGCCACCGGCACGTAATTTACAGGAATTAAGTGACCTGTGCGTAGACATCTGGTGCGACGTACCTCGTGTAACCTGCCCACCCTCGTTATTGATGCTCCAACCGGAAAAACTATTTGCAGGATTTTGCCACATCAAATGTATTGATACTTTACAGTACTTCCTTTGTTACCTTTTGTTCGTGAAGGCATGCTCCTGAAGCGTCACGTTGATAACACATGCAGATATTGGTGTGATATACCTGAACGACACACCGTATGAACTACATGTGCTGCATATGTGCTAAGATATTCCGGTTTTCCTTTTTGCTGGAACTTGTCGAGTTAAGTGAATCGCTAAACCGTACAGTCGTGTTGGCACATGGAAAGACTGGAGAGAGTGGACGGCGCTGGGAAAGCTTTACTATCACTGCTCTCCAGGGCAGCAGTCCAAGTTGAACTTCTACCTATGAGTGTTCATAGCGACTCCACAGGAATTGCAACGTTACCTAATTCATAAACTGTGGGTGAAAAATCAAAAGGTACAGGAAGTGGAAGGTGGAGAGCACGGGAGGCGTGCGTATGTGTAGACGGTAGGACGGAATTCTCCTGGATGTATGACACAGTTCACTAGCAGTTGTGACGGGGCGACGAACGGTAAGCGACAAAACATGCTGTGTAACAAATGTCTAAAGGTGTATACACGTCGCTCAATATTCTTTGCACCAGGAATATACTGTATTGATTTAATTCAGTACTGTAATTTCTTTAGCCTATTTTAGTACTGTATATATTTGAATCGTGCCTGTTTTGTTGGACATGTCCGACAGAACAGGCACCACAGTAATATATACATTTCTGTAACGGCGCGACGGCTCCTTGACGTTTGTTTCAGTGCAGATGCACTAATATCGTCCGATCTCCTACGGGAATCAGTCATTTGCGAGGAGGGTTGTTAACAGCTGCATAGCTGCGTGCGAGAAGTTGGAAATTTAGCGCGTGGAGGGACCGCGTCCGGATGACCGTAGCGGTTCAGGCAAACGCTCACGAGAAGCGGTCCGGCACAGATTTTCAGTTTTCGCCATTGCTTAACCACAGTGCTCATTGCAGATGGAAGTCATGAATTTCCACATATGTCTTCCGTTTCTTTCTTCATTCTCTATTTCATAAAAATGTGGTAAAGTCACGGGATTTATGGCATCAAGAAGCTTTTTCACTTTTATACACAGATTGCGCGTGCGTAACCGGAAGTTCAGTAGAAATAAAGTAGACGCGAGTGAAATTAACTTTCCTATTTTATTTAATGTTATACTCCGCTTGGAGGTAGGCCACATGAGTGACATACATTATAATGGTTAGCTATATTGTGCGATTAGCTTTCCCTTTTCATCTTTACCCATGTTCCGTACTATGTGACAATTAGTTCACATACGATAGTTACACACCGACAACTTGGTTTAAGATTTTACTTTACAGCAGCGTGGCGTCTAAGCTGTTACCGCGGCCCATTGTCTTCACGCGATGTGAGTTGCGAAGATTGGGACCCAGATTGGCGGGCTTGCTTAGTCAGTAACTTTCAAGTTCACTGCTAATTGTTGGCGCTAAGTGCAAATTCACTTACCGCCTCGGTGTAAGAATGAGTAATTTGCTAAGAGTATCGACTCTTACAGCCACTTGGCGCTGTGACTTTTCATTAAAACACAAATTTTTGGAGTTCGTAGTCTGCATTCCATGTAGCGCACTGTCGTTGTGTTTGGTTTCCTCTTGTAGTATGAAGTCTGCAGAAGTGTGAGGTGAGGTGTCAGCACGTCGATAGTCGTTGTTTTCATGAGTTGATAAACCTTCATACCCATACGTAATCGCAAACCTAGCAGGGGCATTTGACACTCCAGTAATTAGGATGGCATAATCCTTGTCACTTCAGGCAGGAGGATTACCTTCATAGTCTCGGATGTTATTCAATTTAGCATATGTTAAAATACAGGAGTAAGTAAGAAACACGTACTTTTTTTTTTGTTTTCTCCAAAAAAATTCCTGTCCTGAGGTACAGGCCTCCGTAGATGACACTGCGAACACCATTTTGAAGATGTGAATTTCGGAAAATTTAAAAAAAAAACTATCTCTCGAACACTTCTAGTTATTTTGTTAGAGTTCTTTTTCATTTGAAAGATAATTGCTTTGTGATTTTCATGATATGCTCCGTTTGGACATATCTGTCAAAGTTCTTTTACTGCCGCCTTTTGAGTTTTTTGTAATTTACAGAAAAAATATTTTTCAAAAATGCCAATCCAGAAAAGTTTTCTGCTGATTAGTACCACCACTTTTAACTTGGATGGGTTTTATTTTTAAAAAATATTTTTTAAACTTCCAAGGGTAATGTATGTCTTCATGGAACTTGTTTCTTACTAATTTCTTTGTTACAATGTTTATTTCTATTGTCTTTGTTGCAGCTATTTCATATCGCTTTCTTTGTTGCAGATATTTCTTACACTCTTGTCAGTTTCCTTGTCCTGGTTCTTCATTGCAGATTTCTGTATTGTAGTTGTTCAGTGCTAATTTGTTTACTGAAGAGGCTTCTAAAAAATCTGAGACCATTCAGTGAGTTCTGTATTTTCGTGAGGAATTTGCCAGTTGACACAGTTGCTGTGTGTTTTGTGGAAAGGACTGTTTGAAATGTCTTCTGACTGGGGCCACGTGAGATTGAAAGCTGATTATTTGCATATGCATAAAAGAGTGATATATAAGACAAACAAAGAAACAGTCTTTGTTCGGTTTGGGAATAAGTGTTCTCATTTGAAGACTCTGTTTCAAAGTGAAGATGTTTTCAGTGACGACTTTTTGTCTTCTAGATGTTTTGACAAAATAACAACAATGATAGTATCTGGATAAAGTGAAGCCTCCCACGGTGCTGATGATGCCGATTTTAGTCCTGTTAAGAAACCGAGGTCAGTGAAGTTGAGTCATAAGCTCTATGCATCTAGAAAGCTTATAGAAATTACTAAAACTATGGATGAATTCATTACAGCAAAACTGACCACACTCTACAAAGTAGAAATTCCATCTGCAGAAGAAAATTAACCAAAGCGATCTTACACCTCTTGCCAGGCATTTTTCACAAATATCAATTCAGCTGTTGAATATTGTGCATTCTACAGTGAAAAGGTGCTAGTTTTCACTATTATTCCAGAGACATTTTCAAAGAAAGCAATTTTGAGCCACGCTCCGTCAGTATCAAAGGACATGGTAAACAAATAAAGTGTGGGGCCTGTAAAAGGAGTCTTTGGAAGACCAGTTCCCTATTATGGTCATCCTGTAGAAGCAGCTGAAGTTCAAATAGTGCAGTCATTTTATCTGGAAGATAAATGGGACTGTTCTCGCCAGAGTGCCAACAAAAAAGACACTATAACCCTAACAGTTGAAGGTCAAAAAGTTGTGACAGTAAAGAGGTACATGACTCGCAGTATTAAAGAAACTTTTGCAATTTATAAGAGCAACTATACAACTTCACATATTGGAAGATCAAAATTTTATGGGTGGTTCCGCCGCGCGGGGTAGCCGCGAGTTCTCGGGCGTCTTTTCACGGGCCGGGCGGCTCCCCCCGGCGGAGGTTCGAGTTCTCCATAGGGCATGGGTGCGTGTATTGTCCTTAGCGTAAGTTAGTCTAAGTTAGATTAAGTAGTGCGTAAGCTTAGGGACTGATGACCTTAGCAGTTTGGTCCCATAAGATTCTACCACAAATTTCCAAATTTCGGTAGTTCCACACTCACCTAGAGATGTCTGTTTTTGTGTGTACTGCGCAAATTTTGAACTTTGTGTGATAACTTTGAAGAACTTACTGGAGCACGTGACATACAACACTTTGTTTGGGCGTGTGAAGTCATTAGTAGTCTGTGACGTAAAGCGAGATACTTGTTTGTTTCAAGAATGTGGTGAGTGCCATGGAAAGGATGGACTGTCTTTAAAGACACTTGGCCTGGAAGACGTAGCAGATAACTGTGCAGAAGTTACATATGCGACATGGGAGGAAAATAAACTAAGAAAACTGTTGCCTTTAACAGTTTCATTGATGAACGTGGTAAGTTGTCAGTGAAAGCAGTAACACACCAGCATCTGAAGAAATTGCAACAACACATTGCAGAAGTGAAAGGGTGTGTACAGGCTGAAGAACTGTGTTTAGTTCTTCACTGTGATTTTGCTGAGAACTGGTCTATAATTCTCCCACACGAAATACAAGGGTTTCATTGGAGTAATAACCAGGTTTCGATTTTTACAGGAGTGACATATTTTCAAAACAAGACCACAAGTGTTGCAGTTATAAGTGATGACACAGGAGATGACTCACCGTGTGCTTTGCTAGCCATGCGCAAAATTCTTCAACCGCAGAGAAGGGCAGAGATGAGGATCATTATTTCTGATGGTGCTCCTGGACATTTTAAAAATCGTTATCTGCTCTCTGAATTAAGTCTCTTGTGCCAACTTCCTGGGTGTAAAGTGCTACTGGTCGCGGTAAGGGGCCTTGTGATAGTGTAGGACGAGCTGAAGCACCATGCTACAAAAGCAGAATCTTTCAAGACCAAAAACAACTGCGATTCAGAGAGAGTCGTGAAATCTTACACATCCACAGCCCCCATTCTTTTGTCCAAAGAGGAAATCGAAGAATTCCGTGAGTAGAAAAAAGAATGGTCCAAACAAACTACTCCTGTGGAAGGAATTCAAGAACTTACATTTTTGGACTCAAAGTGATGGGCGAACTCATTTTGCACACGCTTGAAAGATCAAGAAAGAAGAAATTTCGTTCGGCCAGCACCTCAGAAACAGCAGGATAATATTCACAATCTGAGAAGGGGGATGTTTGTAGCGTGTGTGTATGACTGTGACTGGTGGATTGCAGAGATTATAGACACCAGTTATGAGTTAAACGAAATTGTAGTGAAATTTATGCTACCACATGGACCAGCTGCTGGATAATAGGTTTCCAGCTGAAGGACAGCAACACCACTACCAGTGCTCACTTCCTGTTCACAATGTTTTGAAGATTGTAAGTGCTCTGCCGGCCGGGGTGGCCGAGCGGTTCTAGGCGCTACAATCTGGAACCGCGCGACCGCTACGGTCGCAGGTTCGAATCCTGCCTCGGGCATGGATGTGTGTGATGTCCTTAGGTTAGTTAGGTGTAAGTAGTTCTAAGTTCTAGGTGACTGATGACCTTAGAAGTTAAGTCCCATAGTGCTCAGAGCCATTTGAGCAATTTTTGCAAGTGCTCCAGTTCCTGTCGGTTCAACAGGAAACCAGTACGTTGTCCTCGATGGTGAGTGTTCATCGGAGGTCAGGGTATCATCTGGAGTGCCCCAGGGAAGTGTGGTAGGTCCGCTGTTTTCTATCTACATAAATGATCTTTTGGATAGGGTGGATAGCAATGTGCGGCTGTTTGCTGATGATGCTGTGGTGCAAGGGAAGGTGTCGTCGTTGAGTGACTGTAGCAGGATACAAGATGACTTGGACAGGATTTGTGATTAGTGTAAAGAATGGCAGCTAACTCTAAATACAGATAAATGTAAATTAATGCAGATGAATAGGAAAAAGAATCTTGTAATGTTTGAATACTCCATTAGTAGTGTAGCGCTTGACGCAGTCACGTCGATTAAATATTTGGGCGTAACATTGCAGAGCGATATGAAGTGGGACAAGCATGTAATGGCAGTTGTGGGGAAGGCGGATAGTCGTCTTCGGTTCATTGGTAGAATTTTGTGAAGATGTGGTTCATCTGTAAAGGAGACCGCTTATAAAACACTAATACGACCTATTCTTGAGTTCTGCTCGAGCGTTTAGGATCCCTATCAGGTCGGATTGAGGAAGGACATAGAAGCAATTCAGAGGCGGGCTGCTAGATTTGTTACTCGAAGGTTTGATCATCACGCGAATGTTACGGAAATGCTTCAGGGACTCTGGTGGGAGTCTCTAGAGGAAAGGAGGCGTTCTTTTCGTGAATCGCTACTGAGGAAATTTAGAGAACCAGCATTTGAGGCTGACTGCAGTACAATTTTACTGCCGCCAACTTAAATTTCACGGAAACTTAAGGCTCGTACTGGGGCATATGGGCAGTCATTTTTCTCTCGTTCTGTTTGGGAGTGGAACAGGGAGAGAAGATGCTACTTGTGGTAAGAGTTACACTCCGCCACGCACCGTATGGTGGATTGCGGAGTATGTGTGTAGATGTTAAACAGGAAGGCATCACTCTATATCAAAGGAAGGTAGTGAAGCAATGGAACACATTTTTAGTTCATTAAATGGCTGATTTCAGTACAAAACAGTGTGTGCAGAAGTTGTATAAATTGAAACCTTTAAGTCTTTGGACCTTTCACATACATTTTGGAACCATTTAAAATGTTTGAAAAATGAGTCACTTACTCATCTTCCAAAACTAAAATTATGGTAAATAAGGCTATGTTTTGATTTTTATGAGCCTGTTATGTGATAATGTGGTACTACAACAGGTTTTATGTATGTCGAAAATTTCAATTGTTTATAAAACCTGTTCAACCTAAAAGTGGAAGCTCTCTGTTTCAGGGAATGTTGAACTGTGTGGTACTAATCAACAGAAAAAATCAAAATCTTATGGATTGGCATTTTTGAAGAAAAAAATTTCCATAAATTATAAAAAAAGTTCAGAACGCTATAGTGAAAGAACTTTGACAGATGGAGGATTACTTTGTAATCATAAAGCAAAAGCAATTTTCTTTCAACTAAAAAAATAAATAAATAAATAAAAATATCTAGAACAGTTGCAGAGATGCAGCATTTTAAATTTTTTTTCAAAAATTCAGATCTTCATCTTTGGAGAGCTGTATCTCGGGGCTGAAATTTTTTTGGAGGAAACAAAAAATACGTGTTCCTTACTTTGCCCTTCATTTTAACATGTGTTAAATTCAATAACATCCGAGACCATGAAGGTAAGATTTTTTTCCTAGCCTACCTGAATTGAAATGGACTATGCCGTATCAGGACAAGATTCCAAATTCATGGAGAAATTTCATCCGCTAAACATAAGAAAAGAACTGCCTTGAAAACTGCTTCTGAGTTTGACATCTAGGAAACACAGTGTCGATGAAGGTATTCAGCAAACTGCACGAAAACTAACAGAACATGGATACGAAACTTCAGTGTTGCAAGGAGCCCAAAGGGAACGTGTAATGTGACCCTGCGATTGTGTTTTAACGAATTTTTAATGTTGTACTGCCTGGTTTTCTGTATATATCATACCAATGGAATCTTGTAGTGCAGACTTTATTTTTCGCGTTCGGAGCATGGTGGAGGATCTTTGACGGATTGGGTTGTCATACTGCTCTTTCTATTGGCCCCTGTATCATTTACATATAGTGGAAAAGTAACTGGTGTGGGCTGTCGAATCTTTATATGTGAACCTCTTTTTTTTATGTGGGTGAAGGGACTGTTACGAAAGGGGGAAACACGTCTTTCAAGGTGGTGGTGCCCCACCACAACCGAAAGTGCCAAAAATTAGGTTAGCACACATGATGGCTACTCTTCTCTCCACAGTCCGTGCATTTGATTATTGTAGCTCAGCTACGGCCTGTTAAAAACAAAAGAATCCATTAACTTCACCCTGCATCTCTTAGAGAACGTGAACCGTTCAGAATTTAATGATTCGTAGTTGTATTCTCGTTGTTTTGAACGCCAGAAGCAACCCTACTTTCAAAAAGAAAAAAAAAAGAGGCGTGGGTATTAATTTAACTGTAGGTTCATGAGTTGAGTCATATTCGCAGTAAGATTCCACAGCGATCAAGCAAATATTTATCTTATTATAAATCCAGTCACCACAAAAGTTTAACTATTTCAGACTTGTATTTTTTTCTGGAGGACAGCATATATTAATGATTTTCGATGCAAGATTTATACAAAAATATGTTCCCCTTTTTTAAACCTGCTTTGTACACTTGGCTTCATTTTATGGACTAAAATAACTAATTATGAAATATTCTCTATTGTAATAGATAGTAAAATGATCATTTCAAAAATTACTAAGCAAAATAACAATAGCAGTGTTAAGTTACGCAGTGGAATATAGCGAACCAACCACATCCGTGTATTCCGGTGATCACGAGGGGCTGCGCACTGCTACGTTGACTTACTGATATTTCCATACTGAGGACCAACAGTTGGCAGCACTCGCGCATGATGAAAGGGCTGAACAGTCACCAATGTGTACCTCCCAGATTTCCGTTAGGGAAAAATGCTTCAATTGCAGCCAAGACACAGTAAAAGTTGATGTACAAAATTCTGGGTAGAAGATCAGAAAGACTTAAGGTGCAGCCCGGTGCGTTTGTGTTTGTTTCACCTCTGCCTGTATATTTCAAGTTGTTCAAACGACTGCTACTTTATCATTGAAAATTTCTTTTCCCTTAATAATTACCCCATCTGCAAACCGCTCTAACGTGGAGTAGAAATAACAGTTTTATCCAAAGGTGTCGTGTTTCTCGACCCTTTTGCACAACAAACTGTACCAAAAAGACGTGTTCCGGACAGGTCATTAACGCTGCGCATTAATTAAAATTCATGTTTTGGTAGTACGCGAGTATTAAAGCGAACACCACTAATGAAGGCACTAAAGCTTTGCGGACACGAAAATCGACATTTCTCAGCTGGGAGAAAAGGCCACTATGCAATATCACTGTTAAATAACCGTTAGTTACCAATATTAATAGACTGCAGCCTTCAAATTTGTAATATTTTTGCACGGAAAGTGGGGAAATGAATTTTATGACATTTTGTTAAAACCGCGTTGTTTGCTGCATTATCTTTTACGGGTAATTTTCGTATACCAAATTATGAGACAACGTGAGCAGCAGATGGAAACAGCACATCACCTCTCCATGCTTTAAATGCGGACGCTATATGGTGGCAAGCATTGGGGAAGGTCATGCGCAGCCTTGTCCACTGGCGACAACTGCCTGTCCCGCACTGCGCAGGCAGTTTTGCGTGGGAAAGTTAGAAAGCCCGCCCTGGGCCAGTCGCTTTCCAGCGCAGCGCCT
The DNA here is from genome assembly GCF_023864345.2 of Schistocerca serialis cubense. NCBI lineage: Eukaryota > Metazoa > Arthropoda > Insecta > Orthoptera > Acrididae > Schistocerca > Schistocerca serialis. Next base: position 607,452,471 of record NC_064644.1, on the reverse strand, counting down.
TGCCGGACTCTGCAGGCAGTGCTTTACTGTCAATAGCGCGTTTCTTTGTTGCGCCACTCGCAGTCCGCCGGCACATCCTTCTCCTATACGATCGCTGGACAAACCCGTCATTGACATAACTCTGACAGTTGCGCCGCCGTGCGTTGTGAATGTAGCACCAGGCGCATTTAAAGAGGCAGCTGCGTACGGTGGCAGAAGCGGCCTACGTTTGGGAAACAGAAATCTGCATTACAAAAGCGAGGCAGCACGCACCTTCCCTGTAATGAGACCATGTACATCGCCAGACCCTTATTACTATCCTGCGTTTTACCATAATATGCCGCCAACCTTCGCCTAGGGATTACTTCTACATGTACAGGATGGGCTGATAGTTTCTCCCTCAAGTTTTTTAGAATATTTTTACGAAGCAGATTTTTTTGTAGTAACACATCTCTACATTTGAATAAATGACTTGGGCAGTCATCTGTTCACTTTTCAGTATTTCGTGTTGCGTCCCTGATTATAAAGACATTCTTCAACTCCAATTCCTTCTGAACACGTGCAGTAAGCTGATCTCGGTAGCGTGGGCGAGTGCCTTTGAACACTGCGTCCTATAGTCTTGCCCACAAGTCCTGCATATGGCTTAGGTTTTTTTTTGGTGTTTCCAGGTCAGTCAGTTTGATAAATTCTGGTTTTAACATTCCACTGGCAAGAAGGCCTTGAATCTGGGTACGAACTTGTTCACGTTCTTGACCCATTTTTAATGACACCCCTAGAAATGATGAAAAGCGCAAATAACCAAAGAGCAATATCCAGACAAAGTTAAAAATTAATGTAAATAAGTAATGTCTAAATCCATGAAATTGAAAAAATATAAACTTTTTAATCAGTTTCTTTTACCTCCTTAATTAAAACTTAGACATAACATTAATTATTTTCTGTTCTTTCAGTAGATGGAAACACAAGAATTCGTAAAAAAAATACTGAATGACTAATTTTCATTAACTTACCAAGCACAGATGTCTTACAATTATAAAAGTGATTTGCTTACGAATACTGCGCGACCACACCACCACTTGCCAGCAACATCCAAACAACTGTTCGACTGTGATACATAAAAAAACGTTCAAATGGCTCTGCGCACTATGGGACTTAACTGCTGAGGTCAATCGTCCCCGAGAACTTAGAACTACTTAAACATAACTAACTTCAGGACATCACACACATCCATGCCCGAGGCAGGATCCAAACCTGCAACCGTTGCGGTCGCGCGGTTCCAGACTGAAGCGCCTAGAACCGCTCGGCCACACCGGCCGGCCGTGATGCATGAAGCCGAAAGCTCGTAGAGCCAGCACCATTTGTTGATGTAAAACGGTAATATCTCTGTAAAGCATCAAACGTTGCTGGTTCTGCTTATAAAAAAGGGAGAAACTTCCCATCCACACAGTGCAGTAATTCTAAAGAGCCGTAACTGTACGGTTGTTTGTGTGATGCTCTGAAGCCCCAGCGTGTGGACCAGTCAAAGTTTACCAAACAAAATGTTAGTCCCCCGCACACAAAAGCCTACAATGGTCGCTTTGGAGCGCTGCTGGTGTTGTGGAACTGCTACCAGACGGTAATGCGACACTCGACCGCTCATGTAAGTACTTGCTGTGAAGTAGTGTGTATGTACTAGTCGGTTGTGTGGCATCAGCGCGGTATGATGGGTCGGTGTGGATACGTCACGTGATGGCAGAAAGGAGCTATCGTGTTTGGAAATACCCATGACTGCAGTTTGATTGTTGATGTATCGGCGCGGGCTGTCCAACATGTCTACGAATAATGATACACCAGTCGCAGACATGTAATACGGTTTCAGGAAGTTGTAAAAATATCCTGACGGACTTGGAGCGGAGACGAGTGTATCAGCCGTTGACAGTGACGATTGGTTTCATACCGGACAGGAATTTCTGCTGTCAGAGAACGTGGGTCCTTCTCATCAATTCTCGAATGAACATTGCGAAGGAACCAGCGTGATACGGACACTCGAAATTGTATACCTCTCAAAAGGCCATAAGTGTAGGCTTCCTCAGTGGGCCAGACAACAACGGAAACTGTAACTGACTCGAAGGGTCTAATGTGGTCTGACGAGCCGCTGTTTTATTTTTCAGGTGATGCAAGGCTTCTTTGCACGGCGGCCCAATGAAGCGTTTAACCCAATCTGTGCAGAGGGTGTAGTTGAAGACGGAGGTGATTCTTTTGATGTTTTGGGTTCTCTCTCTCTCTCTCTCTCTCTCTCTCTCTCTCTCTCTCTCTCTTTTTTTTTTTTCAAATGTTGCCCTTTCTTGAACATCTTCCTCATAAGTATCCCGTCTTCCAAGATGACGACAATCGTATTCACAGTGCGGGATGGATACGTTCCTTATTTGACAAACATTAACGCACCTTGCCTGGGTAAGTCGCCCTATCTTAATCCCATAGGAAATGCCATGGAATATTTGGAACACCTGGTGAAGTGTAGCAGTTAATATCTCCGCGATTTCTTAGCTCTGCGGGACCCTATCTTCAATTAGCAACTTCAGCTGGATGGCATCAGAAACTTGAGGACACTCTTCCTCGCCGAACTGAGGTCATGCGACATACTCTTACTATTCCAAGCATTCAGCCACACTCACTGATTTCTCATAAACTCTAGCTTAGTGATGAGCGCTCTGCTCCGCACACAATTAATTTTAAACTGAGCTTGATGTCGTTAGCAATCCTGAATTAATAATTTCAGCTTTCAGGACGTTTTACATATGTTCATACCAATATTGGCCATAGTTCTTACGATGACTGAGTCATGGCTGCAAAGGAACGTTAAATTCTCACGAAGTAGCAGTTGTAACTCAACGAAAGGTGTAGAAGTAGCAAATTATTGCTTTTTTGTTATAACAGTAAAGTTTGACTCAAACTACATGGTTTGCCTTCCTAGTGGGTTGTTTGCTTAAGGCCAAAATGCGAGCCGGCCGTTGTGGCCGAGCGGTTCTAGGAGCTTCAGTCTGGAATCACGCGATCGCTACGGTCGCAGATTCGAATCCTGCCTCGGGCATGGATGTGTGTGATAAGTCCCATACTGCTCAGAGCCGTTTTGAACCAAAGCGCGAAGTGTTTCCTCCTGTACACGTTTCGGTTCGTTCACCAATACCCGTCGTCTTTCAATCGAAAGAATCATTTCTATAGGACGACTGTGTACGTTCTGTGCATTTCCGGAACATTTCATTTCTTTGATAATCAACCAATTGATAAGGCACGCATCATTATTGACTCATTCATATTTGCCATGTTATTGGCAGAGAGCTCTTCAAGAGGTAAACTTTACTGTGAAATCACGTAAATGTTGTAAACTAAACTTACTCGACTGATGAGTGAGTTTCAGTAACCAGTAAATACTTCTTGGCCGATTGCTGCATCCTGTAGTTGGAGACTCAAGTAATTTACTGCCATACACGCCTTTGAGGTACAGAATTGAAACTGATACGAGCAATAATATCGCAGTGCTCATTCACTTACGCTAATCATCCGTCGCCGTTTGCTTATGTGGCGTTAAACTCTACTACAGATTTAAACTGCATGCCGTCCTCGGACTAGAAGCTGGATCTTTGGCAGTCGTGGACAGCACTGTACAGTCTAAACCATCGTACTATCTCTTGCTGGCAGAGTCATTCTGCAGTACCCCTAGTACTCCACGCTGTCGTTCTTGTGTGATATGTTGGGTATCCCTGTCCGAATTAGAGATACGGCGAATGTTTTAGCCATAAACTTAGGGTTGATTTCCCAATGAAGCTTTCACTCTGGCAGCTTTGCGCTTTCGCCTATATTGATGATAAAAAGCTGCTTCAAGGTCAGAGAGTGGCTATCTGAAAACTATGAGATAGTTTCGTGACAGCACCGTCAGCTCCTTCAACGTTCCTTTCGGCAAGGCCGTGGCGCTCTTGCGGGCACCTTTCACGTCGGATGTAGGTAATAAGTTTGTAGAAATTCCTTCCAGCGCTAATGACGCAAGACAAAAGCCACGGCCGACGGCTGACCTCTGCACAAGAATCTTGGGAACAGTAGAGCCCGTTAGGGTAGGCACTAGCCATTGCTCTCGTTCGAAATTGGTGGTATCGCAACAGGCCTCACCCGTTAGTTCAAGTCCCGTCGTGCCAGAATTATTGCTTTTCTTGAATATGCATCCAGATCTCTTAGCGAAGTTGAAATACGTACATATTTTCGAAATTTCGGGAAAACAATATAGCACCAGAGACCTACTTCATTTAGAAAATGTGAATGTCCAATTTAATAATAATAACAACTATAACAGCTGATGCGAGCAACTGTCAAGAAAACCAGATGCTGAAGATTCCAGAACATGTGATCTGGAAGTACAGTTACGACTACGTAATAACTCTTTCACGATTTATCTTTTAAATTAGGTATCTTGTTTCCTTGCTTTGACCAGAATTAGATTTCAGTTTCGAGCTCCCTACTTCGTTTCCTGCTCCACTGTAAATTTGTCAGATACCAGCACAGTTTTTAAGTCTTCGTCCGAGGAAATTGCTGTTTTGCCAAGCGATGTGCAGTTTCTGTTTAACCACAACCAAAAGGAAAATCCCTGGGATTGCTTTAGAAAAATCTACGGATCTGACGTCGCAGCCGGCCTCCAAGCACCTAGTCACATTCTGTTTTCGATCTACGTTCGCCACTGCGTCATGTTTCTCCCATGTATGTTATTGTTCAACCAGTCGTCCTGCTCTTTTATAATTTCCTCGTCGTCTCTAAAATTTACACCCATCTGAGACTTTGTCGAGGTGATAAAGCAAATAGTAATGGGATCCAACCAGGCCTGGTGTTAAGTCATCACAAACAAAGGTTTCTTTATTGGTTCGCATTTTGGTCGGGTAGTGAAGACCCCAGTATGGGTTCTTAGCAGTTTTTTTAAATCATTTTATCCACGTTTCGCTGTGTCATAGTGTATCACGCATCGCACATTATTCTCCTAGATACTAGATCCAGTCAAACGCCTCAATCTGTTCAGTTTCAGTTTAGAGTCGTGAAAACGTGCCTTTTTTACTGTGCATTTTATTGACGAACTAGTAGAGCCTCGAAAAGGACTCTCAAATTCTTCATTTTTATCTATCAATGTAGTTTGCTCAGTGGCCTTAGTTTCGTCCAAACCGGTAATACTCTGTTAGACTCATATTTTGAGCGTCTCTCTAAGGATGCAGCCGCCGTACTTCAATTTCTGATATCACAATTCCCACAAGGCTTGTTTTTGATTATTTTTGCGGGAGTAGAGTTTCCTTTGTTCTCTCCCGCACTGTACCATTCCTGGTCCTTTCGTACATGTAGGCAAGTTATGTGCGAAGTATAACGTGTAAGATGATATACACAGCATCGACCACAGAGCAGACCGAGCACTGTGTAGTAACAGTATCGCGGAAACCTTTGAAGCCGAGCTCACGTAACGCTCGTGCTTCATATTTAATGGGGCGCACTCGAGACGAGACGGCGGAACCCACGCCCTGTGCTGCGGCTGCGGCGAGGCCTTGAGCCCCGGACACGGGACAGCTGAATGCTGGTCGCGGTAACCGCCGGGGGCTGCGGTGTCGGCCTTGGAACTAGAAGCCAGCTGTAGGTCTCGATGCTCAACGCGGCTAATGGGAGCCCAGCTTCCGCTGGACACCTCCTTACCTGGCGCAGTCAATACGAAATTGCACTTTTAACCTACATTTCCTTACACACTCTGCAGACCACTGTGGATTGCACAGAATAGGGTACAGTAGGATCTACTTACAATAGTATCGCTTGTTAGCATTTCTCTCTCTTCAGTCGCGTATGGAGCACGACTACTTAAAAGCCACTGAGCGTGTTGTAATTAATCTAAATCTCGTCTTGTGTGATCTTTGCGGAGGCGATACATTGGGGCCTGAGTAGTATCTTCACTTAATACTTGTTCTTGAGAAAATAAGCTTTCGCGGGATAATATTGGCGTCTGACTTCAAGAGCCTGCCAGTTCCGGGTTTTCAGCATTTCTGTAGCGGTCTACCGTTAATTAAGAAACCTGTGACGATTCGTGCTGCCATTTTTTTGTACACTTTGAATATTCCCCGTCTGCTCTTTTTGTTATGGATCCAAAACATTTGAACGATACTCTAAGATTGGCTGCACAAGTTATTCGTAACCAAATTTCTTTGTAGAGTGTCTGCCAAGTAACCCAAGTCCGCCACCTGCTTGACCTACGACTAAGCCTATGTTATCATACCATGAAATACCACTACAAATTGTTGTACCCAGGTGTTTTTATGAGTTACCTGATTGAAGAAGTAATTTATAGATGTTATAGTCGTAGGATACTAAGTTTATTTTTGTTCTGTGAAGCGCGCAGTTTTACATTTACGAACAAGTTGCTAATCTTTCCACCACTCTGAAATCTTATCGAGGTATGACTGAATATATATGCAGCTTCTTTCACAGAGTACTTCATTATTACATTCGGTAGTTTTGGTTGAGAGTTAATTGGCGACTGACTCCGTGTTGTGCGTGACCCTGCCTACCCAGTGTTACAGTCTACGGTAGCCGTCAGCGACCACTATCATACTACTTCGCGGCGCACCACAGTCGACTCTGGCAGCGCCACAGTCGACTCTGGCAGCGACTGTTTCCACGAGTCGAGACAGTCACAGTTCGAGGGGTGGACGTTGAGTTGTAACTATCACCTCGAAAAATTCGATCTGCAATCTCGAAACTTGGTCTTTTGTGCGTCCACATCTTCATCTTCAGTACAATACATTTTTGCCGGCGCTGGATAACTTGGTGGAGATCATTTTTGTAGAAATCGACATTCTGAATATTCAGTAAGCGTGCACCACTGGGTGAAATGTCTGCCGTGCAATAGTTTCTACATCTGAGGAAAGAGAACGTAGTCACAGGGTGCCATGTCACGAGAATATGGGCTGAAGCAAAATGTGGTAAGAAGCAGTACGTATGGCTGTGACCAACATATTAGCATCACACCATCGCGGTCCCAAAAACCGCTCAGCAACATTTTGCCCTTAATCAGGTGATCTGTGAAAAGATTGGTGTCTGCACAACCGCAAATGTGGAACGCCTCATGCGTGAGGTACCCACGATCTGACCGCGATTAGATGTGATGATATTCCGAGTCTGTCATGCTGCGCTCCACTGTTGTCTGAGGATATTCTGGTCACGTCACACGCCGAACCTCTCCAGTCGCCGTATGCTGAATCTGCAGAGTGACTCTCAGCCACCGCGCGCCGTATATACGTTTTCAAACACGTCTTCAGGTCGCACTGTATGTCGCAAGTCGCACGAAATTGATGTCCTTTCTTTCGCACACTGTGCGCTCATTAAGGGCATGCAGTGGCCAAACAATGGATAAGTGATACTGAACTTCGATGGGAATATTCCGAGTAAAGTGGCGCCGGTGGTGAGACAATGGAGTCATATTCGGGAGACGGCGGTTCAGATCCTCGTCCATTCATTCTGATGCAGGTATCCGTTAATTTCCCCAAATAGTGAATATCTGGATGGATCCTTTTTCTCTGAAAGGGCACAGCCATTTGTTTCCTTTCCTTCCCAATTACGAGTTTGTGAACAGTCTTTAATAACCTCGTCGTCGACGGGACTATACACGACCCTAATCGTAATTCCTTATTTTTGGTTCGATGGTGCATCTCATGACACAGCTCCGTAAACCAGCAAGCGCAGAAAAGCTTGCAGGCGACTCGCCGTGGTCCTTGGCCCCATTTCCTTTCGCTGTGCTGCGACGCCTGCGTGTTCCACGCGATACACGACACGCATTAAACGTGCACACCTACGCGTGCACGAGTACATAAAGTACCGCCGCGTTCGACTTTGCTGTGTTGATGCTACCTGAGTGCGCCAGTTACGCAACTTATATTGCCTTTCAGAGAGAGAGAGAGCTCTTGCATTAGACTCTGCTGTTAACGGATGCATGTTGCACCTGTAACTCGTCAGGCGCACAACACTCTCCTCCCCCCCCCCCCCCTCCCCACCCCGGTATCCTCCTCTCTTCTTTCTGCTGGAGGCCTCAGGTATTTTTCTTTATTTTTTATCGATCCTGGTACAGCAACGATTGTAACACAATGTAATAGGAAAATTTAGCTTGTTGCAGAACTTTCTTATCGAACTGTGAGAGTGTAGACTTCGTGCATTAGTTGCAGATTACCTGTTTGTAAAATTTCTCGATAAATTGCTGTTTAGATAGAAACTTTGTATTAAAAATGGGGAAAAAATGGCGGAAAGGTTTCACAAAACTTCCAAAGTTTACTACTTTCTACGAGTATTGTTATATGCGTTTGAAAAACTGTCACATATTCATACACAAGGTAGTAGTGATCAAAATTAGAAGAAAAGTTCATATAACAATAAGTCCGGAAACCAATACCCGTTGGAGATATGGGCCAATCAGTCCTCTCACTGTACACTCTGTTACGTAGACGTAGACACTACAGGCAGCGGTGCATGTGGGTACCATGCTTCCTGACATCTTTCAGCCCTTCTTTGCAATGAATCAGGCACGTTTTCAGGTGCACCTGGCTCCGTTAGGATTGCGCCACATGCATTGCTCACGCGGTGCTATAACGTCTGCACATTGTCGGCGGGGCATACACCAATTTCCTCATAGCCACAAATCCAAGGGATTCAGGTCAGGTGAACGTGGAGGCCATGCTACGGACCCGTTCGGGCCATTCATCGTCGCTGGAACGTTGCAGTTAGGAACAGTCAAACGATCCGTAGAAAATGGGATGTTTAACATGCTCCAATAGCGCTGAAACCGGCGATACACAGCACTTGTTACTGCCTGATAAATTGACACGCTATGAGTGCGTCACCAACAGTTGCTGCCCATATGTTTATACTGACGCCTCACCTCCATGATTGCCGAAGATTTGATTCTGCCAACACGAACGTATTGTGGTAATTAACTGTGCCATCTCTTTTCTGTCCTGTCTCATATGTAATAAAATGCAGACTGTGAACTGCGGATTTCCTATCTCGACATATATTGGGTTTGGGACGTTTAATTATAGGAACTCTTCCTCGAGCCTTGACCAACACTGCTTTATATAGGAATATGTTACGTTTTATTAAACGCCCTGTAAGTCCGTGGCTCATGAAATTTCCGTTTCATCCACGTTAGTCTTCTGCATTGTCTTGTTATGCTTACTTGGTAAACAGTTCGGACTGAACTGCAAAGAGGGGTCGGGAGAATACCAGCCAAACTGTTTCACCAGAAAGACCGCCACGCACTCGATGCAAGTATTCGGGGAGCTTTCCTTTACGAAAACTGCCTTGGAAGCATCTGGCGACAACATATGGTGTCCTCCGAGGAAAGGAGACCTGGCTTGTCGGCACGTCAAGGTCCACTCTGCTTCACCGTCAGGCGCGAGCTTGGCTTATACAGATGCGCGACGTAAGCTTTCGTTGTCCCGTTGCTGTACGTGGTAGGCTGTCCCGCAGCGCCACATCAATGCATTACGTTTGCTAACCCACCCTTCCATCTCCTACGCTTCCCACCAACTCTCAGTCGCTACGGTCCTGTCATTCTAATACCTCCTTACACTTCTTTTAATCACTCGGCCATTTCCCTTCCATCTCCATCTCGTATAACTCGTAGGCACCCGCTTCTCACCCATTCTCTTCACATGCCCATCCCATTTTAATCGTTCTTACCTTATCTTACCTTTTCTTGTTGGGGCTACTCATGTACATGTCGTCCTTTCTTAGGCCTTTTTTCCGCAGTCGCAGTTGCACAGGTTATATTATATCGTCTTTTGCGACTGTAATAAAAGTATTGTTCAGGCAATGCACGATTAGATTTATTTCAGAGCATCTTCTGTGGAAAAATTTTTGTTTCCTATTTAATTCCTAATCATATTTTTTGTTTGCTTCATTCCTAATGTTCTTCTGCATTGCATTTCATTGACACTGGATATATTTTCATGTTGTGTAGTTCCACCTACGCCTTGTGTCGATAGTGGATCTACACAACAAGCAAACGGAAATTATATTCAGTGTCAGTGAACTGCATTGTACTAGAAATCGGTCTTCCGTATCATTAGGAATGAAGCAGGAAACAAAAATTTGACCACTGAAGATGATTTCAAATAAAGCTAAACGTGTATGGTCTAAATAATACTTTCATTACAGTCGCAAAAACAGTCTATAGGCTATATTGTACCTCGTGTGTTATCCCGCCAACACTTTCATTTCTCATCTTTTCCATTTCTGTTACACTTACCCGACGTCTCTAGCTACATATGATTTCTCGCATATTCCTCGTAGACTTCTGATACTCTCTTGCGAGTTCACTTATCTTTCTGTCATTTCTTCAATTTTTTTTCTTGTTATGACCACCAGCACACACACCTTTCCATTAAATTTTAGGGCATACTCTTCAAAAACTTCTTCCCAAACATCTAATTTGTGTACTTTCTCCTATTTGTTTCCCCACACCATCAGATTACCTTTTTGCCGCTTCATATTTCATTCTCTATTCCAACTACGGTATATCAGTCTGCTCTTCAATCGTCAACATGTTGGAAATAGTTGTTGCTGCATACATGCTCGGTAACGAAAGAAAATGTTTTGTAGCATGCAACAAGAACAGGGACTGATGCCTTGTGCGACATTTACTTTTTTTTCTGACAATACATTTTCACATATTTGTTTGCCGTTTAGCATCTTTATAACTTTGATTTCTAAACACGTACACGCACTTCTTCACAACAGTACAGTAATACTGTAGTGCAAAGTTTGGAATCAAACTTTACTGTAATGATGTCCATTTCATATCTTCGTATACTAAGGTCTCCTCGCACACAAATTTGCATAATAGGATTTCATATTATCTTCTTTGTGTTTTAGGCCCAGAAAATCACCTCTAGAACATTTCTGTATTCAAAGTCCTATGACATCTTGCTTCAGATTCTCTGCTGTGTTTGTCTTATCCGTCCCAATTAAACATGCCTTGAAGAGTAGGTGACTGATATGTGTGGGAATGTTTGTTTCTCCACATTCCATCTGCAAAATCAGAGGAAACCCAGATCAGAATAGTCGGTCTGCAGGCAGAATACATCTCCTTCTGGATACAAAAATATTTGTTCTTCGCATACTATTTTACCGTGTAAAATATGTAGTTTTACTCTGTAAAATGTGCAGAGACAAAGCTAGCGGGATCGCAGACGCTGCTTGTAAACCGTTGTCAGATAGAACAGATCTCTTAATTAAGTTTCTGAACTCGGAATTTGTCAGTTGCTGTTCCGTTGTGGCTGGTTAAGGTGGTCATGAAGTTTCATCAGAATGTTGAATATCTTGCGAGTCTACAACAATTTGTTACACTGGGTGGATAAATTCGACTCCTCGAATGTTCTCTCCCCGTTTTTATTTAAATTCTGATAATAGCTACCAGCACCAAGAAGTCAGGTCGCATGGCTTCAGTAAGTTAGTTACATGTTCCACAGGTCATGTCACTATCTCTATCGAATTGATGTGGAACGTGTTAGTCTACAGGTAATGTATACATGACTTGTTTTGTGTATAGCTGCATTGTAGCCCTTTACAGAAAGCTAAATTCTCACGGACGATGGGATTTAGTTTGCAGGCGGTTCTGTCTCGCATATTTGCTTATCTTTCATTGTACGGGACCACAGAAATTTTTCTTCACGATCTTGGTACATGTCGCTGCATTACAGAAATAAAAATTAAATGCTATGAATAATAATGTTTATTATATTAAGAATTTCATTACAGTATGCTTATTTCAAATTACCGACAAAGAGTGACGATTGTGGAAGGTAACATTATTTTATCTCAAAAGGTGTGGGTCAGCCCTGGAAAAGCCGTGTACACATTGGACGTTGTTGAGGAACAGGATGTGGGGCAGGTGTCCTTTCTGAAGGAACACGTGGTTCTGGCTCGGCCTTTAACACTTGTGTCGCAGACTGGCTGGTCGGCAGCCTGATGACGTCAAGGCCGCACCGTGGACACAAGCCACGTGGGAGCAGACTGGCCGTCACTTGAATTGTTGGCGCCTTTCGCGAAGTGTTCGCCTCCAACGCGAAGACCGGATCTCTGACCACACGCTAGTGGCCTTCGTAGCGTGCGATTACCAGACCAGCCATCATTGCGTGCTCTACAGTTTTTCTTGTCCCTCCCTTTCCACGCCCAACAGTATGGATTGTCTTTATTTGCTGCTTTACGGGAAAAAGAACTTTCAAACTATTTTACTCCGTGAAATCCTTGCTGGTTCCGAACAAAATTTTAATTAATTTCGTCTTCTAGTGCAAAATTTATTCATCTCGCCCAGTACACAAGCATAATTTTGTAGATCTGAGATTTTTTATTTTTTTTTTTATTTTTTTGATACTCTCGGTAAGTCATTCGGGTAGTACTGGACAGCCCTCGGTTTTCTCGAAGTCAGCATTCACTTTGAATCATTATTCTCGATTTTGTATTTGTTGTTTTACTTGCGCTAGCAGTCATCATTGACACACAGCTTTTTTGTGTATACGACTAATAAGGTACGGTATGCTCCTTCTGTTGTGCGATCTTCGTGAACTGTGTATTGTGCCATCGCCGTGAATTTGTCAGAGACCCAAAACACAATCTGGCGGTCGGGACTTCACATTGATAACTCTCCTACCGCAGATGGCAAATATTGGCAATGGAAATATTTTTCACGCCAGTTGCATTCGAACGAGGTGGTGGTGTTAGGCTAAACGCATATGCGGTCTAGTTTTGAAGGTACTATTTCAACTTGCGGAAGCTTCACCAAATAAAGGTGTTCGCTCGTTTCTTTATACCTTTGTAAACGTCGTATTGTAATCTATCTTAGGTCGTCCACTTCCGTGCCATGAGTTTTTATCTCGTAGTTTGCTTGGATCAACCGCTGTCAGGACGAGTAAAAAGCAAATCCGGCCTTCCTTTATTTTTTACGTGATGGGAGATAGACCAGCTCTTTGTCAAAATTGTAGGGAAATGCCTATTTTGCCACGGAACATGTCATTTCACAGCCTTTCAGTGCCCACCATTGTTGTCGAGCACTCAGTCCTGCACAGTGCTAGAAGGCGAACGTCCGTCTTCTCTATCTTGGCCTTCAGATACCCTGCATGTTGGGCCGGCGTCTCTCTCTCAGAACCTACGTGAGCTCCCACCATTGCGTCTGCGTTGCCGCGATTCTAGCTCTTTCATCACAACTGGTGCCGCCATCACTTCGCAAATGGCCCAAGATGAAGCTAGTTTCTTTAGAGGTAGTCTTTCGATCTGGAGGTTTCAGATAGTAGGCACTGTCTCAAAGTACTCCGTGTTATTCAAACGAAGAGTAATGTGCTGGGACTCATCGTGGTAACTCCTGTTAGTGCAAGTAGCAGTTGCGGTGCCAGCGTAGAGCATAGTCCAGCGGTCCATGAATAAGATTTACGACAGTACTGACAGTTCTGGCCCTTGGGGGACCCCAACTGCCACTGGAAAGCTGTTGGCTAAGTGAGCTATCCAGTACACACTAATTTTCATGTTCTGTACAGCAGTCGGAGAGGTGTTCACACACATTTTGACCTCGGGAAGTATACCAAATTTCACAGCCTAGTCATACTGCTGAGGACAACAAAATGGCCGTCGTATAAACGAAAGTCTCTTTATTGTGTTTTTCAGATTTAGACGGAGGCTAAAAAATACGAGGTGTTTCTAAGACATTCCTCCGATTTCACAAGACTATATCGTATAGATAAAGGAAGATAGAAACTATGGGTAAATTTTAACTTACGCATAGGACTACATTCTTTATTTTCAAAAGAACCACCCGATTTTACAAAGGTGTATTTTTTACGTAAATAGGCTTCGTTTACAGTTAGGTTTAGGCTCAAAGTTCCATTTATGTTTCGCAAATGTTCAGTGTGCCCGCCAGAGGACCTAAGACAAACAGGTAAACCATTGACAAACTCGTCCCATGCTTTCACGAGCAAATACACCAACGTTCACTGCTGTTGCTAGGCGACGTCGCAGTTCGCTCAAAGCTGTTGAAAGGGGAGCCACGTGAATCTTTCACAAACCCCTCGCCCTCACTCACCACTGCCTCCCACCCTCGAACCCTCCGACCCCACACATCACCTACCCCTTCCCCGACGACACACACACACACACACACACACACACACACACACACAGTGCTGTGAGATCAGGAGACCTAGGAGGCCAAGGCCAATTTTGCAGCGCGACATCCGTTGTGCCGTTGCGGCCGATCCACTGTCGAAGCAGTTCATACAATGTAGTAATTTTTCGTTCTGTTGAAAAATGAAATTTTCGCCTTGTTCTCGCACTTTTGGAAAAAGCTGGATGAAGGAACGAGTTAATTGCGCCAGGGAGATCCCTGCCGGCAACCACACGAACCGGCGTTTATAACTGGCGGCAAGGTAAACTTTCAGTTCGATGCGTAAGACAAAAATTCTGTCCACATTCATGCTGAAGATACTCTGGTGAAATCGAATGAATCATTTTGAAATTGCCGTGAACAATAAAAGAATTTCGTATACCAGATTAGCTGATATACAATTGTGCCTGTAGCCGTGTTGGCGCGTGCGTGTAATTGTTGTTTACTTGTACTATTCACCGCGGTGTTCCCCCAGTGCATTCATAATGTACCGCGACGCGCTCACTGGTAGCTGTTCCCCACCAGCTGACCTGTGCGGCTGACCGATCAGTTGGCATTCTGGGACGCCCTCGGCCGCTATCAGCCGCGTCGCGTCTCGACTACGTGGGGCGGCTCCGTAATGGATCGGGACGCAGGGCGTGGTTACCCAACAGGATGCATGCGAGTGCTGGCCCGGTGAAAGGCGCGAGTAATGACCTAGCCGGACGCGAACGCCAACTGCGCTCTGCGGTTCACGACACACAAACTGTAACATCTGTGGCGTAAAGTCAGGCGGTCTTTCTTGAAACGCTTGCAGATCAGCAGATATTGGCACGATTTGGAAATTACGGGATACTGGTGCTGCCAAAATTAGAACTCTTGACAGTCCTGCAGTAACAGTCCACAGGCTTCGCTGTAGATCCGCACCTCAAAAATCTTTTCTGAAATTTCGATAGTAACATCGATAGTAACATAGGGAGAAACCACTGTGCGAGGCTCGGTGCGACACAAAAACTGATTTCATGTGATCCACGATTGTTATTAGTGTAATGTATTCATCGCGGTTTTGTGCAGTAGACAAGAGACAGTTCATTTTGCTTTTGTAGATTTCGAATATGTTTTGATAAGTTAATTTCTTTAGCTGGTAACAGCAAGGTACAACATACAGTAAAGTAGTCTTCCCTGAAGACATTACATTAATACCATTAATCACCGCCTCTACCCTTGATAACGGCCTCCATCCGCCAAGGAAGAATCCAAATATCTTCAGCTATGCCATAGCTTGACGATTACATCCTGTTGCTGGGTTTCACCCCATTTTCCAAATGGTCCTTGACACTTCGTGTGGGATTAAGTTCGGATGATTTTAAGGAGTGAGACTTCGTCAAACTAGAAACGTATGCGTGCAGCTCTGTGAACACGGTTATTGTAATCTGGGAGAATACGCATCGTGAAGATGTAGAAGGAAAGGCAACACTTGGCCATCGAGAATGTTGAAATAAACATTCTGGTTAATGTTCACGGTAACCTGAATGAATGGACCCGAGTCAGGGTACGAAAAACAGCCCCAAAATATATCAAATCCACCTCCGTCCTGAACTGCAGCTTCCACGTACTGCAGATTAAACGCCTTATTAAGCCGTCGGTGCACTCGGCGCCTTGCGCTATTTGGAAAAAAGGTAAAATCGCGTTCCATTCTGTCATGCCTCCACGTCGATCCGTTTTAATGCGCCGATTCAGTACAACCGACTGCCACACATGGAAAGATGATAAGCCAGCCGTGGAGAGCCACAGGCCTCCTGCTACCAGTTCTGCCCCATATACGACGCCCCCAAATCCGCCAGGATGCGTTTATAAGGCGGTGACTAACATTTTCTTCCGTGAGTTTATTTTCCATTGCGGAACCAGCACAACCAGTAGCTTAATGTCAGTATATCCGAATTTACCGACAGAACTTAGACTTTCCTCAACATTACCTGTCACAGAGCTCACAGTGAAATTCCTTATTCTAAGGTGGCCGCTGTGGCCGAGCGATTCTAGGCGCTTCAGTCCGGAACCGCGCGACTGCTACGTCGCAGGTTCGAATCCTGCCTCGGACATGGATGTGTGTGATGTCCTTAGGTTCAAGTAGTTCTAAGTCTAGGGGACTGATGACCGCAGATGTTAAGTCCCATAGTGCTTAGAGCCTTATTCTAAATTAAAAATAATGAAAAATCACTCAACGTTGGCTTTGTCGCAAGGTAGGCTAAGAATTTATCTGTTATCAGTATGTCCATACTTACATTATTCAAATAGTCAAGGATTTTTGCAAATGCTTGCTTGGCAAGCAAATTTTTTTGTTACTTCTTAAATTTTAACGACTAATGATTTAGTGTTGGGAAGTGCGATAATAAATGAAGTTTCTGCAAAATACGTTGTGTAAACGCAAAAAAAATTAATGCCCCGATAAATTTTTGAATACCAGGATTGGATTAGTTAGTCAATATAACTTCAACATCTGATGGACGCGCCAAGGTAACTCTCCCAAGCCAGCGACGGATAGGCAAGAGCCGTTTGTGCTGGCTTCGCCAAAGCAGCAATTTTTCCGATTTCGCTGCGGAGCGGGGCCACTCGTGCACCAAAAGACTGCGGGAAGCGGCCTTGTGTCGAGGCAATGGCTGAACGTTAGTCCGGCCTTGAACTGGCCTACTTGTCGATTTGGTGGTCCAGGATACTGGCGCGAAATGGAGCAGCGAGTTTCTGTGGTGGCCGAGGGAAGTGATCGTTCTTGTGCTTGCACAGCCGCGTGATCAGACCTATAACACTGTTCGACATGGGTTCTATTTCTGATATTAAAGTATGTGCTTCTAGACCATTTTACCGTGGGAAATTCAAATATGTAAACAAAATATCTTTGTCAGGGATACTTTTTATGTAATATGTATATATAAGTATATTCACAATTCATGGCAAACACAGACGTTATAGAGAAATACGGGTATGTTGCCGCATCCAGTAGTGATAGAACGTGATAATTTCTTGTGAAACAGCAGGTGGGAAGAATCAGACATCATTAGGTTATCCCCCCGCCACACCTATGTCATTAAGACCACCTGAAACATTTCATTAACTCGAACGGCGACAGCCGATCGCTGCCTCGACAGTAAAGCTTCACGCCTCCTAGGGGCAGGTGCATCGAGTTTACAGTTGTGTTAGCCGCAATTTGTGTCAGTCTTAACGAGTGGGTGTTTTGGCTGACAAGTAACTGTCTGTCATATTTCCGAGCACGGTTGAATTTTTTAGTTCCTGTGTGTAAACTGATTGAGCCTGGTGCTGAAGGTAAAACGACTGCTTGTTTTTACACATCAGCGTTCCTCTAGTTCCCTACTATTAATTTAATACAGGTGTATTACCGAAGTGGTATTTTTAAACTTGCAGAAATGCCACGTCGTCGTGGATGTCGATATAAGCCGGACAACTTCTGCTACATCTGTGGGAAGTTCACTTTTGCCAGAAATAGGAAGAAAATTTCTTCAGTCATAAAGAAAGCATACAAACATTACTTTGGAGTAGAGGTAGGAGACCAAGATAAAGAATGGGCACCACATTTCTGTTGTGCTACATGTTACTGCAAACTAACTCAGTGGCGGAAAGGTAAAGAGAATGTGGCGTTATTTGCTGTTCCCATGGTGTGGAGGGAGCCTAAGGACCATGTTACTGATTGTTATTTCTGTCTAACAAAAATTCAGGGTTTTACAAACAAAAAGTCGAGGAGGCACATTATTTACCCAGATCTGCCTTCAGCGAGAATGCCAGTGCAGCATTCCGACAACCTTCCAGTACCTTCAAGAGCTCGAGGTCAAATTCCGAGTGACAGTGAAATAAGTAGTACTGAAGAAATCACAGATGATGATTCTTTATATCACTGCACAAGTGAGTCATCGCCACATTTGTTAACACAGGCAGATTTAAATGATTTAGTACGTGATCTAGGACTAAGTAAACAAAAGGCGCAGCTGCTTGGTTCAAGGTTACAAGAGTATAATCTACTGCACCAAAGTACTAAAATCAGTGTGTTCAGGCGCAGAGAACATGCCTTTATTTCTTATTTTTCAACTGACGAAGCACTGGCATTTTGCAATGACGTTGCTGGCCTGATGAAAGTGCTGAACTTCACTTATATTTCACAGGAGTGGAGACATTTCATAGATGCATCGAAAACAAGTCAGAAGGGTGTTTTGCTCCATAACGGAAATAAAATACCCTCTATTCCAGTAGCTTACGCTAGTTTGACAAAAGAGAATTACGAATTCGTACAAAGGATGCTAACTAAATTCATTAAAATACAATGAACACAAATGGAAAATATGTGCAGATTTCTGGGTAATTGCTATGGTACTGGGAATGCAACAAGGCTACACAAAGTAAGCCTGTTTTCTTTGCGAGTGGGATAGTCGAGACAGAAATTCTCACTACGTGAAAAATAAATGGCCTAGGCGAAGATGGAAAGTTGGCGAAAAGAATGTACAACGTGAAAGTCTGGTAGCTCCTGAATATATACTACTTCCACTGCTTCACATCAAACTTGGCCTGATGAAACAATTTGTGAAGGCCCCCCAGGGGGTCCACAACTCTTTTGTGGACACGTGCGTAGCGAGCACGGGACCCCGAGCTAATGTGGCCCTCCTTCCTTTCCGGGCTGCATACCTTCCCTTCCCTTTCCGCATCCCTCCCCGTCCCCCATCTTCGCCCCCCCCCCCCCCCTCACCTCTGGCTCTTTCCATCCCTTTCTCCCCCTCTGGGAGTATGGTTTGTGCCTACGTCCGGAGACGGACACTCGAAACTGTTCCCAATTCCTTGCTTTCTAGACTTGCAAGTCCTCGTCCTTCCTCTGTCCTTCTCTTTTCCTTCCCTCTTCTCCTTGCCCTTTTCTCCTTGCCCTTTTCTCCGCTGCGACGTTTGAGACCCCCTCTTCTTTCCTTTCCCTTTCTCTTTTTTCCTCCCTGTGCGTATCTGAAGGCCGACCCACGCACTTCCATGCGTAGGCGGTGACGGGGTAACGCGTAATTCCCCGCCCCGGGTAGACAGGTAGGACACGTACGTACCCCCTGGTCACGGCCAGGCCCAGGGAGGGGTGATTACCCGAGCTGATACATTCCGAAAGTGCCGATTGGTCCCTCCGTCCGTTTGTCGGGAGGTGTGACCTGAGGTGTGAACAATCACCTAAGGCGGGTGTGCCCTCGGTGAGGGCCCCCACAAGGGAGGAGCGCGCCATCGGAGACGTCGGTAATCATGGGGGATTCTTCCGCAATGGTTTCCTCACCTTCCACTATGTCTGCTCACAAACGTAAGTTCACTGAGTCTCAGCCACAGACGGTTCTTCCATCGTTGCCACAGTTCCTTGTTGTTTCTCGGTCTGACGAAGGTCACGACTTTTCCGCGATCAACCCTTTCATTATTCAGAAAGGTGTCGACGCAATTGCGGGTCCTGTAAAGTCTTGTTCCAGATTACGGAATGGCACCCTGTTGTTAGAAACACACAGTGACCTCCAGGCTCAAAAATTGCTGCGTACTTCTCTGCTCCACACCTTCCCTGTCCGGGTGGAACCGCACCGTACCTTAAATTCCTCGCGTGGAGTCGTTTATACACGCTCCCTCGATGGATTGTCTGATGAAGAAATTCAGCACTACCTGTCTGACCAGGGCGTCACGGCTGTTCATCGGGTTATGAAAAGGGTTGACTCGAACATCATTCCAACCCGCACTGTCTTCTTGACATTTGACAAAGTTCAACTCCCATCAAAAATCAAAGCAGGCTATGAGATAATTTCCGTTTGCCCTTATGTCCCAAACCCTACGCGTTGCTATCGATGTCAGCGGTTCAATCACACCAGCCAGTCCTGTTCCAATCCGGCCAAATGTGTTACGTGTGGCAGGGATGCCCATGAGGGTGCTTGTCCACCTCCATCCCCTCGCTGCATCAACTGTATGGGTGACCACGCTACTTCCTCTCGAGATTGCCCCGTTTTTAAGGACGAAAAGCTCATCCAGGAAATAAGAGTGAAGGAAAAGGTGTCGACCTTTGCTGCTCGAAAGTTACTCGCCAGTCGACAGCCCACCGTGCCTCAGAAGGGAAAATACAGCACTGTCCTTGCTTCTCCTCGGCCAACAAAGGAGGCGGCCACGCAGATTTGCGACCTCACATTTAGTACCACGGTCGTCAGATCGGCCAGCGCAAAGATCGCCCGTTCAACCTCACCACTTTCGCCTGCCCACTCTATGGCTCACCCTTCGTCGGGTTCTGCTAAATCTCGAGCCCAAAAGTCAGACGCCAAGTCTTCCAAAAAAGAGCATTCTCGTGAAGAGTTTTTACGTACTGCAACTTCACAACCATCGGTTCCTCCTTCATCTAAACATCATACTTCCAAGAAGGCTACGAAGAAACACAGTTCCTCTCCTTCTCCGCCAAGGCGTGTCCCATCTACAGCACCACCTGGCGGAAATCGCCCTCGGCCATCTTCTGTGTCGCCGAGGCGCACTGCTGGTGGCCGGTCAACTGGCCGATCGTTGGTGGCAGGAGCTGCTCCTGACCAACCTATGGATCAGGATCTTCTGCCTTCGGCTGAATGCCATTCCATGCTGTCGGTCGCAAGCTCTGAGCAGTCGTTGAGTAGACAGCAGCCTTGGTCACGTTCCTCCATTTTCTGTTCACCCTATGTCCATTATCTACTGGAATATCCGCGGCATTCGCGCCAATCGGGATGAATTGTCGATCCTCTTACGATCCTACTCGCCAGTCATCTTCTGTCTTCAGGAAACAAAGCTGCGTCCCCATGACCACTTTGTTCTCCCTCATTTTCAGTCCGTCCGATATGACCTCCCCTCTGTTGAAGGCACTCCAGCCCATGGAGGACTCATGATTCTGCTCCATGATACTCTCCATTATCACCCAATCCCCTTAAGGGGATACGGAATCGGATTTTGGGTTAGAAAATCGAATTTTTTTAAATTGGCGTATTAAATTCTGCCATGTTTCCTCTTTAAAATGACGTATCATACATAGCTCTACTACAATTATAACTATTTTATTTTTATATATTTGTGAGATCGGGTATTGCGCTTTAGTTATACACGTCTCTCGTGGCTGACCATGAACTTTTTGGCAGTACCTTTAAAGTGACATGAATTCAAATATCCCGGTTTCCAGCGACTATTTATACACTAGTTGCCCGAAAATGTTTCTCTCTGGTTTCCTCAAGTTACTCTTTGACTTTGTGGCGGGACTGTTTTGTAAACAGTGTGATATAAGAAAGTAGTTGTTGTTGAGTTATTTCGTATTTAGTGCTTCATTTTTCGCAGTGAAAATGCCTAGAGCTAAAGCAAAAGTATTTAAAAAGCGTGTGAACTGGCAAAAGAAAAGAAATAATGATTCATTAGCAAAGCAAAGCAGTTCATCATCATCACTGTTGGAAAATGTGAATCCACTTATTACTGATTGGCCGAACGAACTTACACCAAATGAAAACAGTGCTTCTCATAAAAAACTAAGAGATTTGGAAGAGAAATATAATTTACTTGATAGAGGGAATGAAGTTTTTGAACTCATTGATACGAATATATTGTGTGAAGCTCTTGAAAACAGTTTGTGCTGCAAAAAATGTCATGGAAACGTTTCTCTGAAAGTAGAATCCCATGTTGGCCTGGCTGCCCAGTTTAATTTAATATGCAGTGTTTGTAAATACAGCTGTAAGTTTCCAAGTTCGGTTTCAGTAACTGTAAATAATGGATACACGAAAACTGAACTTTATAGTGTAAATATTAGGTTAGTTTATGGATTGCGAGCAATTGGTAAGGGCAAAGCAGCTGGTGATATGCTATGTGGTGTTCTAAATCTTCCAAGTGCACCTTCAAAGTTTGAAGCTTACAATTATGTACTAGGATCTGCAGTTGAAGATGTAGCACAGAAGTCAATGCAGGTTGCTGTGGAAGAAGCAGTGGAAGAAAATGACGGCAGTCGTGACCTCACAGTGGCGTTTGATGGCACGTGGCAGAAAAGGGGCCACACCTCCAACAATGGTGTTGTAACAGCAACTAGTGTTGATACTGGCAAGGTTATTGATGTTGCAATAATGTCTAAATACTGTAGGTGCACAGGCAGGCTGAAAAATGAACACAGTGATGACTGTATTGCTAATTATTATGGTAGTAGTGGTGGCATGGAGGTTGCTGGGGTGAAGAAAATTTTTCATCGCTCTTCACAGTGGTATAATGTTCGCTATGTCAAATATCTGGGAGATGGTGACTCTAAAGCATTCAAAGAAGTTTTGGAAAGCAAACCATATGGGAACAGTGTAAATATAAGCAAAC
Source organism: Schistocerca serialis cubense (assembly GCF_023864345.2). Taxonomy (NCBI): domain Eukaryota; kingdom Metazoa; phylum Arthropoda; class Insecta; order Orthoptera; family Acrididae; genus Schistocerca; species Schistocerca serialis. Next base: position 607,429,973 of record NC_064644.1, on the reverse strand, counting down.
TTGAATGTATAGGACATGTGCAGAAGAGAATGGGTGCCAGGCTGAGAAGGTTAAAATCAGTTATGAAAGGGAAAAAACTAGATGATGGGAAAACCTTGGATGGCAGAGGAAGATTGACTGATTCCATAATAGACCACATTCAGAACTGCTATGGCCTTGCAATCAGGCAAAATACAGGCAATCTTGAAGAAATGAGGAGAGCTATATGGGCTTTATATTTCCACACCGCATCCACGGATGAGCATCCACAACATGGTTTGTGCCCCAAAGGTGAAAACAGCTGGTGTAAATACAATAACAGGAGAGAAATACATTCATACCACAGTCTACCATCAGCCATCATGGCAGAAATAAAGCCCATTTTCAGAGATCTGGCTGACAGAAGTCTTCTGATGAAATGTCTTCGCGGAAAAACGCAGAACCCCAACGAGTGCTTGAATAGTGTGATATGGCATCGTCTCCCAAAAACAGTGTTTGTCGGAATTAATACACTACATTTTGGTGTGTATGATGCTGTGGCAACCTTCAATCTTGGAAATATAACTAAATGCCAGGTCCTTCAAAAGTTGGGTATGTGTGTTGGTTCCCGTACGGTACGTGCTATGTTCTTTTTAGATCAGCACAGACTAAGGCATGCTGATAATATAATCAAGACATTAGTGAAAAAAGCAAGACAGGTGCAGAGGGGTGCCAAAAGAAGACTTGAAGATGATTATGAAGACTGTGAAGGGGGTATTAGCTACGGATCAGGAATGTTTTAATCTTCTTTCTCCGTTTCCCGTAAGTTTACTTTTTACTTCATCTAGGAACATTATCTCAGGTACTGGTCAACCTAGAAGTCTGAAATTTTTATGACGTAGTGACATAGGTCCCTATTACATACTGAAACAATGATTTTTTAATTACTTGATTTACAAAAGACTTAGGGGTGATAGTCTAGTAAAAAGAGATGGAAAAAATTTACTTAAAAATAAATGTACAATATCTCTGTAAGAAAATACTTTGACAATAAACTGTTGTTTCAGTATTGTTTTAACATATGAATGCACATACAGTAAAATTTTTACCTCTCTGTCTCCAGTAGTTTGTGAGAAAATGTTCCCTATAGTAGGCATATATTAACATTGCGGGGATAGGTGATTCCGTATCCCCTTAAACAGTTCCTTCCAAGCTGTCGCCGTCCGTCTTTCCCTTTCTGGATACACGTTCTCTCTTTGTACGGTATACATTCCATCGTCTACACCAATGGCACGAGCTGATCTCCTTCATCTTCTTGATCAGCTTCCACCCCCCTATTTGCTGGTTGGGGACTTCAATGCCCACCACCCGCTTTGGGGATCTCCACATCCTTGTCCACGTGGCTCACTATTGCTAGACGTCTTCCACCAAGCGGATCTAGTCTGCCTCAACACTGGGGTCCTCACATTTTTGTCTGCCTCCACGGCAAATTTATCTCATTTGGACCTTGCGGTCGGTACTGTTCCGCTAGCTCGGCGCTTCGAATGGTTCGCCCTTGATGATACACACTCGAGTGACCACTTTCCATGTGTTCTTAGACTGCAGCCTCAACTGCCATATATGCGCTCGCGACGCTGGAAGTTTGCCCAAGCCGATTGGACACTTTTTTCGTCTCTAGCGACATTCGATGACCGTCGCTTTCCCAGCGTCGACGATGAGGTCACACATGTTACCGACGTTATTCTCACAGCTGCGGAACGTTCAATACCACGCACCTCCGAATTGCCCCGGCGCCCCCCAGTTCCTTGGTGGAACGAGGCATGCCATGACGCAATACGTGAGCGGCGACGTGTTCTTCGCATTTTCCGTCACCATCCAACTTTGGCCAACTGTATCCGATATAAGCAGCTCCGTGCGCGATGCCGTCGCGTCATCCGCGATGGCAAGAAGGCAAGCTGGAAATTCTTTATTAGCTCATTTAACACCTTCACTCCCTCCTCGGAAGTTTGGAGTCGGCTTCGACGGTTCTCAGGCGCGCCTAGTTTCTCCCCGGTCTCTGGGCTCACTGTCGCGCATGATACCTTAGTGGACCCCGTCGCAATTTCTAACTCATTGGGTCAGCACTTTGCTGAGATTTCGAGCTCTTCAAATTACCCGCCAGCGTTTCTCCCGAAGAAACGTGCAGCGGAAGTGCGACATCTTGCTTTCTCCTCTCAAAATCACGAAAGCTACAATACTGTTTTCTCCATGCGGGAACTCCGACATGCCCTCTCTTCTTCTCGCTCCTCCGCCCCAGGACCGGATGGTATCCATGTCCAAATGTTGCTGCATTTATCAACCCATAGCCTGCGTTACCTCCTTCGCCTTTATAATCGAATTTGGACCGACAGTACCTTTCCCAGGCGATGGCGGAAAGCTATTGTCGTTCCCGTTCCGAAACCTGGAAAGGACAAACATCTCCCCTCTAGCTATCGCCCCATTTCTCTCACGAGTAGTGTCTGTAAGGTTTTGGAGCGTATGGTGAATTACCGTTTAGCTTGGTGGCTGGAATCCCGCAGTCTTTTAACACCAGCCCAATGCGGATTCCGAAAGCATCGTTCTGCCGTTGACCATCTTGTTGCTCTCTCCACTTATATCATGAACAATTTTCTCCGGAAACGCCAAACGGTAGCAATATTTTTTGATCTGGAGAGAGCATACGATACCTGTTGGAGGACAGGCATCCTCCGCACACTGTTCTCTTGGGGCTTTCGAGGCCGGCTGCCCCTTTTTCTTCGCGAATTTATGGTAGTGCGCACATTTAGGGTGCGGGTTAACACTACTCTCTCCCGTACTTTCTCCCAAGAAAACGGGGTACCCCAGGGCTCCGTGCTGAGTGTTGTACTGTTTGCCATCGCCATTAATCCAATTATGGATTGTCTCCTTCCTGATGTCTCGGGCTCCCTCTTTGTGGACGATTTTGCGATCTACTACAGCTCTCAACGGACCAGCCTTCTTGAAAGACGTCTTCAAGGATGTCTCGATCGCCTCCACTCGTGGAGCATCGAAACCGGCTTCCGTTTCTCACCCAGTAAGACCGTTTGTGTTAATTTTTGGCGACGTAAGGAGTTTCTTCCGCCCTCCTTACATCTAGGTCCTGTCAACCTTCCGTTTTCCGACATCGCTAAATTCTTGGGTCTTATGTTTGACAGAAAACTGTGCTGGTCCTCCAACGTTTCCTATCTTTCGGCTCGCTGTCTGCGTTCCCTTAACACCCTCCGTGTCCTGAATGGTACCTCCTGGAGAGCGGACCGAGTGGTCCTTCTCCGCCTCTATCGCGCCTTAGTGCGCTCGAAATTGGATTATGGAAGCATAGTCTACTCCTCTGCTCGGCCGTCTATTCTTCGGCGTCTCGACTCTATCCACCACCGTGGATTACGTTTAGTGTCTGGAGCTTTTTACACCAGCCCTGTGGAAAGCCTTTATGCTGAGACTGCTGAACCTCCGCTGTCCAATCGGCGGGCAGTCCTTCTGAGTCGTTATGCTAGCCATCTGTCTTCCATGCCTGCTAATCCAGCCCATAACCTTTTTTTCGACGCCTCCTTTGATGTCGGGTATGCAGGCCGCTCCTCCTCCCTACTACCCCCGGGAGTCCGCTTCCGTCAACTGCTCCATTCTCTTTCCTTCCGCTTTCCTAAAACCTTCTTGACAACTTGGGGTACAGCACCGCCTTGGCTCCGTCCCCGGATCGACTTGCTCAGAGACCTATGTCAATTTCCCAAGGATGGTACCCCTACACTTGTTTACCGTCGGGCATTTGCTGCTCTATGTGCACAAATGACGGAAGCCACATTTATTTACACCGACGGCTCGAAAACATCGTTAGGTGTAGGGAGTGCCTATATTGTTGGCGACACCCCAAATCACTTTCGGCTTCCCGACCAGTGTTCGGTTTATACTGCGGAGCTTTACGCTGTTCTCCAGGCTGTCCACTACATCCGCCGCCATCCGTGGATACAGTACGTAATCTGCTCAGATTCTCTCAGCTCTCTCCTAAGTCTCCAAGCTCTTTACCCTGTGCACCCTCTGGTCCACCGGATTCAGGACTGTCTGCGCTTGCTCCACCTGGGGGGCGTCTCAGTGGCGCTCCTCTGGCTCCCGGGACACGCTGGTATCTGTGGGAATGAGGCGGCCGATATAGCGGCCAAGGCTGCAGTCTCTCTTCCTCAGCCAGCTATTCAGTCTCTTCCGTTTACCGATCTACGGAGCGGTTTATGTCGCCAAGTTGCTCATTTATGGCATGCGCATTGGTCAACACTTCCCCATAATAAATTGCGGGAAGTGAAAGCCCTTCCTTGCGCTTGGACCTCTTCCTCCCGACCGCGTCGTCGGGAGGAGATAATTTTAGCTAGACTCCGGATAGGGCACTGTCTTTTTAGTCATCGACATCTTTTAAGCGGTGATCCTCCCCCACTCTGTCCCCACTGCTCTCAGCTGTGGACGGTCAGACACCTTTTAATTGAATGCCCCTATTTTAATCCGTTACGCTCCCGTCTACAGCTGTCGCCTGATCTATCGTCGATTTTAACAGATGACACGCGCTCAGCTGACCACGTTCTACAGTTTATTAGTGACAGTGAAATGACGTCAGTCATTTGAAGCTTTTTTTGGGGACAACCAACCCCTTTCTATGGTGGATTTTTAAGCATTCCTTCTGCCTCTAGTTTCTCAAATTTTATGACTTTGTTCCCATTGCTGCTGATATTAAATTTCGTTTTTTTCCTGTTTTCTACGTCACGGGCTGGGCGCTAATGACCATAGAAGTTTTGCGCCCTAAAACCACAAAAAAAAAAAAAAAATTGTGAAGGCCATGGATCCAACAGACTGTGGGTTTGCATATCTATCTACCAAATTCCCCCGTCTTTCAGCTGCAAAAATAAAGGAAGGTGTATTTGTGGGTCCACAAATCAGGGAGCTGCAGAAAGGTGCAAATTTTGAAGCATGTTTAACTGATAAAGAAAAAACCGCATGGGACTGTTTCAAGACGGTGTCGGAAAACTTCCTCGGAAGAAGAATAGATACTAACTACAAAGCAATGGTGAAGGATATTATCAAAGCATATCAGGATTTGGGATGCAATATGTCTTTGAAGGTACATATGATGGACTCTCATCTGGACTACTACACAGATAGTTGTTGTGACGTATCGGATGAACATGGGGAAAGATTCCATAAAGACATTTCTACCATAGAAAGGCGCTATGAAGGGAAGTGGGTACCTTCTATGTTAGCAGATTATTGCTGGAATATCATTCGAGAGAAGAAAGATTCACAATACAAGAGAAAAAAGTGATGTGCATTACAAGGCAGATGCTCATTGTTTGTCAATTTTCTGTAATTTCTCATGTCAAATAAATGTTTCAAAGTGTATACACAAAAGTTACTGTGTTATATGTTAGATCCAACCCTCCTTTAATGTGATGAACTTATAACATTATAAAGATGTGCATTTGTTTGTCGAATTTCACCTCACGTTTGCTGCACTATATCAGAAACTGAAAAGAGAAATAAAATTGCGATTACTCATAAACTATCCCTGACAGAAAAAAAACAAAAACAGTTTTCAATTCAGCACTCAAAATCACAATATTTTTCATCAGAAATAGAAAAAAAGGTTTTTTTCTTTTTTTTTTTTTTTAGAACAGTGTAATCGGTTTCAGCAGAAGGAGAGACACCCAAACACTGGAAGAGTTTTTGCTCTCGCTCACTCTCACTGTTTCAAAGAAAAGAGTACAATTGCATGGAATCAACATCCATACTGCTCTCTCAGAGATTTCTGCAGTGGTAACGTGTGGACTACGACAGATATCATCGTCTTAGAACATGTTTATCCCATTAAATCATTAGTATATTTAGGCTTGTGGTCGATACTTGCATATGGTGCCCGATAATTCCATCATTCAAGTGTCGGAAGTTCCATGCGGCTTTTCGCGGATGATGCTGTAGTATACAGAGAGGTTGCAGCATTAGAAAATTGCAGCGAAATGCAGGAAGATCTGCAGCGGATAGGCACTTGGTGCAGGGAGTGGCAACTGACCCTTAACATAGACAAATGTAATGTATTGCGAATACATAGAAAGAAGGATCCTTTATTGTATGATTATATGATAGCGGAACAAACACTGGTAGCAGTTACTTCTGTAAAATATCTGGGAGTATGCGTGCGGAACGATTTGAAGTGGAATGATCAAATAAAATTAATTGTTGGTAAGGCGGGTACCAGGTTGAGATTCATTGGGAGAGTGCTTAGAAAATGTAGTCCATCAACAAAGGAGGTGGCTTACAAAACACTCGTTCGACCTATACTTGAGTATTGCTCATCAGTGTGGGATCCGTACCAGATCGGTCTGACGGAGGAGATAGAGAAGATCCAAAGAAGAGCGGCGCGTTTCGTCACAGGGTTATTTGGTAACCGTGATAGCGTTACGGAGATGTTTAATAAACTCAAGTGGCAGACTCTGCAAGAGAGGCGCTCTGCATCGCGGTGTAGCTTGCTCGCCAGGTTTCGAGAGGGTGCATTCCTGGATGAGGTATCGAATATATTGCTTCCCCCTACTTATACCTCCCGAGGAGATCACGAATGTAAAATTAGAGAGATTAGAGCGCGCACGGAGGCTTTCAGACAGTCGTTCTTCCCGCGAACCATACGCGACTGGAACAGGAAAGGGAGGTAATGACAGTGGCACATAAAGTGCCCTCCGCCACACACCGTTGGGTGGCTTGCGGAGTATAAATGTAGATGTAGATGTATTTATAGCGACCTAACTCGACGGCGTGTCAAACCATTGACCTAACGGCAGTAAAGAAATTTTTGTCCAATGTGTTATGTAGGGCTGGATTGAGAACATTGCGTTAATGTTGCTGCTACAACTATGGGTTGTTCTCTGTTGGCATTTATCTTCAAATTGTTGTAGAATTTACGCAACTGTATTACACCTCTCTCTATCTCCGAACCTTAAATAGGAGAAAGTTGGAAGATAACGACTTAACATTTCATCGAAAACGAAGTTATTAAAGAGTGAGGATGAGTTGGGATTGAGGAATAACAGTAAAGAAAATCGCCATTATCATTTAAAAGGAAGCAGTCCGGCATTCACTTCAAGCCATTTAGGGAAATTACGGAAGTCCTAATCTGGATATATGACGGGCGTTCAAAGAAACGAGCCGGAGGCAAAATTACAGAAACCAGTACTTGTATGTTAGAAGTATTGATCCTGGCTGTTGAGACACTTGTCCCACTGTCACAAGGCGGTGAACGGCTGTTTCATAAAATTCCCGGGGCTGCGATGTTAACCAGTTCCGCACGTACAGCTGGACGTCATAGTCAGAGGTGAATCGTTTGTCCCTCAGAGCGTTTTAAGGGCCCCCCTTCTGATTCACTTCCTGCAGCGCGGGACAATGGTGAATGCCCAACGTTACTCGCAAACTTTGACCACCCTTCGTCAAGCGATCAAATCAAAACGACCAGGCAATCTCACCTGTGGGATAATTCTGTTGCAAGATAATGCAAAGCCTCATACGACCAACACAGTCGCGGCACTCTTGCAGAAATTCAAACGGGAGGTTCTCAACCACCCTCCATACAGTCCGGACCTCTCTCCCTGTGATTATGCCATTTTTGGTCCCGTTAGAAAAGCTCTAGGGGCAAACGATTCACCTCGGACGACGGCGTCCAGCTGTACGTGCGGAACTGATTAACATCGCAGCCCCGGGAATTTTATGAGACAGCCATTCACCGCCTTCTGTCACAGTGGGACAAGTTTCTCAACAGCCAGGGTCAATACTTCTAACATACAGTTACTGTTTTCTGTAATTATGCCTCCGGCTCGTTTCTTTTTGAACGCTCCTTATATTAGCTTACGGGTACTGAAGGCAAAGGTAGCGCCCTCGTGCCCTCTGTTAAATCTCATACCTCTTCGCAATGTCCCCTGTAGCAAGGGCATGTAGCGCTGTTGTCTTACGAGCGTCAGGACATTGTGTCAAACTTTCGCGTTTGAAATAATGGCAAGGCAAAACATGTACCATTTTAAAGAACATAGTTCTTATATAAGAAAACAGCGATCTGTGATTATTATGAATAAACTGGAAACGGTCTTGATCGCTTAACTTTTTTTAATGGCGACCGGTTTCGATCTTTTTATCAGGTCATCTTCGGACCATACGCTATTGTCGTATTAACAATCTTATCGAATGGTGCTATAAAACTGGAATCGTAAATTCGGTGGTTATGCAACAGATTCCTGTGAGCCGGTGACACTGACAGTAGCGTATGGTCCGAAGATGATCTGATAAAAAGATCGAAACCGGTCACCATTAAAAAAGTTAAGCAATCAAGACTGCTTCCAGTTTATTTATTCAAAACATTTACACTGGGTAACATGGTTTAGTGTCTAACGTGCCTTTGAAAAACAATAATCTGTTGTCTACACTTGTTCAGTTTCTTATATTTCCAATGCTTCCTTTGATGTCATTGGTCAGCGTGTAAGATAAATCATAAGTAACACTGCTGTCGAAGACGGTATTATTTTTTTCTGTTTAAATGCATTCTTTCTTTTATTATAAGTCAGCGGAAAGGTCTTGATGAATCGGGTATATTGAAAAACTGAGGGATAGTTGAATATCGAGAGCAACTGACAACGCAGATTAAACTGTCCGTGCCTCATGGCTTTGAAGTTACAGTAAACCAGCTGCGGTATTTTCCTCGGGCTGTCGGGTATATTGAAAAACTGAGGGATAGTTGAATATCGAGAGCAACAGACACCGCAGATTAAACTGTCCGTGCCTCATGGCTTTGAAGTTACAGTAAACCAGCTGCGGTATTTTCCTCGGGCTGTCGGGTATATTGAAAAACTGAGGGATAGTTGAATATCGAGAGCAACTGACAACGCAGATTAAACTGTCCGTGCCTCATGGCTTTGAAGGTACAGTAAACCAGCTGCGGTATTTTCCTCGGGCTGGTTCAGTCTGTGTAAGTATTACAATTGCTACTAAGTAGTACAGAAATTAACAAGCTCGTCTTCGCGAAATCGGATCATGATTGCATCTGTAAACACAAGAGGGACGGTATGTTTAGATATTCTTACTGTATCTGACTTGGTGCGTGAATTCAACGTGGGAGAAAAGCCACAAATAGCGGTCTTTTACTAGATTTAAAGGAAGAGTTCTTCAGAGTGGGTTCAGAAAAATGAAGAAAAACGCTGGGAAAACGTTGGGTGCTGAATTGTCCGGCACTAACATATGCCAGAAATGACTGGAGCACACGCTCTTCTGTATCTTGCTAAACCTACAAACCAGATGGGCCAGTCGCAACGGAAAAGAGTGCGACTTTGCTTGGAACTCAAAACAGCGTATGTTTGGTATAGTTCAATTAGTAAACATTTTACTATCTGACTTTTGACCAACGCGTTTCGAAGCTACAACTCTGTTCTCAAGGGTTAATCGACTTTTTTGGCTTTAGATCTCCTTCGGTTTATCACCTAACAGTGAGTGAACAATAAAGTTGTTAATTTTACGCGACAACATAAACGAAATAAGTAAATTATTATTAGTCGTTATCTTCATTTGGCTCAAGAAATATTCACCTTCTGCATCGGTGAAAAACCTCATTTTATATAGCATTTTAAATGTTATGTTGTAACGTGCTTATGGCTTTACCACATTAGTCATATATCACACTTTATTTTGTGACGTACACTATTTTCTCTGAAGCATCCGGACGCTTGTTAGTGTAGATTAATATGAGGTATGCCCACCTTTCGCCTTTATGACGGCTTGTACTCAGAGGGTACACTTTCGATGAGAAGTCTGAATATCTGTGGAGGATTGGCACCCCATTCTTCCTGAAGAGTCGAAACCAGTGAAAGTAGTGATGCCGGACGTTTGGTTGTGGAGCGAAGTCGACGTTCTGACGCTTCCCGAAAGTGTTCCACTGGACCAAGGTTGGTACTCTGGGCAGGCCAGTCCATTTGAGCAATATTATTGTTCACACCATTGCCTCACTTTATAACAGGGTGCGCTGTCATGCTGATACAGTGATCGTCTCGGAACTGTTTCTCTACTGTACGCAGTTCACAATGCTGTAAAGTGTATTCGTATCCTTCTGCATTTAGCTTTACCTTAAACGCAGTGAGAAGAAGCAACCTTAACCACGAAGAAACCCCTATACCACCCGCTGCGTACTTCACTGTTGGCCCTACACATGACGCAGGTAACGTTCTCCAGGGATCCGCAAAACCCAAACTCTTCCGTCGATTGCCACAGGGTGTAGCACGATTCATCACTCCAGCTGACTCGTTTCCAGACATCCAGTGTCCAGGAAGCTGCTCGATCATGGTAGCTCATTCTTTTTTAACTACTTGAGCACGGTCATTGCGTCTGCTAGGTTGCTGGTAGCTCTTTGGAAGTCACGAGTGGTTCCCTTCTCTGAATTCATGTTTTTTGCAGCCACCCTCAGCAATACTCGACTGTCTGTCCGTCAGTACGTGAGGTCTTCCTGACTTTAGTTTAGCTGTGGTTGTTACTTCGTCCTTCTACTCCACAGTCGACGTCATCAGCGGTCGACTTGGACAGCTTCAAAGAAGTTGAAGTGCCCGTGGTGGATTTGTTACTCAGGTGACATCCAGTGACTCGCCCACGTTCCAAGTCCCTGAGCTGTCTGCTGTTATTGCTTCTCCACTGACAACACATTACTTCCTGCATCCTTTTATGCTGGCGGGTCGACCTCTCGTGACGTGTCGTCGGTAGTTCCGCGTTAGATGGTGCATTAAAGCAGTAAAGGTCAAATTACTGTGTTTTATGAAACAGATGAAATAAAATTATTCGGAGGAGTTGCAGTTAAATATTATTTTTAAAATCTTGCATACACTGTACATAATTTGGCATGCTTATTAGCGTACTGTGAGACTCATCTTACTCGTTGCAGTTATGGTACTTGTGTTGACAAGTATATAATTTATACACCTGAATATCTTTGGCAGCAATGTTCTGTTATTTTTTCTATATGAAAACAAATGAAGCGATATCAAAACGGCGTATCATCGACAACATTTCCAACCTACAAGTTGAAGTCGCTGACAGCCTGTGGCGAAATGCTCGTTCAAAACAGTGTCATCTTAGAGTAATTCCTGATGACGGTTATATGCAGTTTTATTTCCTGGACACTCGGATATTTAGAAAGAAGTCAGACGATGGAAACTTCGATAGAATAGTACCACCGTAGAAATTTGGAAATATAGTTTTTTCTACACTAGCATAAGTATTTGCAGCCAAATGGCAACTGTGTACTTATACGGATATGGTGTCTGTTCTTCCGGACATCTCCGAAAGAAGCCGGCTGGGGTGGCCGAGCGGTTCTAGGCGCTTCAGTCTGGAACTGCGAGACCGCTACGGTCGCAGGTTCGAATCCGAGGTCGGGCATGGATGTGTGCGATGTCCTTAGGTTGGGTTTAAGTAGTTCTATGTTCTAGGGGACTGATGACCTCAGAAGTTAAGTCCCATAGTGCTCAGAGCCATTTGAACAATTTGTCCGAAAGAACAGACACAATATCCATATAATTATATAGTTCTGGCAATACCGGCCACGACCTTCCTCTTCTGTGCGGATGCACACATATTACCGGAACTCTTACGGGACTTGGTAACAATGTCTTCCACGAGTAATGAGTGTGTATGGTAGGGACACTACGAATGTAGTGTGTGGACATGTAAGGTGAGAATGTGGGTCTGGCGGGAGGCGTGCGCGAGATAGTCCCTGCAGTCGCACCATCCTCTGTGCTCTCGGTGGCTCATATGGACAGAGCGTCTGCCATCTTACACGGAGGTGCTAGGCTCGAGTCCCGAGCGAGGCACACATTTTCACCTGTCCCCGTTGATATATATCAACGCCCGTCAGCAGCTGAAGGTATTAATATATAATTCTAAATGGCAACTGTGTTGAATAATTTGCATGTTAAAAACCACTAAGTAGTATACTTTTTGCTTTGGCTTACATACAGGCATACGGAACGACTTTTATTAGGCGAGTACAGCTTATCGATCTGTAATCCGCTGCGGAGATTCCAAAAAAGGTGTTCTACTTTTCGAAATGGGTAGGTAAAAGCGAGTCGTGTGCAAAGGCTTTTCGAGATAATATAAGATACGACAACGAAACACGGAGAACGATGTTGTAGACCGAATTGTTAACCCTTTATTTGGATGTTCTGTATTATTCGTAGTGCTTGTAATGGCGCTGGTTATGTGAGAGGTGCATAGATGCCAGTTTGGAATGTGATGGTATTACAGAGGCATCTAGTACGAAGAATTACTCTTGTTTAAATTATAGAATCAACAACGCACTCGGTCGAATAAAGGCAACTTTATCAATCAATTTGCGCCATATGTCTAGAATACCTTCAAAGGAAACCCTGTTAGCACGGGAGAGTATGAAGTCACATCGACAGCTTTTTTGAAACAATATCTTTGACATTTTAAAGAAGTTATCACGTTGGGATTAGTTAGTCTTGTGATTGGTGTGGGACTAACGTCTCAGGTGAACTGAATCTCGGTACGGCGAAAAAGTAATAGGGACGTATAACGCGCCCTTAGGAAACTTCGTAATTGTGAACGTTGGACATCACATTGTGATTGTGGTCCATTAGATTAACGGTAACCGATACGAGCTGCTCCGAGACGACCGTGACACGGAGATCGCGGCAGCGGTGACAACATGGGTATACCGCGGTTGCGGATGTCCAGAGCCGCTGCTCCGGGCGACGGATGCCCGCGTCACTTCCGGCGCAGCTGCGCGAAAGTCGCTTTCTTCTCTGTCGGGCACGAACCCGAGACTGGCACGGGCTCGTAATTGGCTTCCCTGGCAACACGTCGTTCCGCAGTAATGCACAGCCGAAATTTTCAAAACTCACCCTTGGCTCTCTGGTTAACAGAATGCAGATATGGCTCACAGTCAGTTACAAAGACGTGCAACGGGAAGAAAACGTGGCAGCGTGATCGACAGTTAGTACTGCAAGATCACCCAAGCCCCTCCCCTCCTCGTACATTTTCAACCGTGTCAGCTTTCGAAGGTAATTGTGGTACGCATTGTATACAGATCTTGCCCTTTTGGCGCCCCTCTCAGCTTGGATCCCCAAGCGGTCACTACTAATTGTGATACGTCATGTACCCGCTTGGGCCATAAACCGACCATGCGTGAGGCGGACAGTAGCAGAGACTCTGACGCTGTGCTGTGGATACCTCTACGTATGTACTCCGCAAGCAAAATACACTACAGAAGTTACTTCATACCAATATTATCGATTTTCTTTCTTTTTCCACTTGCTTATTGATCGAAAGAAAAAGTCTGTATTCTTTTGTACTTGTCCTGATGTGTCCCATCTTGTTCTTATGATCGCTACGAGAGATATATGGCGGTGCCAGTTTAATTGTTGCACCACCTTCAAATACACGTTCTCTAAATTAACCCAAAAGGGTTTCCCAAGAACTACATCGTCTTTCTTTCTAGCATTCACATTTAAATTTCCGGAGCATTCCTGTTAACTTTCGTATGGGCTATCGATTGTTACGACCTTAGCAGAATGTCTCTGAATTGTTCGATGTCTTACCATGCCAGATTAACAAGGACGCCAGACACTGGAACGACACTCGAGAATGGGTCACTGTAGCATTTTATACGCTATTTCATTTACCGATGCACTCCACTTCCATTCGGGAGGACGACGCTTCAAATCCGGGCCCGACCATCCTGATTTACACAGAATGTGTTGGAAATCGCTAATACGGAGTACCATCAAGTGTACAGTGGCGTGACGACAGTAAAAATCTGTGCCGCACCGGGACTCGAACCCGGATTTCCCGTTTATCGCGAGCGGCCGCCTTTTCATTAGGATTACGCTTTCCGAGCACTACCCATGGCTATCCCCAAACTTGCGTAAGTCGTAAACCCTGTGCATGCTTGTCCAAAGGAACATTGCATCGTACTTTTGAACAATACACATCCTGATTTACATTTACCGCGATGTCCCTAAATCACTCCATCCAAATGCCAGGATGGTTCCTTCGAAAGGGCACAGCCGATTCCGTTCCCGGTCCTTATAGCAATCCGAGCTTGTGCTGCGTCTCTAATGACCTCCCTATCGATGGGACTTTAAACCCTAATCATCCATCCGTCCTTTTCCAACAAATCTTGTCTTTTACTGGCCTATTCTAATACTGATTTTAAGTGATCGTCCCATTTCTTATGGCTTCCATCGCTACATACTTGGGCGATTTGAAGTGCTAAGGATATTCACCTCTAAGCATATCCACATTTAAATGGAGCCGCCATTCATTAGGCAAAGTAGAAATTTTGACAGAGGTCTTTAGAATAACGTATTATCTTCCAAAGGCGTTACTTTCTTCCATTCAACAGCATCGTCAATGAACAGTCTTACAGCGATTATGGTGGTGACGTAGGACATAACATAAACTACATGATTTTCGTATGCGTCATTTGTGGCTTCGTCTGTGTGCCCTCGCAAGATCGGTAATCACATCATTGACAGACTTCAGAGTATCAACGATACATTTTTTACCTGTGTAATATCTGTAATACGCCTGTTTTTCACCACATACAATTTTTGTGAATATCCCTACATATCCTAGAATTAAACTTGTGTTTGATACTATGTTTCAGTTGACATCATCCTAACACTAATAATAATTGTGTGGAAATTATATACTCTGGTCAGGGATTACAATTTGGTCGCTGTCGGTCATTTATGTGTGTATTTGGTTTTGCGACTGCGGCACTGGAAGTTGCGTAAACGCTGATCTAGCAGCTTGTCAAGCGATTGAAGTGCGCTGGTAAGATGTACGTCCATGTTATTTACTGTTACAAATGCTGAACGCCGTGGTTCTCAATGGGGGGGGGGGGGGGGGGGGGAGAGAGAGAGAGAGAGAGGGGGAGGGAGGGAGGGAGGTGCATGTCACCAGCTACCAAAAGCAACTGGTGCGTCGAAATATACAAAATGCCAACGGGCTGCTGCTCCCTTCAGTGGAGGCGATCGTTGTTCAGTATGCGGTAATACTCTGTGGCTGACCCAGTTTTGTCACGCTCGCACCCGCGGCGGCGGCCTCCTAAAAAAGAAGTGGGAACCGGTTCATTCACGTATGTGTAACGGGATTAAAGAGAAATTTTTCCACACGCAGTTTTCGTGTGGAATTTTTTGTCAGTCTGTATAAAGTTAGACTTCATCACATAAATGAGGTTGAGGAACCCTGTCACGTGAGTAAGCCTCAATGTACGAGACACGACTCAGAAGTGCATACCAATTGGTTCTGAAAGTTTTCCGTCATTTCCATAAACCGCCTCATGCAAATGGCGCGATGGTTCCTTTAAAAAGACCTGGCCGATTTGCATCCCTGTCCTTGAAGCCATCCAAGATGTTGACGGGACGTCAAACCCTAATCTTCCCTGCATCCAGTCGGCATCAAAAAATGACGAAAGCTGCAGAATGGAGAAATTATTGGACGACCTTGAGACCATGGCAAACGTTTTACAAATGGCAAACTTACTACAAGAGGGAACTATGTGGAGCGTAACGTTTCTGTGGTCGCAACTCTTGTATCTGTAAACCGAGCACGTTTGTGAATAGCAATGGCCCCGCTCACTGTGATTAATTCAAACGAAGAAATATAGTATCATATCTTTTGCTCATAGACCTTCCTAATACGAAAAGAAAGGTTTTTCGGACATAACATTTTCGGGTGCGTTTGCCATTGAAGACTGTTGATCGTCCCCTTATAACTCTGATCGTAGTTACACACATCAATGATTTTGTTTTGTTTTCATGTTGATACACGTCAGTTGCGTAAATTTTCAGTTTGATCTGTGGAATGAATTTATTTATGAACCTTTTTAAATTAGTCGGGCGGAGTTTCTTTCGTGCATGTATGTTATTCAAATTAGTAATTCTTTTATTTGGGTGGTTTATCACCAATAGGCACTCATCCAAACCTGAAGAAATTTTATAACCAGTTTGCTCTATAAATTTCAACATTTACGAAACGGGCAGTTGAATTCTTGAAGGCTGACGTCTCTAGAACATGATGCATATGATGGACTTCCCAATACTCTTAACCACAGAGGAAAATTTCGAAAAATGCATATTATGCTGCTGGGTGACCTGTCATTAAAGATGTATGCAATAGCTAACGCCGTTGACCGAACGGAAAAAAGAGAACGAGTCTTTTTACTTGAAGTGTTAGGGTGTGAGTAGATGATAGTAATATGGGTACAGTTTCAAAAAATATTGAACTGTTTTTGTTCGTCGGTTTGTTGCCGTGTTCGTGAAGTCACGGGATCGATGACGAGAAATACGACGAAACCATTGTGTGTGGAGATAGGTTTTATGCTGTAAACTTCCCTGTATTAATAAACAAAAGATATTGCGTGTAATTCCGCCGCAAACGGGCTTTGTGTTGAGTGGCTTTTTAGCACAAGGTAGGTTTGTTACTTTTATTTATTTCGTTACCGTTATCATTATGTTGGCACAACTTAAATGATAAATAACTTTTTTTTTAAAGAATTGTATTTATTCGTCTACATCAGTGTTGTCATCTTCAGTCCGAAGGCTCTTTTAAAGTGCTACAACCACATCCATTTGAACCTGCATACTTTACTCGTAACTTGATCTCCCTCTGCAGTTTTTACCCTCATACTTCCCTCTAATACTAAATTGACCATTTATTAACGGTTACGCGTTCTGACCATCTAATTTTCTTCAGTCTTCTGTAACACTAAATTTCAAAAACTTCTATTCTCTTCTTGTTCGAACTGCTTGTCGTCCACATTTCACTTCCTTGCGAGGCCTTCGGAAACAGACTTCCTAACATGTAAATTTACAGCATGGTTACGATTCACTGTTCGCTTCTTGAGCCAGCGTAGGCGTAAAACTGTTTACCGTGTGGGTACGCAACTTTATAGGAATGGTGTCCAGAGTGCGCTGCAGGATTCGTGTCATGACTTGCCGTTAGGACCTTCCATTGAGCTACGGACCCCCTTGAAGATGTCTCCCGCAGTCGGAGACGAAACGTTGGGAATCGACACAGAATTCATCAACCGACCACGGCATAACAGCCCGGATAATTATAATGGACATGAAGTTGATTTTGCCATGGCCTGACCTTCAGGCAGTGCACAAGCTGTGTCACGACAGCATACATCCCACCTGAGATGTTTCGGGTTAGCAGTAGGGCAATCTCTAGTTCGGTTCCACGCTGTAGTAGGTGCAGATGGTCGTCACATTGAGTAACATTTGTAACGTGGAACGTAAACATGGTACGAAATTAACAAATGTCACGCTGTCACATGGAAATTAAAATGTGCTTCGTTATTTCTTTTCCGCATGTCCTTACAAATGTTTCCAAAAAGTTTCGTTATCCTAAGATCACTCTTTTTTTCAAGGGAACTCTCTTAAGCCTCGAAAGTTTAATTATAACTACCCTGTATATTCGATGTTAACAAATTTGTCCTTTTCATAAAAACTTTCCTTGCTATAGCAAGTCCGCATTTTATACCATCTCTACTTCGACCATCATCAGTTATTTTGCTACGCATATAGCAGACGTCATCTACTACTTTTAATGTCTCGTTTCCTACTGTTTCCCCCAGCGTCGCCTAATTTAATCCGACTACGTCCCATTAATGCTTTTGTTAATACTCATTTCATATCCTCCTTTCAAGACACTGTCATTTCTGTTCACTGCACTTCCAAGTCCTTTGCTGTCTCTGACATAATTACGAAGTCATCAGCAAACCTCGAAGTTTTTATTTCTTCTCCCTGAATTTTAGTTCCTGCTCCAATTTTTTCTTTGGTTTCCATTACACAAGGCTAGAAGACTGTCCCACTCCCTTCTAAACCACCGCTTCTCTTTCTTACCCTTTGACTCTTAGTAAATGCCGAATGGTTTCCGTATTACGTTTCGCCCCCTGTATTTTATCCCTGCTGCCTTCATAATTTCAAAATGTATTCTGGTCAACATTGTCACAAGCTTTCTACAAATGCTATAAAACATAGTTTTGCCTTTCCATGGCCTATATCCTAAGGTACTTCATAAGGTCAATATTGCCTCGCGTGTTCCAGGGTTTCCCCGGAATGCAAACAGACGTTCTCTGAGATCGGCTTCTAGCTACTTTTTCCATTCTTCTGTACATCACACGAATCAGTATTTTGCAACCATGACTTACTAAACTGACAGTTCGGTAATATTCACACTTGTCTACACCTGATGTCTTTGGAATTCGATTGATCATATTCTTCGTGCAGTCGGAGTGTATTTCCCTCGTCTCATATATCTTGCACACAAGGTGGAATAGTTTTCTCACGACTGACTGTCGTATAGATATCAGCAGTTATGTGAAGATGTCATCTCCTCAAGGAGTCTTGTTTCGCCGTAGACGCTTAAGTGATCTATCAAATTCTTCTTTCATCTCATGTGTATCAACTTCCTTTTCCCTTTCAGTAATACTGTCTTAAAGTTCATTACGTCTATATGGACCCTCTATACACTCCTTCCACACCAGCAACTCGTTGTGGACTATGCCGTTAAAATCGAAGAAAACAGTGAGGATAATCTTCACATTTGTCGAGCTTCGCTCGGTCTTGGCAATCCAGAATACTTCCACTGGGACGATTGGGCCGTAGCTTCGAGGTAATATCCATAAAACAAGTTTCATGACATATGTCACTTGTTCTTCCTCCTCATTGCTGACTTCATCTAGCTCTTTCTGAAAAATTAGCATTCACCATTGGTTTTATCCGAAATTAAAAAAGGGAAAGTTTTTCCTGTCCCACGTTTCGTACCCAAAAAATTTCGTTTCGTACGCCAGCATCATCAGCGACTTCCCTGAGTGTGGTTCAGCGATCATTCATAATCATTTGTATCTCATTTTCCATGATTTCATTGGTTGATGATGCACTGGGACATCCAGGGCGTTCACAACGTTTTCACGGCCATCTTCGAAAAATTTACGTCGCTCTTAAATCCTTGATTTACTCGTAGCAGACTCACCAAAGCAGTATCAAATATTTTAAAAATATTGCAGTACTTTATTCCGTTCTTGTATACAATTTTAACATCAATTATCTAATCCGTTTTCATTCAAAATAAATAATCCCCTATACTACCAAAACACTTATAATCTTTTTGACAGACGACAACGGACTAAATATTGATATGGCTAACACTTGAGATATTTTCTTACATATTTACCAATACAACGAAAAAAATCGCGTGTGTCTTGAGTTCTACAACACGCGAAATTCCAGAATACCCGTTATCTTTTCAACAAGCTAGCAATAATAATAATAATAATAATAATAATAATAATAATGTCTCATTGAGGTACAGGCCATACATAGGTTGTGTAGTGGACCTCGTCGCCTGCCAATAATATTTTTGTTTATGTGAAGTAACCACCAGGACGAAAGAAGAACATTGCGAGTAACGGCCGCTATACAAGGACGGTGGATGAACAACTGAAGTGGGTCGCCAGCTGAGTGTCTTCTCCGAACAGGTTTGCGAAGTGCAGCTTGCAGTGGAAGGTGGCTGCGCCTGAGAAGAGCCCCAAGCTTGGTTCCCTTCCAGTGTTGCGTAATCCCCTATTACTTCGTGCGCACGTATCAATCCGCTTGAGCTCGACGGCAGGGAAGTGTATTCCCGGTAACCGTAGAAGGCGATCCTAGAAGAAGGAAAAAAAAAAATGTTGCTGCAGGCTTTAAGATAAACTCATCGCCATCATAAGGAAGTTCATTACTTCCATCGTGAGCTTAAATTGTCTCCACACAATTTCCGGGTGGCGAACTGTTCCTTCCAGCCTGATTTCATTCGTGTTTCCGGGAAAGTTAGCCCTATTAGAGAATGTCAAACGAAAATTTTTCAGATGTTGGTGGGTGGATTGGGGGGGGGGGGGGGGGCGTAGTCATGTTCGTGCTACTATCTTTTCGTAGGTGTATGTCTGCTGACTACTTATCACAACGTACTAACACTGCAGACATCATTGTAGCTACATTCTCAAGACATTTTTTATTTAAATTGACGCACTTGTTTAACTTATGGTTAGATATGACTGTATCATGTGTAGTATTCGAAGTGGTAATGACAACTTGTGATAATTATCTATATGACATTAATGATTTTTGTCGAAAAACTGTGACCAAAGATATCAGGACGAAATGTGCCACATAAAGTTGCTGTATTTACCAATGATGTCGTGGAAGATTGCATTCAGAGACTGTGAATATTCTCCAAAAGAACTTATGATATGGTACAGTGGTTAAGTATTCAAAGTATTTCGCCCATTTGGGTGAGAGACATGTCCAGAAATTTTTACTGTAGGCAGAAACATGTTTTTGAAGTTGTAGAATGTAAAAGAAAATTAAATTTCTTATGTAGGTTAAATACTCCAATGTGATTGATGCTTGTATTTTAGTTTTACATGTGTGTGAACTTTTTGTTTCCTTTGTAGAATTTTTTAGTGAAAATACTGTTGTTGTTGTTATCTTCAGTCCGAAGACTGGTTTGATACAGCTCTCCATGTTACTCTGTCCTGTGCAAGCCTCTTCATCTCTGAATAATTACTTAACTTACACCTTTCTGAGTCTACTTGCTGTATTCATCTCTTGGCCTCCATGTTGAACTGAATTAAGGCCATGAGTATTTATTACATTCTACTATAGATTGAGTTCTAAAATAATAAATTGTACAGTAGTGGAAATCAGTATAAAGGCAGGATTCCTACAGAAATAATAGTACAATGTCTGAAGCATACATGTACCAAATTTACTATAAAAGTAGTAGGTACGTATAAGACATAAACACTCATGACAGAAATACATAGTATATTTTATAATATAAGTATCAAAATAAACTTTTTGCATTTGCTGGATGGAAATTGGTATAAAGGCACTCACTGTCCAGTTGTGTGATTGTATTGTTAGTACTCTGTCCAATCTTTGTTCTTCCTAATTACATCAGAAATTCTTTTCGGCATTGGTTTTCTTAGGATTTGTAGTTCTTGCAGTGAAACTGTCGCCCACTCTTCTTGTATCGCTCTTTTCAGTTCACGTATGGTCTCAAATTGTCTTCCATTGTGATGAACATACATCGCAAGTATTTCACAAAGGTTTTCAGCGATGGTTCAGATTTGTGCAACATGTAAGGCAGGGAAGGACATTGATATTGCTACCTTTAAATCAGTTTTTGGTTGTAGCAGAAACGTGCACAGATGCATTATCTTGTTGAAACCTTAGACTTTCATCCCCTAGGACCTCATACATTCTAATTAGTTGTGTCTCTAGCATCTTGGTGCACATGTTAGAGTTCACTCTAGTGTTCAGCCAAGCAATGCATGATTTATCTTTAGCATAAAAGGCACCCTGAATCATAAAACTTCCACCACCAATAGCCCTAAATTAAGCTGTAGTTGTTCTCACAACTAATGTGATTTAAAGGAATGGTTTTGGGGGAAAGGTTCTGAGAAAAGTAGAGTTAAATAAATAAAAGAATTTATTATAAATCTTACTAGAGTGAAATATGACAGAAAATCTGAATTTTACCTGGGAAATATGTTGGTCAGATTTTTTTTTTCATACTTTCCCCTCATTCACTCACTTTCCAGAGTAAATACTCCATGCCTCACTGTCCTATTCTGGTCCAACCTGTCATAGATGGCAGTTGTGTGTGAGATGTGCTTGCTTGCAGTAATGATTTGTGTGAGCAGCTACAGTTCTGTTTTAAAGTGTCTGTTGAGGTGTCACAGTGGTTAAGGTCCACTGCATTGTCATTTTGGAAGAGTGAGATTCAAACGTCCATCTGACACACCGATATCTGTAGTTTGCAGAAGCGCAGTTTTGTCCAACTGAGATTCTGCACTAAGTCAGAAATCTGTGTAGGTGGAATATTATATGCTAACCTTTCTTCTTTTTAAGATATTTAAGTAGGTTAACAAAATATGCATTCAACAACATAGAGCTTGCACCTGCGACTGTATTTTTCTTTCATTTTCAAAGAATACAGAGGTTTTTTTGCTGTCCAGTTAGAGGTAACACTCCCGAGAGGATGGATATAACAGAGAATGGGAATAAACTAAGGGCTAATTACAATTACATGTAAAAGAGAAGAATATGTTGCAATAAACACTTCAGATTTCACATTAATCTACTCATTTACATATGCAGTTGGGAATATTCTTTATTTCATATTAATTACATTCATTCTTCTTTTTGACCATTTATTCATTATAAATGAAACAGTTTTACTTGAATTGGATGCTTAGATGGAGGATTTGTTGTTTCATTTCTTACGTAGTTCTGTAAGCACACATTTCATTTAAGTTGCCCTTTTGTTCCAGTAATTCTGTGTAAAAAGTCATGGTTATTGTGAATGTGAGCTACGCACATTTGCATTTTTCCAAGATTATTCTCTTAATGTTGCTGAAAGTAATAGCCTATGAAACATCCTTTACTCTCCCGTAATATACTCAAACAAAAACACATCATTAAGCCTTTTCTGAATGTATCACTGTAGCAGTATTTTTGACCTTGCATTTTTTCTTACAGAGAACCTAGCTCCAGCAGAATTAAAGAAGCTGCGCAACAAACAACGTAAGGCATTACGCAAGGCTGAACGAGAGAGACAGCAGGCGGCACAAGCGCAGGAAAAGCGTGAACAGCACAACAAGTCGAGGCAGCAGGCTGCAGACGCTGGTGGCGGCGCAGGCGGCGAGCCTGATGCGCCACCACAAGACGAATTGGTGCCTGACAAGCTAGCACGTGCCCCAGATCCTCTGCAGCAAGCTATACGTTTCCTGCAGCCACTGCAACTACTTGCTGCTGATCACATAGAGACCCATCTCATGGCATTTGAGATATATTCCAGAAAACGTGAGTGCATATCACAGGACGCGTGTGTAGTTTGTAAAATATATCTATTTATGTATAAATAGTCTGCCACTCGTGGTCTCGCGGTAGCATTCTCGCTTCCTGAGCATGGGGTCGCGGGTTCGATTTCCGGTGGGGTCAGGGATTTTCACCTGCCTAGAGATGACTGGGTGTTGTTGTGTCGTCATCGTCATCATCATCATTCGTCCCCATTACGGCAAACGATCTCCATTAGGACCTTGCCTAGTATGGTGGCGTGTGTCTCCCGCATCATTCACCTACGCCGTGTCAAAAAGCGTGGGACTTCATTTACATGTATAAACAACATTAACTAGGAGTAACCTCAACTTTTATTTTGAAGAGTTCCACCTTTATCTTCCTCACAGATCATAACTATTACATTAGTTCTGGGTTTATTTAATCTTCAAAAATCCACCTTTTTTATGCTGAGTAGGTATTTCATAAAAATAGAGCAAGTACTTTTGCAAATTGGCAGACAACAGTGGCTACCCCCCACACAGTACTGTCTTCTATGTAATGTCGGCTGTGACCAAAAACCAATTGCTACTGGCTAAAGCCTCCCGACTTCTGGCGATTCAGTACTTGTGAGCTAGTCAGCCTGTATAACATCTTTGCTGAAATCATGACAAATTTTTAACAGTTATAGCTGTTATTTAATGCACCTGTCTATTACAGCTAGAGAAAACAGTGCTAAAATAACAGGACGACACTCTTACCAAATTCCTCTGAACTCTGGGCCCTCTCTGTTAGACGTAAATGCCCAGTCAGCACTGCACAATTTGCATCTGTAGTGTTCAGAATCATGGTAGCACTTGAATATGTTTCAAATTTTTGATCATCAGTGTGCAATATGCTTACACTGTATTCATAGGTAATTTGTATTACATCAAGGAGATATATTTTATATGACTGTTCTTATACCATACTTACCATTAGTAAGTCCCAGGGTGCTTTGGTATAAAATTTGTTTCAAAATTTCCAGACATAAGGAAAAAGTGTAAAATTTCAATTTATTTGATACATTAATCACTAGATGGGCCAGTATTAAAACCAGAATGAATGCACCTCATTTAAGATTTCCACATGTAATAAGAAAAATAAACCTAGAAAACAAGTTTCACAACGTGTTACCCTTCTGCTTTCCGTTCCCCCAATGTCTTTTTACTATATTTTAGAAGACATATATTTTGAAACATCTAATTCTTTGTGGAACAAAACATAATCATGTCATTTATATAAATTCTTCAATGCCTCTTGTTTGCATAAAATCAAAAATTCTGCTTACAATAGTAATTGTCTCTGGATCTGCCGCTGCTCACTGCCATTGTTTAATCAAAGCATCTTTCAGCGACCCATGCCCAGGCAGTTACATTTGAAAAAAGAATTAATAATTTTAGAATCTTATGTATAAAAGTTTGAATATTCACTCGTAGTTCATTTCCATTATGTTACAAAAAATGCAGGAGGAAAGAAAAAAAAAAAAGTTACATTGGGTCCAGTTATGTCAGGAAAAAGTATCCCCTGACATTGCCTCCCTCTGGGAATGAGCTAACAAATGTATGTACTTTTATCAGCATTTTAGACCTATATAGATGTCTGTGCTCTTATATCCATCTGCTCTCTCTCATTTTTCTTATTGTGACCATCTGGTCTTTCATGTTTGCCACTACTAAATGTATGTTAAAATTTTGAGGTGGTTAATGTATTACTCACAGTAATCCACCACAGGAATACTACTCACCCTACCATCTGTTGTCGATCTCTCCATACTAATGCTGTTTGTATTCCTCTTATTGCCGTACTCTTTCTCAGAATAATTTAAGTAAACATGCTGATCTAGAAATTCCAGTAACACTTGAACATTCTCCTTAAATTCGGCCTATAAGTTTCCCTTTAGCTGCATTTGATAACTGGCTAATTAGTATTTTAATTAAATGTGATTCATGAGTTCTTTCATCCAGATATTTGACTTGATTTACCAAATATCTCTGAATCCAAGATGACCCCCCATTGTTCAACAAAGGATTGCAGAAAAGTATTTATTTTGAAATCTTACAAATGGTTACCTTATTACAGGAAACTGAATGAGACCTCCCTTAGTCAGATACAAATGCCACGTAGTTCTCCTCACTGGAATGGTCCACTAAATCTGCATGTCGGTGCCACTGTCATGGTTATCTTGCGTTTCTTGCCATAGCAAGTCATCTTCATCCGCATTTAATGCATTTGTTACACAACAGTTCTTGTTTAAGCTTCTCACAACTGAAGCATTGGACATGGCTGTCCACGCAGTCTTGATCCATTCCACAGTTAGACACTGAAGGCTTCATCAACTTCACAGTAGTGGTCAGGGCTTGACCTCCTTGATGTAACAAAATTTCTATATCCACCCCATGGTTTATTATAAATCACAGATCCTAATAGTTGTATCCTTAAATGTTGCAGGATCCCTGATGACCAGAATTTTGCTTTGTACTCCTCCTCAAGTTCCTCAAACAATTGAAATCCATCCACATTTAATAATCCCCACTATAAGGCATGGTTAATTATGAACTGTAGTTTTCAGTACGAGAGGATCTGCAGCTGTGATGAATTTTTTGAATAATTTCATGGTATCTTCAGCTGCCGTTCTCTTTATTTCAAGTACAATTGTACAATTTCGGCCTAAGGCCATTTTCAAGTATCTAAAACGAAAGCATTATACATTGGATACGTTGGTGACACTTGCGATTTTGACGCAGGAACAAGTCATATTTGTAGATATACTAGGTACATTATAACTTACCTTACAGATGATTCTTTAGTAGTATATTACGCCATGTATGTCCTTGGTCTTATAACTGCATATTACACCCATAAAGTAAATTAGAGAGGCTTGTCACTATTTTAGGAGCAAGTTGCTTCGAGCAGATTTGTAAATCTCTTATATGTGAGGTCTGTGTTTTAACATGCTTATCACTAGGAAGATTAGGATTGTTTTCCAGGAATTTGTTAATTAAGCTTTTATTCTGAATCATGTTTAATAATCATACATCATTGGTGTAAATATGACTGTATGTAATTTCTTGAAAGTAACTTGTAAATATTTATTCTCTTATTGTGGGAGCACATCATTTTTGAACGAAGATCTTATGTATAAAATCAGTCACAGTACTTTAATGAAACAGTACTGAAAACTGCTTTATGGTTGTGTGATGTTTTTATTACAGTCTTATTTATTAATGAGTAGCGATAATTTTACATATGCTTTTGCTCTAATGCTTTTGTCATAGAACCGGTAAAAAGTTGTCTGGGAATTTCTCATTTCACAGGTCTCTTTGCTCATTTAAAATTGTCTGTCTGATCTTTTAGATGAATGTAAATTTCAATTTCTTTCATTACATACATGATTTTTCCTTTCTGTAATTTATAATTTCTCTCATTACATACATGATTTTTCTTTTCTATAACTTACGTAATATATGAAGTGATCCATCTATTTTAGGTATTTTGTGGTTGGTGTCTTCAAGTGTGCAGTAAATGTGAATGGGTTATTGCCGTTATTGTTGTGTGTTCTTTCAATTATGTGCTAACTTCCGGTTCGTCTGATATAAAATTCTGAGCATTCTTCACTGTTAATTTTTTAGATTCCTGATTGCAAAAATGGCTCTGATTTCCATTGTGTGTGTGTGTGTGTGTGTGTGTGTGTGTGTGTGTGTGTGTGTGTGTGTGTGTGTCAGTAATCGTTGTAGATTGTTAGTGCTTCTGTACCTGGTGTATAATCTCTCCCTCTCCCTCTCTCACACTTTTGGATTTCAAACGACAAATCATAACGCTTATTTGACAACAGACATAAATATAACTACAACCAACAATGCCACCCGTGAGCACACTAGACTGATCAACTTACCACTGTGGAGAATAGAGAGAGAGAGAGACTTATAGCTATAAGTCATGGTTATCCTAAAAACTTAGTGGACATGTGATTCAAAACGAAAACCAATCAAACATAAATGAACCATAGAAAAATAAAGTTCTTGTATTGCCATGTCTAGGTATTATTTCTGACAAAATTACTTACCAGGTACAGAAGCACTAAAAATTTACAACGATTTTTGAAGAGACACACACCATGGAAATCGGAGCCATTTTCGCAGTTGGAGTACCAAAAAAATAAACTGAAAATAATACTCAGAATTTTATACTGGACAAACAGGAAGAAAAGTTAGCACATGATTTAAAGAACACACGACAATAAGCGACAATAATCCATCCACATTTGCTGCACTCTTAAAAGACATCAACCATAAACCATAAAAAACTTAATGTTGATGGATCACTTCAAATATAACATAAGTTACAGAAAGGAAAAATTGTGGATGTCATGGAAGAAACTGAAATTTTCATCTATGTAAAATACCAATCCGACAGTTTTAAATGAGAAAAAAGATCTGTGAAATGGGAAGTTTTTAGACAACTTTTTACCAGTTCTCTGATGGAGCATTGCAGAATCATAGAATGTAAAATTATTGTTACACTCATTAATAAATATGACTATAATACGAAATATCACACAACTATAAAGCAGTTTTTACTTGACTCTGTTTTCAGTACTGTTTCATTAGAGTACTGTTATCAATTTTACATACAAGATTTTTCTAAGAACTATTACTTCAAAGAAATTATATGAAGTCATATTTACACCAATGATGAACGTAATTAAATGTAATTGAAAACAAAAGCTTATGTAGGTTAATTAACAAATTTCTGGAGAAAAATTCTTATCTTCCTAGTGTTAAGTACGTTAAAACATGGACCTTATATATAAGAGCTTTGCAACAACTGCTCAAAAGTAATGTGCTGCTAAAACAGTGAAAAACCTCTATAATTTATTTTATGAGCATAGCATGCAGTCACAGAACCACAGACATATTTGGCATAATACACTACTAAAGAATCATTCATAAAGCAAGTTATAATGCGGCTAGTATATCTACAGATTTGACTTGTTCCTATGTCAAAATCACAAGCATCACTAATGTATCCAATGTATAATATTTCCGTTTTAGGTAATTGAAAATGGCCGAAAAACAAAACCGAGTGAATTTTACCTTGAGGAACAACAGTACAAAAATTCTTTGTGATCTTTTTGCCCTTTTCAAAGTGAAACTCCTTCCACCAATTGAACTTCCATTTTTATTCACAGTTTCTGGTTATGGATTACCTACATGCCTCCTTTGACTGACATCATCTCCAGGATCTTGAAGTTTTCCAATTAATCTACTTTCGTCTTCCCAGTTGCTGTATGGTCATGGATCTGAACTGAGAACTTTCCCTTTAGATACTTTGACTTTCTTTTTTAAATATTTCTGTTTTCTTTTGTAATTTTTCAGTTTCATCATGAACTTCTTGTTTAACAATTAGTGCTATGACTGAAGTATGCAATGCTACCTCTCTGTTATTTACTGGCATAAATTCTTGACCATGTCTGTCATTCATCTTTTTTTTCTGAATTCATCGAATGTCCTTTGAAAATGAGAGTCCTGTTTTATGTGTAACAGGATCCTCCTTCAAGTACAGACGTGAACAATGATGACTACAATCCTAACAATTATTTCTCTTTCACTTTGGTGTCCTTGACTGAAGGGAAGAAAGTCATCAACTTTGTTTATTTTCATACAGAAAGGAGTTACCATAAATAAAATCACTATTTCCAATTTTGGAAAAAAATCTCCAAATTTGGAGGAGAGAAATAATCAAGGTGGTGATGGAAGTGACCAAATTGCAGTCAACAACTCCAAATCATGGGAAAGATTTCAGGATACACAAGGCTGTTCTGATCGAGTGATGACAAAAAAATTACAGCAATTGGGTAGTGACACTGTAAGGAATTAAAAAAAAAAGTAGTCAAGGTAGCAGCCAGAATAGAATCCGAGCCAGGAAACTGACAGTCGGTGCACTTGACCACTGCCCTATGACACAACTTGTTTGTTGGTTTTCAAATGCCTGTCACAGTCTACATGAAAATATTTAGAGGGCTTTTTCTTTTTTCCTATGACTCACTCTGGCAACAAACATACTCTAGGAACTTCAAAGGGGCACCCACCTGCTTCTATTCACACAGTTAGAGAAAATCAGTGATGTCTGTCCTATGCCCTCCCCTTTTCAGTCAACTATGTTACCTCTGTCGGAACCGCAAATAGAATGCACTTTATCACACCAGTTGCAACTACTTAATTGCTACAGGTGCACTACAGTTCCAGAAAAATGCCTTTGTCCTGCCTTGGTTAATTCTAACAACAACAGTCCTTATCACTTGTGTCCTCCATTTGCGCAACACCAGAAAATTTGTGGCTTGAACAGTTCGCCAGCTCAGTGAAAGTTGAATAGTTTGGTCAGTATTGAGGCTGCCTAAACACCTAAATCTAAATTAAATTTCAGTTTAACATCATTATATTTTTAGAGTAGGCAGACTGAAATTTTATTCTCTTACATTTTAACTAAACACAAAATTTAAAGAGTGTAGGCTCTCCATACTGTTTTATGGACAGAAGTACCACAAAAGGTCCAGTCTAATCATTTGTTACTTTTCTCAGTCAGCACTGTCCCTATTTGCATATGTGATGTATGAAACTGTGGCTGCACTTTAATGTGCCTTCAAATTTTTGATAACTTGGTTGCAGCATGACTGCACTTGGTTCATAGCTCACCTATATTGCATAAATGTTTCCAGATGTAATAAAAAAGTATAAAATTTCAGTTTACTTAGTACACTAATTACTGGGTGGGCCTGTATTAAAATCAAAATGAATGCATATCATTTAAAATTTTCACACGTGAGATGATGTACAAACCTATAATGCTGTTGTCACAACACATTACCCTTTAGTGTTCTGTTTCCAATTGATGTTTTTTCAGGTGTTTTTTTAACAATATTTAGATTCTTTAAAGTCCAGTCCTGTCCTAGAACAAAAAATACTATCTTGTTTATAAACATTCCTCGAACCCATCATTGTTACATGCAAAATTGAAAATTCCACTTGCAAGGTTACTTGTCTCTGGACCCACTGCTGCTCTTTGCTGGCAGTTGTTATTAACTTCTTGCATTCTCTTTCATCTCATTGTCTTACAGGACAATTCCATCATCTAAGCAAACCATCTTTCAGCAAACTGTGACCATGTAGTTACATGTTGTTGTTGGTGGTGGTCTTCAGTTCAGTGACTGGTTTGATGCGGCTCTCTATGCTACTCTATTCTGTGCAAGCTTCTTCATCTCCCAGTACCTACTGCAACCTACATCCTTCTGAATCTGCTTAGTGTATTCAGCTCTTGGTCTCCCTCTACGATTTTTACCCTCCACGCTGTCCTCCAATACTAAATTGGTGAGCCCTTGATGCCTCAGAATATGTCCTATCAAGCGATCCCTTCTTCTAGTCAAGTTGTGCCACAAATTTCTCCCCCAATTCTATTCAATACCTCCTCATTAGTTACGTGATCTACCCAAAATAATCTTCAGCATTTTTCTGTAACATCACATTTCGAAAGCTTCTATTCTCTTCTTGTCCAAACTATTTACCATCCATGTTTCACTTCGATACATGGATACGCTCCATACAAATACTTTCAGAAACAACTTCCTGACACTTAAATCAATACTCGATGTTAACGAATTTCTCTTCTTCGGAAACGCTTTCCTTGCCATTGCCAGTCTACATTTTATATCCTCTCTACTTCAACCATCATCAGTTATTTTGCTCCCCAAATAGCAAAACTCATTTTTTACTTTAAGTGTCTCATTTACTAATCTAATTCCTTCAGCATCAGCTGGCTTAATTCGACTACATTCCATTATCCTCGTTTTGCTTTTGTTGATGTTCATCTTATATCCTCCTTTCAACACCTTTTCCATTCCGTTCAGCTGCTTTTCAGGTTCCATTGCTGTCTCTGACAGAATTACTACGTCATCGGCAAACCTCAAAGTTTTTATTTCTTCTCCATGGATTTTAATTCCTACTCCGAATTTTTCTTTTGTTCCCTTTACTGCGTGCTCAATATACAGATTGAATAACATCGGGGAGAGGCTACAACCCTGTCTCACTCCCTTCCCAACCACTGCTTCCCTTTCATGCCGCCCCTCGACCCTTCTCAGTGCCGTCTGGTTTCTGTGCAAATTGTAAATAGCCTTTCGCTTCCTGTATTTTACTCCTGCCACCTTCAGAATTTGAAAGAGAGTATTCCAGTCGACGTTGTCAAAAGCTTTCTCTAAGTCTGCAAATGCTAGAAATGCAGGTTTGCCTTCCCTTAATCTATTTCCTAAGATAAGTCATAGGTTCAGTATTGTCTCACGTGTTCCAACATTTCTACGGAATCCAAACTGATCTTCCCCGAGGTCAGCTTCTACCAGTTTCTCCATTCGTCTGTAAAGAATTCGTGGTGGTATTTTGCTTATTAAACTGATAGTTCAGTAATTTTCACATCTGTCAACACCTGCTTTCTTTGGGATTGGAATTATTATATTCTTCTTGAAGTCAGGTGCTATTTCGCCTGTCTCATACATCTTGCTCACCAGATGGTACAGTTTTGTTAGGCCTGGCTCTCCCAAGGGTGTCAGTAGTTTAATGGAATGTTGTCTACTCCCTGGACCTTGTTTCGACTTAGGTCTTTCAGTGTTCTGTCAGACTCTTCACGCAGTATCATATCTCCCATTTCAACTTCATCTACATTCTCTTCCACTTCTATAATGTTGTCCTCAAGAACATCGCTTTTGTATAGACCCTCTATACACTCCTTCCACCTTTCTGCTTTCCCTTCTTTGATTAAAACTGGGTTTCCATCTGAGCTCTTGATATTCATGCAAATGGTTCTCTTTTCTCCAAAGGTCTCTTTAATTTTTCTGTAGGCAGTATCTATCTTACCCCTAGTGATATATGCCTCTACATCCTTACATTTGTCCTCTAGCCATCCCTGCTTAGCAATTTTGCACTTCCTGTCCATCTCATTTTTGAGATGTTTGTATTCCTTTTTGCGTGCTTCACTTACTGCATTTTTATATTTTCTCCTTTAATCAATTAAATTCAATATCTCTTCTGTTACCCAAGGATTTCTATTAGCCCTCGTTTTTTTACCTACTTGATCGTCTGCCGCCTTCACTATTTCATCTCTCAAAGCTACCCATCCTTCTTCTACTGTATTTCTTTCCCCCATTCTTGTCAATCGTTCCCTTATGCTCTCTGGTTCTGTCAGTTTATCCAGATCTCATCTCCTTGAATTCCCACCTCTTTGCAGTTTCTTCACTTTTAATCTACAGTTCATAACCAATAGATTGTGGTCAGAGTCCACATCTGCCCCTGGAAATGTCTTACAATTTAAAACATAGTTTCTAAATCTCTGTCTTACCGTTACATAATCTGAAACCTTCGAGTATCTCCAGACCTCTTCCATGTGTACAACCTTCTTTTATGATTCTTGAACCAAGTGTTAGCTATGATTAAGTTATGCTCTGTGCAAAATTCTACCAGGAGGCTTCATCCTTCATTTCTTACCACCATTCCGTATTGACCTACTACGTTTCCTTCTCTTCCTTTTCCTACTACCGAATTCCAGTCACCCATGACTATTAAATTTTCATCATCTGCAGAGCTAGTTGGCTTATAAACTTGTATTACTGTGGCAGGCGTGGGCTTCGTATCGATGTTGGCCACAATAATGCGTTCACTATGCTGATTGTAGTAGCTTACCCACACTCCTATTTTTTTATTCATTATTAAACCTACTCCTGCATTACCCCTATTGATTTTGTATTTATAACCCTGTATTCACCTGACCAGAAGTCTTGCTCCTCCTGCCACTGAACTTCGCGAATTCTCACTATATCTAACTTTAACGTATCCATTTCCCTTTTTATATTTTCTAACCTACCTGCCCGATTAAGGGATCTGACATTCCACACTCCGACCCATAGAATGCCAGTTTTCTTTCTCCTGATGACAACGTCCTCCCGAGTTGTCCCCGCCCGGAGTTCTCAGTGGGGGACTATTTTACCTCCGGAATATTTTACCCAAGAGGACGCCATCATCATTTGACCATACAGTAAAGCTCCATGCCCTCAATATCAAGGAAAAAATTAATAATTTTTATTTACATTAATTAATTACTCAAGAAGTGACAGCTATAATTTAGCAAGCATATACTTTTTACTCTGGAGAGTCAGAAGGAGAAACAGTGGCCAGATGTAGTGCTCACTTCAGTGTTGCCAGAGGATGGCAGGAGTGTAAGGCTTGTGACAACAGTGAGCACACTGGTAGCACCATAAATTATTCTCCATCTCTCTCAGCACAGAATGCATTGTGCTGCTGCCTTCTTCTGTGCACAGCACTATAGTTAGTTAAGTTAATCACTGTCCAGTACATGGTTTCATTGTATGTTGTAGTTTGTGAAGCAGATGAGAGCAATTGAATTGAAATTGATTGGATATGTGTCTCGCTATACTGTACGTCTAAACATTAATTGCAGATATAGTTTGAATGTTAAATGACCCCCATAAAACTGATTCTACAACTCTTTGCTTTTCCGATGCCAAAGACTGTGTAAGAAATAAGAAATAGCCCACAAGGTGTGCAGAAGATAGTAAGACAGTTGAAACTAGATGTAATTTGCAGTTTTTATCACGGTTCTTAACTGTTGCCAGGAAAACCACTGTTGATGCTGCAAGCAATGAAACGTGCATATCGATTGGAGCCAGAACATCCAAAACTACACTCGTGTCTTATTGTGGGCCATGGACTGCTGGAGAGGTGGCAGGCCACGTTGGACCCTGCAGTTGCTACTGTGTTGCGACAGGAGATGCTGCCAATTTTTCGTGGACGTGATCCTCATCAGATGAATGTGCAGTTCCTTGCAGCACACTCAAATTCCCTCCAATCACTCATTGAAGGTAAATAATTTTTAATGGTTGTTGGCAGTGTAAATATCTTCAAAAATCGTTAGTTTATTTAGAACGTGCAACAGAAAAAAATATTATTGTAACATAATTACTATAGGACTACCTTAGTTTTAAACTTTTTTTAAATACTGATTTGTGTATTGATAACAAGATTTGATCTATTACTGCCTTGGTAGGTCTAACATAGCTTCCCAGAGACCCATCAGCTGGCATAGAAAAAGGGTGTCACAGAAGTTAAAGCTATGTTAAAAATATTTTTTACAACAGAAAGGATAAAGCAGGAAAGAGGTTCAAAACAATGACTGTGCTTTCACTTCTACTTTTTTTGATTTCATGGATGACATAATGTACTTGGTGGCAGAAAGAATTGCAGATGATTTCATTAAGTTAATGGTGGCGTTTGCTGATGACCATATGATCTAGGGGAATGAGGAGGATGAAGTTTATCAGTAAGTAGATGCATGGATAGAGGTGATAGGATTATATGGCACGAAATTTCATGTGAGAAAGAGTGAATTCATGATTGTGTCCAGGAAGACGGAGAGGACTACACCGGCACTCACTGTGGCAGGGCAACAGCTGAAATGTTGGGGAACTCAAGAGTCAGAGAGAAGGGTGAAATTTTATCAAGATAAAGGCTCGTGAAATGAAAATTCACAAGAGCAGGACTGGAATAACAAGAAAAGACACAATAAGGAATGAAGATAGCAGGGACTGATAAAGGAAGCACCCATCCAGGAACAGTTACAATTGGCAAGGCTTAAGCACAGGTAATTAAAATAACATGTTGGTGGACTACCATGTAAGATACATGAATTTAGGCTCCAAAGCAAATGATAAGATGAAGACCAGTGGATAGTGGGTTGAAAATACTGAGAGAGAAAATTGACAGAAAAGGACTGGAACAGGATGAAGACAGAGCAGTGATAGAAAGATAGGGGAAAATGGAGAGACTTACATGAGCAAAACAGACCTAGTTAGTGAATGGGAACACTTTATGATAACGATGGTGTGATGATGATGATGATGATGATGATAATGATTTCTAGTATTGGTAGTTCTCTTGTGTTATTTATGACTATATTGTTACATGTGCTGTTTTAGTGATGCAAACCGAATGCCATTGATTGGATGAAATCTATTTATGTGATACTGTCGCAGAAGATGCTGAGAAGCACAGTCGCTGTAGTGTAGTGGTTATGAGACTAGACTGTTGCACGGAGGGTTGTGGTTCAAAACTCACCAGAAATGAAAAATTTTAATTTCTATATTTGGTTCGAGTACATTCTACAAGCATCCACAAATGTCAAGAATCATTGTACTGGAATGTTCTGTAACTATATATACCGTATGTGTTCTGGCCGGAGGCAGTTCGCTCCTTGCTCTTGTGCAAGCGCTGAATAAACCTTTGGTAAGTGAAGTTAGTGTTCATCGTTTATCTACTTACACCTTATTCTACGTAACATTATTCTGGTGGATACGCTGGGTGTTGGACCTTGTGATAGAGCACATTATCGATGACACAGCGGTTCCCATCATGCCATGACAGAGCCACCGTTTACATGGCGAGAAACCCAAGTTCCAGCCATATTCAACAGATCGCAATCTATTGGAGACAGAAGAAGAGGATGTCACGATGACAGCAACTATGTGCCACCACATGAGACATCCTTCCGGGTTCTCTGGTGATGATGGCCAAGATCCAAACAAGTGGCAGAAGGTTTATGAGCGTATAGCCAAATTTAACAAATGGGATGACACAGTGTGTTTGGTTAATGTATTTTTCTACTTGGAGGGCACTGCCAAGCAATGGTATGAGAACAACGAGGAGAAGTTCACAACCTGGGAGGTATTCCAGGCGGAACTGAGCAAGTATTTCGGTGACACATGATAACAGAAATGCAAGGTTGAAGATAAATTACAGTGCAGGGCACAGCGTCCAGGAGATACTAGAGCATCCTACATTCAAGATGTCTTGGAGCTGTGTAAAATAGTGGATCATAGAATGAGGGAGCAAGACAAGATTGCACATCTCAAGAAGGGTGTTGCTGAGGACATGTATCAAGCCTTACTCCTGAAGGAGGTTTCAACAGCAGACGACTTCATAAATCGAGACAATGCATCAAAAAAGAATTACATGCAAGAAGTTTGAACGGCTTCCAAACGTCGTATCGATGTCTGTGATGGAAGAAGAAACTGATTTCACAAGTGTTCTTTGTCAGAAACTGAGAGAGGACGCTTAGAAGGCACTTGGATTGTACAACGAGCAAAAAACGAGATGCTTCAAGAGGTCATAAGGGAGGAAGTGAAACAGACATTGAATCCAATCTCTCGGCCTTCATTTCTCTTTAAAACGGTGAAATATTTAAAGTCAAGACCCAGGTGAAGTTAAGTTCCTACAATGCCGCATGAGAAACCTGTTTAGGCACCAAGGAAGACTGACGTATGGAGGACCCAGGATAACCGACCACTGTGGACGACCGGGACATGTGGTGCACTGTTGTCGAGAAAGGTGGCGGATATTTGATGGCACTCGTGCCAGAAGACAGCAGACCTATCTTAGCCGATGCCAACTCCGGGACAACGAAGATGTACAAGAATATGTGGGTGCAGGACAGTGTAGGTCACCATCGCCACAAGCTAGCCACTCGAGAGGATGCGCCCCAACACGACAATCGAGGTCTACATCGCCATTTAGAAGCTCTGCCGCAACCTGGAAAACTAAAGGGTGCGACCTTCCTTCAAGGTGAGGCCACCGAAGAGATAAATCCTCCGCCGTCGATCACTACAAAAATGATAGGAAACTACATTGATATCTTCATGGATGGCCAACCAGCCCAAGCTCTTGTGGACTCTGGAGCATCATATTTAGTCATTTCGGAGAAGTACCATCGCCAGTCGCAGAAAACCGTGTCTGTCAACAGCAAAACATCTCTTCTGAATGTGGCTAATGGGAAATACGTAAAACATGCAGGAAGATGTGTCATTCGTGTGGGTATAAGTGGCCATACACAGCCCTTAGAATTCGTCGTCTTACAGGAGTGTAGTCATGACGTCATTGTCGGATGGGACTCTTTGAAAGCTTCTCAGGCAATTATAGATTGTGGTCGGTCGAAGATTATGCTAGACGAGATGAGATACTGTGGACAGGAAGATGCGCATCCGAGTGTGTGGAGACTATGCGTGCTGGATGAAGTGATCATTCCTGCAGTCAGCGCTAGAAAGGTAGCTGTCGTGCCATGCATCAACGCATGGATCTTGTAGTGGAATGTAAGAGAAGCATACCACTGAAGAATAACTTGGTCTTCCCAGCCTCTGTCATCTCGTTTGAGAACGGATTCGGTGAATTGTGGATAGTTAACTGTTGCTGAGATCTGCAGACCCTTCCAAGACACACGTGCGTAGCAAACGCTGAGCCCTTAATTGCAGATCAACTGAGCGTCATGGAAACCTCCCATGCAGTGTCTGTGGGTGAAATTAGTGCTACCACTATGAGACAAGTTCTTCTAGCTCGACTATCTTCTTATCTCACTAAGGAACAACAAAAGAAGCTACTTGTCATCCTTCAAGAGTTCTCTGCATGCTTCAATCCACAGGGGAAGAGCAGATTAGACAAATCAACGGTAAAGCACTGGATTAGCACTGGAGACCATCAACCAATAAGCCAGAGAGCATACCATGTTTCAGCAACGGAACGTCGAATAATTCGTGACGAGGTAGAGAAAATGATGAGGAATGACGTCATTCAGCCTTCGCAGAGCCCATTGTCGTGTTGATTACAGGAAGCTTAATAAGATAACTAAAAAGGACGTTTACCCGATTCCACAAATTGACAATACACTAGATTGTTTGAACGGGGTTCAGTTTTTCTCAACCATGGACATGTACTCGGGATACTGTCAAATCGAAGTAGATGAAGCTGATCGTGAGAAAACTGCATTCATCACCCCTGAGGGCCTGTATGATTTTAAGGTAATGCCGTTTGGTTTGTGTAATGCACCAGCAACTTTTGAATGAATGATGGATAATCTTATAAGGCACCTGAAGTGGATGATGTTTTTTTGCTATTTAGATGACATTATAGTGTTCTTAGAGACATTCGATGAACATATATAAAGACTGAGGACTGTTCTTAAGTATCTCCAACAAGGTGGACTAAAACTTAATGCAAGGAAGTGTCTATGGCAAAAGAAATCAGAATACTAGGACACCTTGTGTCAAATGAGGGTTTGTGGCCAGACCCAGAAAAGGTGGGATCTGTAGTGGAATTTCCTATTTCCAAAAGTATTAGAGATGTGAGAAGCTTCCTCGGATTATGTTCTTATTACCGTCATTTTATCAAAGACTTTTGTAGCAAAGTCAGGCTACTCCAAGAGTTGTTAAAAGCCGATGCTAAATTTATCTGGGGTAGTGCTCAACAAGATTCTTTCGATGTACTGCGAAAAGCTCTGACGACTGACCCTGTACTTGGTCTGTATGATGAGAGAGCACCTACAGAACTACACACAGATGCCAGAGGGTATGGGATTGGTACTGTTCTGGTGCAGATTTCGGATGGAAAAGAGGAGGTTACAGCGTATGCTTCTAGGACAATTACAAAAGCCAAGAGAAACTACTCAACTACAGAAAGAGAATGTCTTGCGGTGACCTGGGCCATGTGCAGATTTCGACAGTATCTCTATGGAAGGCCATTCACAGTTGTTACAGACCATCACTCACTTTGTTGGTTGACAGGTCTTAAGGATCCAACAGGACGACTCGCCAGGTGGGCACTACGTCTTCAAGAGTATGACATTACCATAGTGTACAAAAGTGGAAGAAAACACCAAGATGATGGCTGTCTCTCAAGAAACCCCGTGCAAGACCATCAAGACTTTGATGAAGATAGTGACTGTCTCGCTGCATTCCAGGATCTCTCTACTGTGCGGAAGAAGGACGCCAAGATATCTTAAATTATGCTTGCCTTAAATCGGTCAGAGGATGTGAAAGGATAATTGAAGGTAGTTAATGGATTACTTTGCAAGAAAAACTTTGATCCATTTGGAAAGAGGTGGCTACCAGTGATTTCTAAACACATGCTGTGTGTCGGCACTGTCGATAGTGCCAGAGGAGAAAGGCAGTTTCTCAGGAACCACCTGGCCGACTCATATCAATTCCACCGGCCAAAATGCCTTCCCAGCGTGTTGAGATTGACTTCCTCAGACGATTTCCAACGTCTGCTAGTGCAATAGATGGATTATTGTTTGCACTGATTATCTGACACGCTATGCCATTATAAAAGCTGTGAAAACAGCCGAAACATTTGAGGTAGCCAAATTCATCATAGAAGGCATTGTATTAAAACACGGTACCCCAAGCTCGTTAATTACGAATTGAGGGAAAGTTTTTCAATCAAATCTTGTGACAGAGATAAACCTTCGGTGCAACATCACTACATGACAACTGCCTACCATCCGCAAAATAACGGGTTTACTGAACGCCTTAATAAGACCTTAGCCGACATGCTATCAATGTTCGTAAGTGTCGAGCAGAGCAACTGGGATGAGGTGCTACCTTTCGTGACGTTTGCCTACAACACCACCAAACAAGACACGACAGGATTTATGCCATTTTTCCTGGAGCATGGGCGTGAGGCGACTACGACGATGGACACTGTGTTTCCGTTACAGCCTGATGACGTGGAGGACGACTACATCGGCCAGGTGTTAACCAGAGCTGAGAAAGCTCAGCAGTTAGCTCAACTCTGCATGCTGCAGGCTCAAGAAAATGATCACCGAAGGTATGATGTGAGCCACCGCCGTGTCGTCTACCAGCCTGGTGACCTTGTCTGGATCTTCACTCCTGTTTGGAAGGTTGGTCTCTCTGAGAAACTCCTCAGGCGCTACTTTGGACCTTATAGGGTTGTAAGGCTGACCCCGACTCAAGACGACGAAAGATCAGAGATACAGTCCACGTCCTTCAAATGAAGCCCTACAAGGATCCTGCAACCCAGGGTAAATTCAAAGCTCCAGCAACAGGCAACAAGCGGAAAGGTGACGAAGAACGTAGTGGCAAGGGAAGTCCTGAGATCACCGCCAGATCGAACATCACTCATTGGGAGTCAGAGTATGCAGGATCGATGACTCATTCCCGGACTAGGACGACATAACATTGGGATGCTGTTCTCTTAAGGAGGGAGCAATGTCGCAAAAGAAGCTGAGTAGCACAGTCGCTGTAATGTAGTGGTTATGAGACTAGACTGTTGCATGGAGGGTCGTGAGTTCAAAATTCACCTGAACTGAGAAATTTTAATTTCTATATTCGGTTCGAGTACATTCTAGAAGTATCCACAAATGGCAAGACTCATTGTACGGGAATGTCCTGTAGCTGTATATGTACCGTATGTGTTGGAGCCGGAGGCAGTTTGCTCCCTGCTCTTATATGTGCAAGTGCTGAATAAACCTTCATTAAGTGAAGTTAATGTTCGCCATTCATCTACTTACACTTCTTCTATGTGACATTATTATTATAGAATGGAAAGTGAAAATATTAATACCTGTTATAATGAAAATGCTTCTGGCTTGGATCTAATTCATTGATCATAATCATGAAATGATGGATATTCTAGAGGGAATTGTTCTGTTATCACCATTGTCAGCCATTTTACATTCTCTGCTGGATTCAGGCATTTTCCAGTTTTCTCTATTGATTAAGTCTTCAATAACACACATCTGTGTAGTTGTCCTCTTAGTCTTTTTTGGATTCTAAGAGATAAGTACTTCCTTATTCTGTTAACTATCATTTACCTGACTTCCTTTCATTATTATTGCACATGTACAAAAGAAGTTCACTCCACCTTGTCTCCGGATAAGTATGTTTATTTTCCTGTCTTTCCTTATAATGTCCAACATGCATCTCTAGCGCATCAGCATAATGGTACTGGAAAAAGCACATTTTGGAACTCTTAAAACAATGTAGTTCATCCACATTTGCACTTTTGCAGATCTCAGGGAGAGAGAAACTGGTAAGTTGGCATATTTTCATTCAACCATGACATATGGAATAATGTTCTGGGGTAACTCGTCTTCATTGCCCAAAAAATGTTCTGTAAGAATAACATGTGGTGCTCACCTGTGATCATCTTGTAAACATATGTTTAAAGAATTGAGCACCCTGGCTACTGCTTCACAGTGCACTTATTCCCATTTGAAGTTTATTGTAAGTAATCCACAGTTCAAAAGGAACAATGATGTGCGTAATTACAATACAAGAAGAAAACGTGACATTCATTATTCCATGTCAGGTTGTCTTGATTACAGTAAATATGTAACAGAGCATTTCTGACTTGTGGTGAAGTGTAAACTATTTTTCAACACCATGTCCCTCCTCTTGCTTTTGTTGTTATATTTAGTAGTAGTGTTTTGTGTGTGTGTGTGTGTGTGTGTGTGTGTGTGTGTGTGTGTGTGTGTGTGTGTGTCCCTCAACTTTTATGTGAACTGCAGGCAAATATACATTACATATTTTGACAAATTGATTTGCATATTTTGTGTTCTATGCTTCTTAAGTTAATATGGCCACAGAAATGTTCTGTGCTTCTTAAGTTCATATGGCCACAGAAATAAAGTAATACAAAATCCATAAAATATGTCTGATATTATTTTGTGTCTAATTTCACTATGATATTTCTTGAAGTCACTTTTCTATTCTTATTTTGTATTTAAAGTTGTAACAACAGATTTTCTTTGGACATGTAATGTTACTTCCATTTGGCAAATCCTTTCTTGAAGTTAGTCCAAGGTTTGTGTGATGCGAGACAGAGACAGTGTAAAGACACCACAAACTATTCTCCGCCTCACTCTGTGCAGTAATTTCACTTGAAGTGGTGATAAAGTAAGAATCCAACTGCATTGTATTTTCTGTACAGGATGAAATGGAGAATAGTGTGATGTAACTAGTGATCAAGCTAGTAGTGTTAACTGTATGTCACCCACAATGAGCACCATAATGGTTAAACAACCTCATCATCATTATACTAAAATGGAAATACAGGCTAAATGTTGTATGCCCACCTTGAGCATTCCACTAGTCTGTACACTTGGGACTTCCACATCTGATTTTTCTCTATCTTCAGGATGAGGTTTTGTTACTTCAGAGAGAAGTTTGCATTAGCTATGCATGTTTATATTGGTAACAGTGTGTAATCTTGTAGTCAGTTATCTGTAATATTTCAGGTGCTAAAATGATGTATCGTCTTGACCCATCTAAACAAGAGACTGCACTAAAATTGGTTACCAAATTGGATAAGGATATTGCTGACGTAAATCTACAGGTGAGCATGTCAATTCCTACACTGCCTAAGCTCTTTCTGTTGAATTTGTGTATTCTGGCATACGTAACAGGATGATACTGAAAGTCCTGTATGGAATGAAAATAACGAAAGGACCACTCACTATACAGTTAAGATATAGTGCAGCCAATAGAAGTGTTAATAACACTAAAAACTTTGTTAAGCTTTCATACAGCGTCCTCCTTCATAACTAAATAGTACAAACACACACACACACACACACACACACACACACACACACACACACACACACCTCCCAGGTATGATGCATATTTCCGTGGGGTACACAAAAAACTATTGTGACATTTTCAAACAGCTGAGTAGTACAGTAGTACAGGTTTAAAATTCTTACGTAATTAAAGAGAATGAAGCAGTCTGACTTTCAAGCAGTAAAAGTTGAGCTACACAATTTTTAGATCTTCAATATTTCCCTAAATCCTTAGGTAAGTAGTAGTTTCTACAACAGACACATTACTACCCCCTTTCACTGTCAGATATTAACCAAGAACATTTTCAGAATTCTAAGGAATAAAGGTAACAACTCACTGAGTAGTAGAGGCATTGAGTGTCTGAAAGACAAATAAATTAGACTGAGAACTTTGTTAACTTTTGGATGAATCCTTTTTCTAGCTGTAGGGCAGATACACAAACATGCAAGCCTCTACGGCTAGGTTGTGGCAGGAAAGGATATGTCTGAAAGCTGGTGAAGTTCTCAACTCTTGGTTATGGGTCTTTTACTATTCCATGAGCTGTTACCTTTATCTTTCAAGTACCTGCACTACACCAGGACTTTCCATTACTCAGGTTAGCATTTTGTCTTGTAAAATGACTGCCATTTGCTTCAAAAATTGTGTAGATTATAATGACCATATACATGATTTGAGAGAAAAATAATGTGATTAATTTCCTTTAATTTACACAGACTTGTGTTTCAGTTATTAATAATTAATTGTTTCTTAAACAGAACTGCACAGAAGTACTTCGCCTGCTGAAGACTGGTGAGCTGGGAACCTGCCCTACGACCACACTGGCAGACTACACAGCACGTTGTCACTCTCTCTTCCCATACGCACGT
Source organism: Schistocerca serialis cubense (assembly GCF_023864345.2). NCBI lineage: Eukaryota > Metazoa > Arthropoda > Insecta > Orthoptera > Acrididae > Schistocerca > Schistocerca serialis. Next base: position 607,386,720 of record NC_064644.1, on the reverse strand, counting down.
GCCTTTCGTCCTGCAGAGGCCACCAATGCTTCAAACAACCACATTACTGAAAACTGTGTCGGGAACATTGTCAACTGATGCCGGATTGCAGCCATTGCTTGGAGCAATGGGATTTCAAGTGCTACCCTCGGTATTACTGACTGAGTGCAGACCACTCCGACAGTCCAGGTCCAGGCCTGTTGCCTGATGTCAACTTACAGCACTAAGAATATGACACATTGCTCTTTAAATTTTAGAATGAGCTGTCTTTTTTTTTCCAGTTTATGCACGTGTGCGGAATCTCCAGTACACATTTTAAAAATTCGTAGTTGTGTCAGTCTTTCAAAAATGTTCATGTAACATTATTTTTTGTTTGTTTTTTTAAAAAAAGAAATATGTAAAAAATGTAGTTGTGGAACCAGAAGTACCCAAAAAAAGAACTTGAGTTAAACACTTAACTCTTTCATTTAGTTCAATTTATTGGTCATTGGTAATAGTTACTTTATTCTGTATTTTGAGTTTCAAATGAAGTTATCACAGAATCATGAGGAGGCTGCAGCAAGAGACATTGTCGTCAGTGAGATCACGCCTTTGAGTGCATCGAAACATTAGAAGACAGCACTAGTAAACTCATTGAAATTTAGAGGAGGAAATCCATTTAAATAATTATTATAAACTGAGTGACATTTCATAGTTAAGAAAATGTTTGGCTATCAAGCATTTATTCATTGTATTTCATCATTTTAAAAATGCATAGTGCCTGACTTCCAGAAATTGTATTGAAGCAGCAAAAGTAGAGCAGAGACTTGTCTTGCCATCAAGACTGTAGATATTAGTTAACAAAATGTGGAAGTGATACATCAGCCCTTTTCCTTAACTTACATTGATGTGTCAGAGTATCATATTGCCTTCTTCTCGAAGGTTGGATGTAGCAATAGAATTAATAAATGCTGCGACATTTACTGAACTGTTGTGTGTGTGAAAAATCAGTGAAGCAGTCGTGATACAAACACAGGACATGTTGCTGAGCTCTGTAGCACTGCAGAGGATTGTATTTGCAACCAAAACCAGGACTTCAGCATCAAGTAAACCCAGATATTCTTGGGAGTAAACTACATAATGTGATCAGGAAGAGTATCAGAGTGTGACTGTAGCTCTAGTTGTGTTGTTTTAACAGCAGCTGCTGTTGTTGAAGATGCAATCACAGATTTGCTGTGGTTGTCCATCAGGCACAAGAATCTTCCATCTGTTGTATAAAGTTGTATAACTCTGTAATTGTTTCCTTTTATGAGTATGTATATTTTGTAAATATTTATTCTGTGTTATATTTTATAGGTAGTATTTTCTGAAATATATCTTTTGTTACAGACATTCTGAACTGTAATAAGGTGCCTTTTCCCGCTTCGTGAACAAAACTGTTAAAAAATGTTTGTGTAGTGTATGTCGGAATATGTAAAACATGCGTAATCTTTAACTGTAGAATCTACATTTACAGAAGGATAGATTTCGAGCTATAGTATTGTTTTCCTCAGAGCATGATTAGCGCATGTCCTGTGTGTTTCTTGGCCAAGTTCAAGAATGTATGAATTATATCATAGGACACAAGTTATATTGTGAAGCATATTCCTTAAATACAGAGCAGTGACACTGAACGCCTAAGGTAAACACTCAGTATTGCTACAAAATTTTGAACTTTCAATTTTTTGTACAGTAGGATTTGTCCTTCCGTGATAATATTTAATGGAAGCAATCTTGGAGTGTTTTCCCAGTGTCCATTTGTAAAACATACTCTTCATGAAGTGTGTGAGTTACTGCTCTGTATACATGTCCATTCATGTAGATACTCATGTCATCTTCAACACTTCTCTGATTCTTTTGTGTCTGAAATTCACATTATCAGCCGAAAACGAAAGAAGTTGTTGGCCATTGGCTTTGTAATCTGGTCTTTCTTCCTGTTTGAAATGATTATTTAAAAAATTATTTTGACCGAATTTGGGGAGTTACATCATACAATCAGTTGAAGAGCACCATGCTGCTTGTCATCTGCATATGTCATTTCACTTTTTTAATGCTTGTGTATTGTATTTTATTTCATGCTATTGAATAAAAGTGTGTTCAAGAAAACAAATTGTAAAAATATGTATGGTATTAGTTAGCTGATCTTACCAGCATTTTATAATACTTGCGAATGCTGTTAGCACATGAGTGGTGTGAACTTCACTGTACTGATGGTTGTCTTGTCCATTCCATTTGCATGCATGTAAAAACTAAAATTTTGTTACACTTTCTCTTTTTGTGACATACCAATTTACTTAAGTGTTGCAAGTTTTCAGGCTTCTCATTAAAATTGTAACAATAACTGGATTCCGAAATAATTTAGTGCGCCTTCTGCTGTTGATCTTTGATGATTACAGCTATGTATTTAGCCAATTTAGTTTGTCATTCCAGTTTATTTAGCCAGTGGCACAGATTATCAGTACTTACATAAAACACAATTGTGTTCTTGTATCAATTTGCATGTATGTAAACATGCAAAAAGGCTTAATTTATCTTTATTGTTAAGTTTTTATCCATTACACATAAAGTCTTTGCAAATATCCTGGTAAATTATTTACTACATACATTTCAAGGATTAAAGAAAAATGTCTGCTCCATTTCTAAAAACTGTCTATTTGTAACACCAATTGAGTCCTGAACTGTCCATAAATAAATCTCAAGTTATTTTGTGTGAATAAATAAAATCAAAGCAATGTCTTTCTTATAAATAAGACACAACAAATATTAGGCCAGTGTTAAAGTGAAGTGTAAGCAGTATGTACATCACAGTAGACTTTTTTTCCCTGAGAATTCATATGCCTACTGGTGATTGTCATGGACATAAAATAATTCTTCCCTAACGAAAATGCCACTGTCTGTAAATAGGATGCAGGAGGAAAAATTCACATTGTTGGTATTCTGTCGTAATTATAGATAAAAAATGTCTTTCACTAACAGAAGACTTGAGATGTTCCCATTTCCATTTTGAAACCACTGACTGTTTCAAGGATAGCAGCAGAATCTTCAGAGCCAACCGTAAAGACTAGTGGCATATGAGTAAAAGAGGGTGCATATAGAGGAAAGGATTAATATAATGACAGTATAAAGAGGAATGTGTCATTCACTTAATTGTGAATACCAAGTGCATGATTTTAAACACTCACAAATGCACTCTCTTGTCATAGGAGTTTGATATGAAGACCAGTTAGGCTACTTGCAGCAAGATAATATGGACTTCAGTACTCAAGATCATGCAGTTCAGTCCACATTGTGTGCTCATAAAATTGCACTGATGGAATTGTCATCAACTGTGGACACGGTAACTGTCATCCCATCGCTAACCGCGAATCACTCCTAATGATGACGAGAAACCCATATCCATAGCAGTAAATAAACCACACTACTTAAAATGACATAATTTAATGGAGGAGTTACCAGAAGTATGAAGTGTTATCAAAAAATAAGATGAATGAATTTTTTTAGCAGCAGCTGCAGACACTACAACTATTTGTTGTAATTCATCTGATAGCCTGATACATTGAAACCGGAAATGTCAAGTTTGAATACGTACTGACTTGTCAGTCAGCGTCCAGAGAAGCTAGAGTAGGATTGTGTTTACTGTGTCCATTGTGCATCATGGATTTTGAACAATTCGTCAACATTAAGTTTGATTTTAACTTGCAAAATGGTGTCAAGGAAACTCATGACATACTGAAATTGGTTTATGGCAATAATGCTGTAAGTCTGAAGACTGTTTAAAAGCAGTAGGCGCAATTTAAAAGTGGAAATGAGTCAGTAAAAGATGAGCAACGTTCATGACATCTGTTAAACTCAACAATGGAAGAAAATGTGGAAAAAGTGGCAAAAATTGTTCATTCAAACAGGCAAATAACTACTCAAGAGCTTTCTGAAGAACGCAAGGCCTTTCAACTGGTAATTTGCAAACTAGGTGAGTGAGTGCAAAATTTGTTCCTGGACTTTTAAATGATGAACAGAAGGAAAATCATTTGTCCATTTGCACAACGTTGAAGGATTGTCTTAGTTGGGATCTGGTCTTCATGTCCAAAATTGTAAGTGGAAATGAAACTTGGGTCTATGAATATGACCCTGAGATGAACATTTAGAAGCCTCAGTGGAAAAGCAGTGAATCTACTCGTTCTAAACAGGCAAGTCAGTCAAAATCGAATATCAAATCCTGCTCTCCCCCACCCCACCCAATATTGACGGCACAGTGTGATCAGGGCTCATTTCAAGGGAAACAACTGTAAATCTCAAATTTTTAAGGGCATACTGCAATGTGTGTGAAAAAATGTACAAAGAAACAGACCAGAAAAATGGGCCAGTGACTTCCTTCTTCATCACAACAATGCATTGTGCCACACCTCGCTATTGATTCGCGAGTGTCTGTCCAGAAAAATATTCCTGACTGTTCGCATGTGCCTTACTCACTAGATTTAGCACCATGTGACTTCTAGCTCTTCCCAAATACCGTATATACTCGAATAATCCGCACCCTCGAATAATCCGCGCACCCCAATTTTGAGGAAGAGGAAAAAAAAATATTTTTTGCTTTAATTCGTTTTATTTACAAAAAAAAAAAAAAATTGTTCCAACGTTATGATGTGTTCAAAAGTATGTATAATAACTACCGGTTTGAAGCAACGCTGCTGTACAGGTTGATACATCGCTAAAACGCAACCAGTTCAGCGGCGTGCAGCTGGCCAGTCGGCGGCGGGCGGCCAGCGGTGTGCAGCTGGCCGGCTGGCCCATTAGACGGGCGGTCAGCCGGGAAACATTATCACCGCCAGCCGGAACTCTACGCGTACCTACAATAGCAAAAAAAGAAATGTGAATTATCTTGTTTAAGAATTTGTTAATATGGTATGTGCAATAAAATATTTTAGTCAATACTGGTACGTTTCCTCTCTTACCACTCTATTCATCACTTTCATCGTCACCACTAGTGGGAGAATCATTGTCGTCTTCACCATCGTCCCATAGAGTGTCGTCCTCTGTTCCATCCTGTGAATTTGTGATTCCACATTTTTTGAAAGATTTTTCCACCAGTGGTTGCGGAATGGAGTCCCATGCAATTTTCACCCATTCACAAATCTGGGACAAATCTGGCCGTTTGATTTTTCCACTAGGTGTGAACTTATGGTTTTCATCAGGCATCCATTGCGTATATCACTGTTTAAGTGCAGCTTTGAATGGCCGATTTATACACACATCCAGTGGTTGTAGGATGGACGTTAGGCCTGCAGGGATAGTGACCAAGTCAGTTTTCCTTTTTTGTAGTTTGTCTCGCACTTGCTTAGTTGTATGTCCGTGGAAGCTGTCCAGGACCAACATGTTGCCAGGGTGACATTGCCAAACGTGTCACCCAGTCAATTATAAGTTATGGTCCATCCACCCTTTCGGATTCGCTCTCACTAACACTGGTATGCCTTTTACTGATATTTTCGGAATAGTTTTCCTTTTAAATATCACGTAAGGTGGTAGCTTTCGTCCATCGCCAGTTACACACAACATACTGTACATCTTTGTTTCTCACTGTCGCCAGTTCATATCATGATGCTGGATTCTCCTTTCCTGTTCACTGTGTTGTCGAGCGGCATCTCAAAATAGACTGGCGTTTGATCCACATTACCAATTTGCGATAATATATAGGACTGTTTACTGCGCAGATTTATCATATAACGATGAAAATTCACTATTTTTTCCTCGTAATCACCTGGAAGCCGCTGTGCGATAGTAGTTTTCCTCCGGAATCCTAAACCATTTCGGTTGAAAAATCTTGGTAGCCAGCCCCGGCTAGCTTTGAAACTGGTAATGCCTAGTTCTTTGGCTAAAGACAATGCTTTAAAGTGGCACATTTCACTCGTCACTGCGCATCCGTATTGTCGCTTCTCATCTACATAATCGCAGAGCCTTTTCTCAAGGTCCAGATGCTTCGCTTGTTGGCCGCGAAATGCCCGGCAGTTACTATTAGTTTCTTGAAGCTGCGTTTTATTTTTTCGCCAGTCGCGAATACAATTCTCACTCACATCGTCCTTTCTTCCTGCTGCACGGTTTCCAATATTCTCGGCTTCTTCAATAATTTTCACTTTTTCTTTAGCAGTGTACGAGCGATAACGAGAACTTGTAGCCATAATTAACAAGTTTGAAGACGTTAATACTTCACTCCTAACGTGCTACTGATGCGTCACAGACTGAGGCTGCAACAATGCAATAGTATAATGGGATGTATTGTTGGAGGCGGAGCAGTACCAACAATATTTCGAATAATCCGCGCACCCCAGTTTTTCGTCCTAAAATACGGGAAAAAACATGCGCGAATGCCCAGAAAGTGATGCACCACATTTTTATCTTCAACTATTCCTTATTGAGCATAATGAGAATTACAGACACAAAAGAATGGTGTTTTATCTACACGCCCTGTTTCTCCACATAATCTCCATCCCGTTTTATGGCCTTTCTTCATGTATGCCCTGTCGGTACCAATCCTTGTTCTGGTGGCGGAGCAGTGCCCCTCTGTGTGAACTTCCATTGCTAATTAACAGATGCAGCGCCAACTGCTGAGTCGTAATGTGTCTCTCCTCGCGAGTGACAACATCAGCTTGCTGCAACATGTCAGGTGTGACAGCTGTGGATGGTCTCCTCGACCGCTGCAAATCGTGGAGCTCCGCCGAACCGCCTTCTGATAACGTCGCCCTCCTTGCCCAGCGACTAACTGTACTTCTGTCGACAGCAGTTGCCCCATAGACTTTGCACGAGTGTTTGTGAATATTACCCACAGTTTCTTTCTCTGCAGTGAGAAATTCATTGATGGCATGTTGCTTGTAACGTAAGTCACCTACAGACGCCATTTTGAAACTGTCCTGCAGCTATGCTATCTGTCGGAAGTGACGAAAACTTGGCGCGCTCACTCAGGAGACTTAAAATGTACATACATAATGTTTTGCATTTGAGCATTGTTTTTGCCTAAAATAAATAAATAAATAAATGGGCGGTGCCTTACTTTCTGGGCAAGCCGCGTAAAACTGTTTTGACACCATTCCTGACATGGAGAGGGCCACAACAGAGCAACTGGATCTCTTTCCCAAATAAATGTTCTGTAATGGTTTGCTACCCAAGAACAGAACTTTGAAGGAGATCCAAAGAAATTCCATGGAAGCTTATTGCTTTGTTTCTAATAAAACTATTCGCCATATTTTTTTATCACATCTCGTGTATCCATTTGCATACATTAATGTGTACAGTACCATCTTTTAGGGGTTATGTGAGCAGGACAAGATTATTCTTGTGAAGGGCACACGGAAGGAGACTAAATTGTACCTACACTATGGTATCAATTATTAGAAAATATAGAAGACTGGCAGCTTTGTCTGACCAAATGTGGCTTTGGCTCCTGATGTGCTCATAATGTAAGTAGGTGTCAAGCTCATACACTATCACAACTGGTCACAAATAGCAGTTGCAGCTTGATATTGTCCAAAATTTTGATTGCATATAAGCATTTAGTGCATTTTCTGTTGGTTCAGAATGGAGTCATTAATATTCTACAAAAGCTAGGTATGCCCAATCTGCATAGTGTCTGTCTGCCCATTTATTTAATGCATCTCAAAGTAGTGGGTTCTTCGACTTGAGACTGCTCTGGCCCATAGGACAAGAGAATTTTACACAGTGACCTAACAATGACTTTTGTCCAGAATGAAACATCACTTATATGATATGCCAAAGATCATCCTGATACAAGATATTCAGTCTGAAAACAGCGCAACTCTCTAGAAATGAATCTGCATTGTGTTAATGCCCTGTGAAAGTTCTTGTTCCCTCCCTGCCCCCCTCTCCCATTTTTCCCCGTCTGTCTGGATTATGAGATGAGTGCTGTTGGTAAAAGTACAAAAAGTAGAATCATAAGTGAAATGATGATATAAAGAGACAAATTGAGTCTAATAATTTACTTTGTGTATGTAGCATATGAGGGTAGTATTATAGGCCTGGTAAATTTCCATGAAAGAATGGAATATTTCTGTAGTGCCTTCATGGTTGGTAAGCTTGGTTATTCCGAGGATCATGTAAAGAATTTCAGTTGTGTATAGTGAACAGTTCATTGTTGACAGCCGTCTGAATTGATCATTGTGCTGACTGTGACTGAAAATGGTTATGCTGTTGTTAAACATTTTCATTTGAATGGTTGGACTGCCACACAAATCAAAACAGAATTGGATGAAGTTCACATAGACTCTGTGTCATTGTTGAACGCAATTTACTTTTGAATGAATAAATTTAAATGTGGTCAGACAAGCACCAAAGTTGAAGCGCACATTGTCCATTCAATTGAGGTCACCACAAAAGAAACCACAGACAAAATCCACGATACTGTAATGTAAGACGACCAAAAAAATCTAAGGTAGATGAGACTGTAGGTGTCTCAACTAAGCAAGTACATAATACCCTGCACAGAGAATTGGCTATGAACAAGCTGTGTGTGAGGTGGGTGCCACGACTGCTCACAGTCTACAAAAAGCACATTTGGCACAACATTTCATTGCAATATCTGGCAATGTGTTTAACTGCAGTCTGCAAGACTTTTTGTGTCAATTTGTGACTGATGATGAAACCTGGATCCAGTGTTACACACCAGAGTGAAAGCAGCAGTCAAAACAATGGCCAAAGATGAGTGAAAGTGCACTGAAGAAGGCACAGATCATAATGTCAGCTAGTAAGGTGATGGCCACTTTTTCTTAAGTCACACATCAGTGATAATGGTGAAAGTGCATGAATTCGGGTTTAAATTGGTTTCTTCATCCAACCTATTTACCAGACAGCCCCATAGACTTCTTTCTCTTCCCTAACTTGAAACCTTGGCTTGCTGGGAAGAAATTGTCATCAAATAAAGACTTGATAGTTGCAGGCAACTAGTATTTTGCAGAGTTTGACAGAACCTGTTGTTCCAGTGGTATGAAAGAGCTGGAGGATAATGGACTAAGTGTGTGTCCCTCAAAGGACAGTGTCAAGAAGTAAGGTGAGTTATTTGTGAAATAAACATTTTTTCTAACTTTCTTACCATACTTATCAAACCATCTTTGTATATGCAGCATAGAGGAATGTACATATTTACTGTGGGTAATCCCATCTCTCTGCCCTAGAAACACTTTGACCTGCTGTATAGACAATACTGTATAAAATTGTAGTGCTTGTCTAAAATACTAGAAAAAGAATGTAGCAAAGCTAGGTGGAATTGGCTTTCTTCTTTAAATTTTGACAATTTTTCCACACTTTAACCCAGTAGTTTCCACGATCATGCTATCCTACTGGCTGTAGTTTACAGGAATGCATCATATTGTTTAAATGGCTATAGCACAGTAATTAAGTAACAAATTTTCAATAACTGGTAACAACAGACTGCTGATGTTCAAAATTTACATGATCACATAAAATAAACTTTCAGGTTCTATACTTTGAAGTACTCTTCGAAATAAAGTCCTACTCTCCAGTGTCTTCCTGGGGGTTTCAAGCTAGTCTGTTAAGAGACAAAGCCTGAAATTAATTTTTGCGTCTTCCTTTGCGTTTTCATCGGCTTGATAAGTAATAAATGCATTGTGCACTGTAGTATTTAGTAACCTGAATAAATTCAAGCACAACTTTACACATTTTTCTTTCCACAAAGACAGCTTTTAGTTCCTCGTTTCTTCTGACTCGCTCGCTTTCTGACACAGATCTTACTGGCACATGATCACAGGTATCCCCACATTTGACTGTTGTCAGTCATCAACAGATGGCACAGCAATATAATTTTACATGCAAAAGTGCAACTGGTGACTACATATTCAGGTTTCTACCAGTGCAGATATTAGCAGCATATGACATGTACTCGAGTTCATGGTTTGAGTGGTTACATACATCTGGACCTATTAATAAGCCAGTTTATCCCAACCTTTGCCCAACATCTATGTTCACCACATCCTTATCTGAAACCAGGTTCTTCAAATGAATCCCAAATGGTATCATTGCTCACACAATTTTTATTGAACAGTCATTCAAAGTGTGATTGAGAAATGATACGTTAAAGAACTGCTAATGGAATGAAAGAAATTTGATTTATACTCCTACCATTAACAGTTGTTAGCTGTTTTTAAAGGTCAGCTCAACACCTAAGTTAAGAATAGGTGTGATCCTATATGACGAGGTGAATAGTCTAATTCATGATGGACTCCATCAAACGTCAAATAAATACACATTCCATACATCCATAACCAATCTGGGATTGTACAAAATCTCTTAAAAAAAACTCGCTGTCTGCTTCCCAAACCATATGATTGGATCATTCTATTTAGAAGCCACTAATTTCTTCCTTCGAACAAACTTCTGTTCTGTTTGAGTGCAACATTGGTCCAACACAAAACAGCTAATGAGAGGTCAGTAACTGGACCACGTGTAATAACACCAAGTATGGCTGACATTCAGGGCGAGAGTGATGTCTCAAGCAGTGAAAATAATGAAGAAACAGTGGGAAACTGTGGAAGGAAAAGGGCAAGTGTACACATTCCTGGGGCAGGAATATAAAGAAGAGAAAAAGAAATACAGGAGAAGAATATGTAGGGAGAAACAGGCAAGAAAGTCCACAAATGTAAACAAGGCCCACCATGTGGTTGTCAACATAAGTGTTATGCATGTTGCAGTGAAGAACAACGTGAAACAGTGTTCAAAAAGTTTTGGAATATGTGTGACTTAAGCATACAAAATGCGTGTATTAGTGGGCATGTGAAAGTAAACCTAGTGAAGAAAAGATATAGTGCAAGTGGAAATAAGAGCAGGAGACAACGCACCCGTGAGTATTATATTTCGTTAGATGGTAGTGATAAAAGAGTTTGCAAACAGGCATTCATATCTTTGATTGGAATGGGTAATGGTAGACTTTCGAGCGCAGTTTCACAGAAACAGACTAAGGGAACACCAAAACAAGATGGTCGTGGAAGACATGGAAATAGACCCAATAATACTAGTGATCATCAGTCCAATTTAGTTGTAAATCATACTACTAGTTTTCCATTGCTCAAAGTCATTATTCAAGAGCTTCTGCTCCAAACAGAAAATATTTGCCTGAAGGTCTTAATGCAGCTATTATGTATAATCATCATGTTACTTGAATGAAACAGGAACATATCCTGAAGATATTGTTAGTGAGCATATTTACAGGGATATATTTTAAATACAAAATTCAACCTCTCTTTTTCCTCATTGTCTACTGACACATGCAAGGTGTGTGATACATGCGGAGGAAGATATTGAAAAAGCTAATGTCCAAAAAGAGTTAGATTTGCATTAATTAAAGGTGCAACAGGCATATAATAATCTAAAGACTGATACATCTTATTCTTAAGATCACAGTTCTGTGAAAGTGATAACATTCGATTTACAACAAGCTCTGCCTACTCCACTAGTGAAGGACAAGTAAAAGAAAATTTAATGTAACTGAAATGCAGCAAGTTGATTTCATATGTTCAAAGCCTTTAACTGTTGACTTATAACTTTTGTGTGCATGATTGTACTTCAGATGATGTGCACATGTATGTATGGCCAGAACATATTGCAGAACGGGGTGCTGATGAAATATCATGTTTAATTAAATATACATCCAACAATCTTCAAAATATTGATAAATTAATTGTGTATTCTGATAACTGTATTGCTCAAAATAAAAATATATCCTTAGAATGTTTTTGGTTTCAACTTATTCACAAACAATACGTTAAGGAAACAGTTCACAAGTATCTAGTATCAGGTCATAGCTACCCTGTGATAGGGACTTTGGACTCATAGAGAAGAAAAGAGATTGGAAAAATATGTGTATACACCTGCTGGGTGGGTAGATCTTATAAAAAATACTAGGGCAAGTAAAAGAAAATTCAATGTAACTGAAATGCAACAGGTTGATTTTATAAGTTCAAAGACTTTAACTGATAAAATAACTGATCGTAAATTCACTGAGGATAAAGAACCTGTTGCTTTCAGTCGCATTTCAGTGCTGAAAATCTTTGTCGAACAATCATGGAAATATTGTGTCAGATGGTATAGAGCAAGGTGCATGTGAGAATATTGTTAAAGGAGAAAGGATAAACACACCCTTGAACTACAACATGTTCAGCTAGTACCAAAATATTCCATCCCAAGGCCAATAAACCCTAAGAAACTTAAAGATATTAAAGAACTTTTGAAATGTGTTCCATCCATTCACCATTCATTTTACAATAGTCTGGTATCTCAAAACAGAACTGAGAAAGATGAAAATATACAACATATTGTGGAGGATGACAATGAAGACATTTTTGATATTCCTGATTGTTTAGAGTAGGTTACTGTGTAATCTTGCAAAACACATACTGAAAAGAAAGCTCTTGCTTATAATCATAAGTTTATAATCTTAATATTTTACTGACAGAACCACTTTGTGTAATGTGTTCCTACTTTAAATTCATATTAAAACTTGTAAAAGAACCATTAGGATGAACATATGATTAATTACATTACATTGGCAAATAACATTTTTTCTTCTTCTCATGTGCACAAAAATGTCAGTGCAACAGTGGTCTAACCAAGAAAACGAGTTGCAGGTGCCTCATAAAAACTTCAATATTTTTAAAACTAATTCATAAAAGACTTTATTACATTGTGGTTGAGTTAACCAAACATCATGGAATACACCACTACCAAAAAAAGTTGGCTTTCCAAATTCCAAGAAAAACCACGATTGTATAACTTTGACCTTCTGTTTCTCTATTTCCTAAAAAAAGTGGCTTAGACCACTGGTTCACTGACCCTCTCAATTACATGATCCTGTAGCTCAAAATTAACTGACAGAACTTCTCCAATTTGATATCCAAAACAACAGAAAAGAAGAGATCATATAAAGATGAGAAGACACATAGAACACCCTTCGTAGAGCTATTTGAGAATATTAGATATATTTTCTGAACCTATCGAAAAACTGATTAAGATGCTGTCTGAATTTGAAAGACAGCAAAAGCTATCTGGACACACATAATGTCAGGTTTGTTTCCATGAGTCCACGAAACTGTCGTGTCTCTCACATTGAGTTCAAAATGCAGAAGGAAGATTTTTGTATTATTCTTTGTGAAATGGTGCAAAATACTTAGTGTATCTTATTATAGCCATATGCTGTGTTACAAGCCATGCTAAAAGACAGAAACAGACAGCTGCAAGTGCTTTGTCAGCATGATTGAGTAATGGTCTGGTTTCAGCTGTACTGCAGAGTAGTTGTTTCCATTGAATGCACAATATTTTGACAATGGCCCAGCATTCAGGTGCTGTGAATTTTAGTTTGTTACTTCTACTTGCTGCCTAGAATCCAAGTAGATTATGAACTGTTGTTGGTCTAGTGCCATTACTAATAGCAAGTTCAACTCCTGACATCCTGTGATGCTCTTTTGTTTTCCACATCTTACACTGTTATTTAGTGAAACACACATTCTCTTAGCATTCTTTAGCTCTGGTGGATGTGATGGCCAGTTGAGGTATTAATAAATTGAGTGCCGGACCCCAAGCCTTGTTTAAATTGAAATGTCTGTTAGTGTTTGTCAGGATTTTTGATATGTTGATTGAAATAAACTCCTTAATAATGCTGTCCCAAAACTTGGCATTTGTACCACGTTACTGGTCTTATCTTACTTCATTTCATGATCACATTCAGGGCAGTGCTTGGTGACAGCGGATCTGCCTTCTTGTTTTGTTGGGTGTATTGCTGATGTTCCTTGCAACTCCCCCCACCCAAAAAGACATGCCACATTCGCATGAAATGCGATACACATCAGGCTTTGCCGGCCAGGGTGGCTGAGCGGTTCTAGGCGCTACAGTCTGGAACCGTGCGACCGCTACGGTCACAGGTTCAAATCCTGCCTCGGGCATGGATGTGTGTGATGCCTCTTAGGTTAGTTACGTTTAAGTAGTTCTAAGTTCTTGGGGACTGATGACCTCAGAAGTTAAGTCTCATAGTGCTCAGAACCATTTTTGAACATCAGGATTTCCGTGACCTAAATTATCTTTAACATTAGAAAGAATACCTTTTATCTTAGTTGAAGCAGCAAAATATATTGGCCGCCATGCTTCCATAGGAGTCTACCAGTCTTTCCAGATATTGGACGAGCATTAGGTAGATTAAGCGATTTTTGGGCATTTTCGTCCTCGGTCTCAGTCTCAACCTCTTTCTGATTTTGACTGCAACGCCCATTCAGTTTGGTGATATGATTACCTGTTCCTTCAGAACGTCATTCACAGGTGTCTGAAAGTGTTAGAGCTCTACGTACTAGAGTCTTTAGCTTGAATTTCTGTGTGACAGATGGTGATGGCTGGGGATGTGGAGACAGGAGTCAGTGTTGGTTTTTTATATACAGACCCAGGGATTTGTCCATTCTTCTATTAACTAAAAAATAACAAGAAAGGTAGCTGGCTCTTTTTCAAGTTTTATTATGCATTTTAAATTACTGCAGATAGATTTTAAAAGTTGTAGGAACTCTTCAAGCTTTACTGCTCCGTGTGACTACGTGATAGCTTTTTATTTACAATTCAGTTGACCTGAAGTCACAATTAAAACCAAAGCAATCATATCAGACTGTAATGAAGAAATGTTATATGCAGCTGGTGTTGACAGTAATACCAGCATAATATTTCACGACAAAATCATTTGCTTTGGACAAAATGGTCTAGAGTCTCCCATTTTAAATCCAACTTAAATAGGACTCCTGTCACTCATTCATGAATTATAGTCTTCTGTACTCTCCATGAAATCCTGGTTGTCTTCCATGAAACATACGTATTGAAACTTACCTTTGACTTTTACAGGTAAGTGGCCTACTCATTGAGATGTCCAGGCATGACTCACAACCACCCTCAAAGTTTTACTTCTGTCTTGTTTGGAAGTAAGGAGACTGACATATTGATGGAAGTAAAGCTGCGAGGCAAGTTCGTGAGTTCTGCTTGGATAGCTCAGCCAGTAGAGCATTTGCCCACAAAAGACAAAGGTCCCAGGTTTGAGCTGCAGTTCGGCACTCAGTTTTAATGGGCCAGATAGTTTCAAATCAGTGCACACTGTGATGCAGAGGGAAAATTCATTCTGGAAAACCAAGTGTTGTTGGAGTCGGGGGAACTGTGGCATGTCCATATTTTGTTTTTGTTACCAACAAGGTATAAACCTTGGCAGTGCCACATACCTGCTCACGTCCTTGGGGGAGCACATATCCTAAGGACTATGGACTGGACACTTGAAGCCAGTTAGTCAAAGAGCACCCAGTTCACCTTGCTATGAACCTAGTTTAGTGCCTTTGTTTAGAGAGTTGATCCATCTGTTAGGTGAAGCCCAGCAGGAAAATGTTCATGGAAATACGGGATGATTCAAAAAACATTTGCAAACTAACATGGCACATTGGGCATACAAAAAGGATGAGTAATCACATAAGAACCAGAGTTCACAAATGCCACGAAAGGGCACTACAGTCACAAGACAAAAGCTTCACAGTGAGTGTCTTCTTCACTGATGGGGCTGCATTCTCACTTGAGGGTGTGGTGAGCATTCACAACTTGCAAACGTGGACAGATGTGAACCCACATGCTACACGTACACATGCTTCACACAGCAAGTTTATTCTAAATGTGTGGGCTGACATCATCGGTGACTGTTTAATTGGGCTGTACATTCTGCTGGACCTACTTGATGGTTGCACGTATCTTGTATTCTTGCGAGAGGTTCTGCCGGACATGCTGAATGACATTCTCATGCCTATTCATCACCGCATTTGATTTTAGCATGGTGGAGTCCACGTTCATTTGAGCAGGAAGATGAGGACACATCTGCAGGTAACATTTCCCACCCACTGGATTGGTTGCAGTAGGCCAGTTGCATGACTACCAGTATCAGCCGATCTGCCCCAATTCATTTTTTCCTGTGAAAGTATCTGAAGGACTTTGTGTATGGAACATCTGTTACATCACCGGAGAAGCTGGTGACCAAGATTGCTGTGGCAGCAGGATGTCTTTAAGATTGTCCAGGTATCTTTGAGAGTGTCGATGTCAGGCGTGTCTTGATGCATCTGCACAAAACTGGGCATCTCCTGTAGTGGGCATCCATTTATAGCATTTTACAAAATAAACACAACACAATGTAGTAGCCCCGGATGGCCTTTGTGACCCTTGGTTTCTATGTAATTACTAATCCTTGTGGTATGCATGATGTGCCATGTTAGTTTGTAAACTTCTTTTTAATCACCCCTTAGAAGTCATTGCCTAACTTCAATTGAGTAATGTTTGCAGCCTTAAGTCAACAAACCTGTTGTCCATGTAATCATAGATTTGTACAGATTGCTGCAATTATGAAATGGTGATAGGGATGGATTTGTCTCGCTCATAGTCATGAGCAAACTATTGCACTGTTTCCATGCAACATACAAAGAATAAATGCAGAAAACTGGAGCAACAACAAGCAGAATAGAAAGTAAGTACACCTAATGAGTAATACACTCCTGGAAATTGAAATAAGAACACCGTGAATTCATTGTCCCAGGAAGGGGAAACTTAATTGACACATTCCTGGGGTCAGATACATCACATGATCACACTGACAGAACCACAGGCACATAGACACAGGCAACAGAGCATGCACAATGTCGGCACTAGTACAGTGTATATCCACCTTTCGCAGCAATGCAGGCTGCTATTCTCCCATGGAGACGATCGTAGAGATGCTGGATGTAGTCCTGTGGAACGGCTTGCCATGCCATTTCCACCTGGCGCCTCAGTTGGACCAGCGTTCGTGCTGGACGTGCAGACCGCGTGAGACTACGCTTCATCCAGTCCCAAACATGCTCAATGGGGGACAGATCCGGAGATCTTGCTGGCCAGGGTAGTTGACTTACACCTTCTAGAGCACGTTGGGTGGCACGGGATACATGCGGACGTGCATTGCCCTGTTGGAACAGCAAGTTCCCTTGCCGGTCTAGGAATGGTAGAACGATGGGTTCGATGACGGTTTGGATGTACCGTGCACTATTCAGTGTCCCCTCGACGATCACCAGTGGTGTACGGCCAGTGTAGGAGATCGCTCCCCACACCATGATGCCGGGTGTTGGCCCTGTGTGCCTCGGTCGTATGCAGTCCTGATTGTGGCGCTCACCTGCACGGCGCCAAACACGCATACGACCACCATTGGCACCAAGGCAGAAGCGACTCTCATCGCTGAAGACGACACGTCTCCATTCGTCCCTCCATTCACGCCTGTCGCGACACCACTGGAGGCGGGCTGCACGATGTTGGGGCGTGAGCGGAAGACGGCCTAACGGTGTGCGGGACCGTAGCCCAGCTTCATGGAGACGGTTGCGAATGGTCCTCGCCGATACCCCAGGAGCAACAGTGTCCCTAATTTGCTGGGAAGTGGCGGTGCGGTCCCCTACGGCACTGCGTAGGATCCTACGGTGTTGGCGTGCATCCGTGCGTCGTTGCGGTCCGGTCCCAGGTCGACGGGCACGTGCACCTTCCGCCGACCACTGGCGACAACATCGATGTACTGTGGAGACCTCACGCCCCACGTGTTGAGCAATTCGGCGGTACGTCCACCCGGCCTCCCGCATGCCCACTATACGCCCTCGCTCAAAGTCCGTCAACTGCACATACGGTTCACGTCCACGCTCGCGGCATGCTACCAGTGTTAAAGACTGCGATGGAGCTCCGTATGCCACGGCAAACTGGCTGACACTGACGGCGGCGGTGCACAAATGCTGCGCAGCTAGCGCCATTCGACGGCCAACACCGCGGTTCCTGGTGTGTCCGCTGTGCCGTGCGTGTGATCATTGCTTGTACAGCCCTCTCGCAGTGTCCGGAGCAAGTATGGTGGGTCTGACACACCGGTGTCAATGTGTTCTTTTTTCCATTTCCAGGAGTGTATATTGTAAATATCACACTATGAATTGTAGTAGTTAGACAAAATTGTTACTTTGCTCAGGGCACCTGCAGCATCCAAGTTCCTATTGACATTTTGAACAATGTGCTAGTTGAAGATTTAAATATGTATTATTATATCAACTGAATGTGGGCAAAAGCCTAAAAAGCATACATCTACATCTATACTGCACAAACCACCATACGGTGTGTGGTAGAGGGGACTTAGTGTTGCGTACCACTATCACCTCCCCCTTTTCTGCTCCAGTCACATATGGTGACCATTCAGGGACTGTTGAAAAGAATGCTGCTGGGAAATAAATGGAATATAGTGATAGCACCATCAGTTACATGTGAGGCTCAATTATGTACATATCACCAAGGTATTTCCCATTGTCACTAACACTGTCACTAACTCTCAGTTTAGACCTTTTCTTTTTATGAACCCGTCTAAAACAGCTGTTGTCATTCAATACATGACATAGAATTGTGTGACAATAATGGAAGCTTCTGAATTACAGAATACAACCGGAAACTGAATGTGAGTGAGAGTGGTGCATTTTTTGGAGATGAGTAGTGATAGTACTCAGTTCTGGTACCCATTTGACATTACAGAAAAATATAGAAATGTGATGCACAATTCCATTAATAGCACCCATGTAGAAGTACTTACAGGAAGCAAAAAGAAAACTGGTATCCTT
Source organism: Schistocerca serialis cubense (assembly GCF_023864345.2). Taxonomy (NCBI): domain Eukaryota; kingdom Metazoa; phylum Arthropoda; class Insecta; order Orthoptera; family Acrididae; genus Schistocerca; species Schistocerca serialis. Next base: position 607,368,055 of record NC_064644.1, on the reverse strand, counting down.
TGTAACTTTCTATGTCAATAGGCACTTCTCTGTTAGATATTAAGTTAAAAATAAAAGTGAACTCAACAAATTAAATATATTTGATATAGAGACAAAATTCCATCGAGGGGAATATGCTTTGGATTTAAGTTGTGTTTTTGGTCTTGTTTGCCATATAGTAAAAACTGTTCTATCAATCTTTGTTTCGGTTTGTGTCCTTCTCCCTTCTCCACTCAGTTTTTTTAATTGTTGACCCAAAATTTAGAACAATGTGAAATTATAAGCTAATTCAGTGTAGGAGAAAATATAATTTAATCGAATTGTTTCTGAAAACAATCTAAACTCTGTTTTATCATGCCATCTATTTTTTATTAAACTGTTTTTGTATTAATTTTGAATACATGTTATGCCAGATTAACTGAAAATGCAGCTGTTTAAAGCTGCATATTGACTGTGTGCAATTGCCTCATGTGGCTGTTTTGCATCTGTAAAGACCACAATGGTTTTACACCTGTGAAGTAGTTCTTAGTACTACCATACATTGACTTGCATACCAAGTCAAGAGATCACAGCACAGGCCATTGAGTCTCAAAACTCTTTACGAGATCATAGAGAATTTTGCTGGTTTGCTCATTATTTTAAAAAATAATGCAACCAGCCACATTTTTAAGTATTTTTATCGATGCTAATACAATGTGATGCTTTTCGCAGATGATGCTGTTGTATACAGAGGTGTCACGTAATGAATTGTAGGAAGACTGCAGAGGATTGACACTTCGCACAAGGAATAGCAGTTAGGCCCTCAATGTAAACAAATGTAACATATTGCAAATACGTAGAAAGCCCCTTTAGTGTATGATTACACAACTGCAGAACAATCAGTGGAAGCACCTACAGTGGAAACTCGATTAACCGTCATCTTCGGGACCGTGGTCATGACAGTTGAGCGAATAGACAGGTAACAGAAACAGTGCATTCCTCCAAAACATAACCTCAATCAATTATTTTATGTATAGACACATATCTCTCTCACAGTAATATAATAATATTTTGGAGCGAAAACAAATTAATCACAATTGTAATAGCAAATAAAACTATTTATTACATGATAAAAACATTTGTACAGTAGCTACAAAAGTTGCAAAATACATAATGTACAGTACTGTACTGTACTATAAACTTACAGGTGAAATAGTATATCTAGCTTAGAAATAGTCTGTCAATTTCTTCTGCCTCTTTGATGTTCGAGCTTTCACCGCAGCAATATTTCGTATTTTTCGCAGCAGTAGTGCCTGCGTTGCATTATCCTCTTCTTGACTTTCAAACCATTTGTGGGTGTTGGAGAAAACAATTCCTTTATTCCCACATACATTTAGCAATAACTGAACACTACACACATGAATGAATTGTGTAGACATGAACAGCACGGAATAACTAACTAAAGCTAAGTCAAAGAATAACTATATCACTGCATGTAAATTAACACTTCACGGAATGTTTATGAAGCACTGTATACTTGTAGGGATCGATTGTCAGAAATAGGTCACTACATGACTCCCCCCTTTTATGCTAACGATACCGCAGATTGAATTTCACATGACGTCCAGCTCTTGTAACTACTTCTTTCTTGAAACTGGGCGGTGCGTCATGTGTGTCAGTGGTTGTGTCAGGGAGTGGTGTAGTAGTCCTCGACGTCGGTCTTGGTGTTGCAGTGACTGTTGTTCGCTGAGCATTGTGGTGTTCATGGGGTACAGGAACACATCTTGTAGCTTCTCCTGTCTTCTCTGGTTTGTGTTCAGTGGTAGCTGTGGTGTCCGTTGCATCCAGAAATGCAGGCTTGATACGGTCCACTGCAACTGTGGTGGGTGTACCGTTAATCATTATGCGGAAAATATTGGTATCCCTACTGACTACCAGATATGGTCCGTCATATGGTGGCTGCAGTGGTTCACGCACAGTATCATTGCGTAAGAATAGATGCGTGCACTTGTCTAGCTCCGCAAAAACGAACGAGTGTCTTCCAAGCTGGTTTCTGGGCATTATTGGTCTCAATTGGCGTATATGCTCTCTTAATCTTGTGGCGAATTCTGAGGCTGTGATTGTATCATCTGCCATGCTGTGCAGAAATTCTCCAGGTAGGCGTAACATTTGTCCGTACACCAGTTCTGCTACTGTTGCTTTCAGATCATTTTTGAATGACGTTCGTAGACCCCAAAAGTATGATAGGTAGTGTCTCTGTCCAATTCGGTGTTGCGTGACATCTCAGTGCTGCCTTTAACTGTCGATGAAGATGCTCAACCATGCCATTTGATGCGGGGTGGTATGCCGTGGTGTGTATGTGTTTCATACCTAATAACGTAGCCAATGCTTTGAAAATGTAGGCTTCAAATTGTCGTCCTTGATCAGTTGTAATTCTCAGTGGAACTCCAAAGCGGGCAATCCAACCACGAAAAAATGTTTGAGCTATAGTTTCCGCAGTGATGTCCTTCATTGGAAATGCCTCAGGCCACCTAGTAAATCTGTCAATCACCGTGAGGCAATAACTGTAGCCTTCCGATGCTGAGAGTGGGCCGATGATGTCAACATGCACATGGTCAAAACGCTGATTTGGTGGAAGAAATGTGCCTAATGGTGCCCTGACGTGCTGTGTGATTTTATTCCTCTGGCACGCCAAGCATTGCTTCACAAATGTTTTACAGTCTGCGTGCATACATGGCCATACAAATTTTTGTTTGACCAATCTGAGTGTGGCTCTTACTCCTGGGTGTGACAGATTGTGCATTGATGCAATTGCCTGTGTTCTGAATTGCTGTGGCACAAATGGACGTATCTTTCCTCTTGCTACGTCACAGTACAACTCAATGCTTGCTTCAGGAAATGTCACGAGCTGTAGCTTCAATCCTTTCTCTTGTTGCAATAGATCACGCAACTCACTATCACATTGTTGCGCATGCGCGAGGGCGTCGTAATCAATGGCCTTTGTCACTGCTTCCACCTGTGTGATGTCATCTGCTACTGTGGACACTGCTTCTATGCGAGAAAGTGCATCAGCTGGAACATTTAGCTTCCCTTCCACATACACAATGCTGGTTGTGAACTGGCTGATATAATCTAAGTGCCGCAGCTGCCTGGGTGATGCCTTCTCTGGCTTTACCTTAAAGGCATAGGTAAGCGGTTTGTGATCTGTGTAAATCGTGAACTGTCGCCCTTCTAATGCGTGTCTGAATTTTTTTACTGCCGCATAAGCTGCGTACAGCTCACGGTCATATGTTGCCCAATGCTGCTGAGATGGTGACAACTTATGACTATAAAATGCAATGGGCTGCCATAACTGATCAGTTTGTTGCTGAAGTACGGCACCAATTGCAGTGGACGAAGCATCAACCATGAGAGCGAATGGAGCATGCGCGACCAGGTGTGCTAATTGTGCGGCCTCTGCTATAGCTTTTTTTATAGCGTGAAACACGGTGTCCGCCTTGATAGTCCAATACACACTGTGGTTAGGTTTAGGTGCGCCTTTAAGTAGTTCATTCAATGGTGCAGTTATCAGTGCATGATTGCGAATGAAGCGTTTGGTAGAAATTCACTACTCCAATGAATCGTCGTAATTCTTTGACTGTGACAGGGCGGGGGTATTTGTTTATGGCCTCTACTTTACTATGTGGCGGTCGAATACCCTGTGCGTTCACCAAATATCTTGGAAAGTGGACCTCTTTCTCACCAAAAACACTCTTGGCAGGATTAATTACTAGTCCATGTGTGCGTAGGCGGTCAATCACTTGTGCCAAATGCTGTAAGTGCCCCTCTTCTGATGCAGACATCACCAATAAATCATCTATATACACATAGCAAAAATCTAAATCTCTTGTAACCTCATCCATAAAACGTTGGAAGGTCTGGGCGGCATTACATAGTCCGAATGGCATTCGGGTGAATTCAAATAGACCAAATGGTGTTGTCACCGCTGTTTTAGGAATGTCTTCTGCAGCTATAGGGATCTGATAGTAAGCTCGAACTAGATCAATGGTAGAAAATATAGTCTTACCGTGAACATTTGCAGAAAAGTCTTCTATATGTGGAACTGGGTACCGGTCTGGAATGGTCCTTGCATTGAGTTGGCGATAGTCACCGCAGGGGCGCCATCCATTCTTCTTTTTAGGCACGATGTGAATTGGGGATGCCCAACTGCTACTAGAAACTCTGCAGATACCTTGTGACCTTTTCGTCCGTTAAACGTCTAGGCCAAGCATGAGTTGGCGGCCCTGGCGTGGTCAAAATGTGGTGGACGGTTGTATGCTTGACTGGTGGGAGAGTAGGCGATTGCTGTGTGATCTCAGGGTATCCTTTCAGTAATCGTATATATGGTGTGTCGCCTGTGACTGTGCGTACCTCTAGTGGTATGATACAACGGACTTTTCCTGTTGTATGCAGACTAGTAGTCAAATCTATCAGTCACTGGCGTCGCAGATCTGGCAGTAAGTCGTAGAAGGACAAAAAATCTGCTCCGATAATAGGCTGTGATATATCTGCCACTGTAAATTGCCATTCAAACACACGGTGTAGCCCCAAATTAAGGAATAATGTTACTCGACCGTATGTTCTAATTTTGGAGTCATTGGCAGCGTATAGATAACAGTCGTCGCAGCTCTGGCGTGATAGGCGGTTTGCTGGATATACGGACACTTCTGCGCCTGTATCGACGAGAAACTGTAGTTTTGTTTCACGGTCTGTCACAAAAAGTCGGCGAGTGTTTTCACTGGAAGTTATCGCTGCTACGGTGTCTGCCTCATGTTTCCACTTGCAAGGTGGCGTACACTTTCGTGCATCATTACCAAATGTCTTGTGGTACCAGCATAAGCTCTGTAGTGATGGTGATTGATTGCGACTTCGTGACCGTCGGTGGCGTGGCCATTGGCGGTTGTGCGTTGTTTGTAATGCAGCTACCTGTGCGGTCAACTCTGCCAGTTGTGATTGTAGGGAGACTAACGTCACTGTGGGTGAATTTTCTTGTTGTGGTGTTAATGTTGAGACACTTGATGTGGGATACATTTCAATTAACCTGTCGGCCGTTTGTGCCAGTGCTTTTAACTCGCCTGTACATACCGTGAGAATTTTTTGAGTATCTGACGGCAACCGAGACAACCATATATTTCGTAGCACATCATCAGTTACAGTGTTACTTGCCAGTGTGCGCAAACATCGTAAGAGTTGTGATGGAGTGCGATCTCCGAGTTCTTCAGTGCGCAGTAGTTTCTCTAGCCGTTTTGCCTCTCATTGTGACAAACGCATTTTTAATGGATGCATAACGATCAGTATCCGGTGGTGCGAAACTTCATTAAACGCTAAAGCCGACGCAGATGTTAACGTAGTTCGTTGGGTGTCACCAAATGTGGGTGTTGGAGAAACCAATTCCTTTATTCCCACATACATTTAGCAATAACTGAACACTACACACATGAATGAATTGTGTAGACATGAACAGCACGGAATAACTAACTAAAGCTAAGCCAAAGAATAACTATATCACTGCATGTAAATTAACACTTCACAGAATGTTTATGAAGCACTGTACACTTGTAGGGATCGATTGTCAGAAATAGGTCACTACACATTCTATACACTTGGACAGCATTGTTTCGGCCTCTGAATGGCTAATAGTTTGTTTTTCTTCATGGTTTGAACACTCGTCTTCATCAGTCTCTTCTTCATCTTCATCTTCTTCTTCTTCTTTGGTGGCACTTATGCTGGCAACAATTTCGTCATCACTCAAAATTTGAAAACCCCTGTCCACTTTGTCACACTCTAACCACACTTCTTCTGACGTCAAATTTGTGCTGATTTGTAAATTATTGCACAAATTGACCATCTTGTCAACTGTCACACACTCAGGTTCCTCTGATTCTTCACCTCTAGGTTGAGGCCAAAGTTTATTCCAGCCGTTCTTGAGATTTGACACTGACAAATCACTCCATGCACTGACAACATTGAAAATGCCGTCTTTAATACTGTAAGACCTCCAAAACTGTTTTACAGATGTTGATTCATCAGATGAAAGCAAACTTCCGATAAATATTTTTCTATAATGACCTTTTCATGTTTTCGATGATTCCCTGATCCATGGGCGGTATAAGAGAAGTTGTGTTTGCTGGAACGAAGAGACATGTTATGTTGCCGTCATCACTTTTCATTTCACAAGTAGGGTGCGTTGGGGCATTGTCTAATAGCAATAGCGCTTTCTGTGGCAACTTTTTTTCAGCTACATGTGCTCTAACTTGAGGTACAAATTGTTTGTGAAACCAGTCAGAAAAAAATTGATTGATCCATCCAAGCACTCTTCTGGGCGTAGTATTGTGCAGGGAGAGCATTCAAATTCAAATTCTTAAATGCATGAGGTTTTCTTGATTTCCCAATCACAAGTAGGGGTAGCCTATGATTGCCGGTCGCATTTGCGCAAACCATAGCAGTGATGCGATCTTTTTGTACTTTGAAACCTGGAGCATCTTTTTCAGAGAGTGATGCAAATGTCTTTTGTGGTAAAGCCTTCCAATGAAGCCCAGTTTCATCACAACTGTAAACTTGCTTGCTAACAAGATTCAGTTCAGCCATTTTTTCTTTAAGTTGTTCCCGGAACTCGGCAATTACTGAGCTATCCACGCTGAGTTTTTCTCCACTGATATCAAGTTTGCGAATGCCTTGACAAAATTTAAACTTGTTGAGCCATCCGATACTTGCTTTAAAAGACAAGTCACCATCAAGTTTGTTGTTAATTTCAACAGCCTTGGCCATTATTATATGCCCTGAAAGTGGAATCCCCTGACTTCTTGCTTGTATAAACCATCGGTACATTGCAGTGTCCAATTCATCATATTTTGCAGGTTTCATTGTCTTTCTTGTTCGCACATCTCTGCATTGTTGACACATGTTGTTCTATTTTATCAGCATCACATTTTATATCATTAACTGTTGTTCTTCCAATACAATACCATAAATCAGCCCTACACTTGTCGCAGTTTCGCCCTTTCTTAAGCGTTTTATAATTTCACGTTTCTGATTAAGTCCTAAAACAACACATTTACGTTTTCCAGACATTTTATCAAGTCACTGTATCACACACACCTGCACTAAATATGGTAGTGTAAAATATTAGTCAATAAAGCTTATTCAAGTGGAAAATACGTAACATGGCACAGCCTGCTAGATACACTGCAACAATCACAGTCTTCTCGCCACAACTGGAAACCGATCCAGTGGTGATTGTTGACTCACAAGTGAGACAAAGACAAGAAAAGGGGGAGATGTGTTGGGCGGGTACATTCCCTTCCCACTAAAATAGAGTAAATAAACAAAGCGAACGCATCACTGCACTTTAGAGCATTCTGGTATTACAGTATTATTATGCTGTTACAGCAGTAACAGTTAACAGAAACTGACAGTTTAAAGAGTGACGGTTAATCGAGTTTTTACTGTACTTCTATAATGCATACATATAGGCTTAAGGCAGCATGCCAGCAGTGTTTCCACTTTACAAGCAATTCCACTTTTTTTTTTTTTTTTTTTTTTTGGAGACACCAACTGGTGCCTTTTGCAAACGTCATAGCATTTTTTTACAAGTTTAGTACAGTCATATATACATATGTGATTACATATACATGATACAAATGTACCATTGTAACTAATAAGGCACAATATTGGGTGTTACATCGTATCTATTACAAATATTCAAATTTTACACACATATATATAAACACTTGTCAATCAAGAAATATTTCAGTTTCACTTTGAATAAGTTCCCTTTGGGAACCTTATAGAGCTCAGTAATCTGTTGTACCATATTTGACCACTAATGCATGGACTATGGTCTGTTGTTTTTAATTTTGTTCTTTGTCTGTAGTAGCAGTCTTTATTTATTGATGCATATCAGAGCACTTTGTTTTGATGCATCACAAAAAATATAATTAATTTGTAAAGATACAGTGAGTAGACTGTGAGGTATTTATGATGAACAAAGATTTTCCTGCATGAATCTCTATATCCTAATCCATGGATAATTCTGATTGCTCTTTTCTGTAGAGTTAATATTCTGTTCATATGTATGTCGACAACACAACCCCATATCTCTATCCCGTAATTAATCTGTGCAAAAATGGTTCCATAATAAATTGTTTTTAATGTCTGATGTGGGACTACTTTTGATAACTGGCTGATTAGATGTAATGAACTGCTGATTTTATTGCATAAAAATTTGGTATAGTTTACCCATCTTAGATTTTCATCTAGGTGAATACCTAGAAATCTGCAGCCTTCTGTGTCCACTACTTCAATTCCACCTATGTTACTGATAGAGGTTTGGTGTGAGTTTATAAGTTTAAATTGCAATAACTGAGATTTACTGATATTAACTTTCAAACCTTGATCATGGAAATAAGTAGTTATTTGACATAGTCCCTCAGTTGCTACCAACGTTAACTCATCATTTTGTTTACCAAGAAATAACAGTGAGGTTTCATCTGCATAGGTTACCAATTGGGAGTTGAAAGGTTACTCTATATCATTTATGTACACTAGGAAAAGGAAAGGGCCCAAAATTGAGCCCTGGGGCACACCTTGTGTGACTGTCTCATATTTGGACTGGAAATTAATGATCTGATTATTGATTTTGTAAGTCAGCTTTGTACACTGCTTGCGGTTAAATAAATATGTAGCCAGCAATTGCATGGATGCACCATTTACATTGTATGACTCAAGTTTACTTAAAAGTAACTCATGGTTTACCGAGTCAAAGGCTTTAGTAAGGTCTAGAAATATGCCACCTGTTTGCATTGCTTGGTCAAGGGCACCATATGTTTTGTGAAGAAATTGCTGTGATAGTACTATGATCTTTTTGGAATCCGTGTTGTGTCTCTGTTAGGAACTTATTTTTCAAGAAATAGTCACTTAAGTTGTGTCAGCAGCACAACTTCAAATACTTTGCCGAAGATAGGTATTAATGATTGTTGTTGTTGTTGTTGTGGCCTTCAATCCTGAGACTGGTTTGATGCAGCTCTCCATGCTACCCTATCCTGTGCAAGTTTCTTCATCTACTGCAACCTACATCCTTCTGAATCTGCTTTGTGTATTCATCTCTTGGTCTCCCTCTACGATTTTTACCCTCCACACTGCCCTCCAATGCTAAATTTGTGATCCCTTGATGCCTAAGAACATGTCCTACCAACCGGTCCCTTCTTCTCGTCAAGTTGTGCCACAAACTCCTCTTCTCCCCAATCCTATTCAATACCTCCTCATTAGTTATGTGATCTACCCATCTAATCTTCAGCATTCTTCTGTAGCATCACATTTCGAAAGCTTCTATTCTCTTCCTGTCCAAACTATTTATCGTCCGTGTTTCACTTCCATACATGGCTGCACTCCATACAAATACTTTCCGAAACAACTTCCTGACACTTAAATCAATACTCGATGTTAACAAATTTCTCTTCTTCAGAAACGATTTCCTTGCCATTGCCAGTCTACATTTTATATCCTCTCTACTTCGGCCATCATCAGTTATTTTGCTCCCCAAATAGCAAAACTCATTTACTACTTTAAGTGTCTCATTTCCTAATCTAATTCCCTCAGCATCACCCGACTTAACTCGACTACATTCCATTATCCTCATTTTGCTTTTGTTGATGTTCATCTTATATCCTCCTTTCAAGACACTGACCATTCCGTTCAACTGCTCTTCCAAGTCCTTTGCTGTCTCTGACAGAATTACAATGTCATCGGCGAACCTCAAAGTTTTTATTTGTTCTCCATGGATTTTAATACCTACTCCGAATTTTTCTTTTGTTTCCTTTACTGCTTGCTGAATATACAAATTGAATAACATCGGGGAGAGGCTACAACCCTGTCTCACTCCCTTCCCAACTACTGCTTCCCTTTCTCGCCCCTTGACTCTTATAACTGCCATCTTGTTTCTGTACAAATTGTAAATAGCCTTTCACTCCCTGTATTTTACCCCTGCCACCTTTAGAATTTGGAAGAGAGTATTCCAGTCAACATTGTCAAAAGCTTTCTCTAAGTCTACAAATGCTAGAAACGTAGGTTTGCCTTTTCTTAATCTTTCTTCTAAGATATTAATGATATGGGCCTGAAATTTGAAACCTCTTCCTTGGATCCTTTTTTATGCACTGGTTTAACTGTGCTCCATTTCAATACATTTGGAAATGTATGTTCTCTGATACTGCAGTTTACCAGGTGGGTGATTATTTTAACTAATTCCCTATTACATTTTTTAATCGTGATACTACTCAAGCCATCCCATCCAGATGAGAACTTATTCTTTAGGTTATTTATCATCCTGCCTATTTCTTTTTCACTTACTTGTTTGAATTCAAAAGGTGGCTCTTCAAAGGGGCAGAGCTTTACCTCACTACTCGCAATTGTGTTATTAAATGGACTAACAGCTGCAGATATAAAGTATTTATTGAAAACATTGCAGACTTTATTAGGATCTTTAATTGTGTTTCCTTCATGTCTTATATTTACAATTTCAGTTTCTGGCTTCGGTGTGGCTTTGTGAAATTGATTTACAATTCTTCATGAGGTCTTGGCTATATTGTCTGATTGAGCTATTTCACTGCTGTATATCTGTTTTCTTAGATTTGAAAGCTCTTTCTTAAAGATTTTCTTGGCTTCGTTGTACTTGGCCTTAAAAACCTGCAGGTTTGTTGACTTGTGTAGCACATCCAGGTCCTGGATGTTTTTCCTGAGTTTTATCATATTTGCTAAAAGTATCAGTCTGTTGTTGGTGGTGGTGGTGGTTAGTGTTTAACATCCCGTCGACAACAAGGTCATTAGAGATGGAGCGCAAGCTCGGGTTAGGGAAGGATTGGGAAGGAAATCGGCCGTGCCCTTTCAAAGGAACCATCCCGGCATTTGCCTGAAACGATTTAGGGAAATCACGGAAAACCTAAATCAGGATGGCCGGAGACGGGATTGAACCGTCGTCCTCCCGAATGCCAGTCTGTTGGTTTTTGCACTTTGGTTATGGGTGAACACTCTCTGTATTTTCTTAACAGGGTAGCATCTGTCAAAGTGTCTTAGCATAGTATCATAGAATTTGGCCCATTTGTTTTCAGATCCTTCAGTCTGGTAAACTAGATCCCAGTCCTCTATAGCTAATTTATTTCTTAGGGCAAGGATGTTACCCTCTTTTAGGATTCTTTTATTTTCGATAACTTTTGCCATTTTTTTGGATGCTTGTGTTTACATACTCTACAAGCTGGCATTTGTGGTCAGAGTAGTGAAAATCCATATTCCAGCACCTAACACTGTCTTTAATATGTTTACATAGTATAACGTAATCAATTCTGCTAGATGTGGACTTTGTTACCCTGGTATCACTATTTACTACATTTATGAGATTATATGGGTTAAGAGTATCTATTAACCTCATATTACACAAACTGGAAGATTTTGCCTCAATATTCAGATCACCAAGTATAGTTAGGTCACTGGGACCACAACGTCCCACTACTCTACTAAATATGTCTATGAAGTTAACTACATCAGCCTTTGGTGGATGATAAATCCCAATAACTTTACGTTTTCTCATAACCTCTCTACACTCTTCGGTGTGGACTTCAATGCGTGTCACTTCAATCAAGCCTTCTTTGTTGTACTGGTCTAGATAGTTTATTTTCTTGTACTTGAGATTCTCACTAATGTAAACTGCCACACCACCATCCTTATGTTGCTGTCTACAATAACTATTTGCTAAGGAGTAGCCCTCTAGTTTACAGTAAATAATTTCATCATATTTTAATCCATGCTCAGTTAACACTACTATATGAGGTGACTGTTCATTTACAAAAACCTGTAATATATTAAGCTTATTTCTAAGGTACTGTATGTTCAGGAGCATGAGCCTTAGTGGTATTTTTAACTGATCACTCTGATTATCTTCCTTTAAAATGCACTGAGTTGGTTCACTTATATAAGTTCTGGATCCAGGCATTAAAAGTGTTCCTGTTCTTTGGTGATCTTGCATTTCTCGATCTACTACCCAACCTGGCTTCTGTCTGTCTAGTTGTCAAGGTAGCTGTTGAGGTGCCTTCTCGCTCTGTACAGTCCGAGGAGTTGCCGAACTGCCTGGTGTTGCAGTAACTGGAGTTCTATATTCCTCCACATTTGATTGAGTAAGTGATGCTGAAGAGTCTGCAGTTGATGCCACAGCTTCTGTTGTTTTAACTAGCTGGCTTGGCAAGTTGTTTTTACCCAGTCCTGGGAATTTGTTAGTTGCTTTACTTTCCCACAAAAACATGTCACTTTGAACTCTGGGTTTTATTGGTCTTGAGGATCTTCTAGGAGCACAATGTGTTTCTGGACTTTTGAATATCCTGTTGCTGCAAACTGATCTTCCTACTCCACTGTTCGTTACTGTCCTCTTGACAACATTGTGGTTGATTTCTGGTACTGTAATTTTTTCTTGCTGTGGTATTATTTGCTCAGTTCCATCTGGATCCTTCCACTCAAGTGATATTGCAGGCTTTAGTTGATTTTTTGGAGAGATGACTGCAAGTAAAGTTCTGGCCATTTCATCCTTGTCATTAGCATTTAGGTGTAGTCCATGAGAAGTGTACCAGTCTCTGTTCTCAGGGACTGTTACAAACTGAGTGTTTTGGAAAGATTTCACTATTTTGGCTATTTTCCTATTTGTTCGCCTGGTTTCATTGTTCACACAAGACCAGTTTTCAAGATCATATCTATGGGGTATCCCTACTATGATTACATTTGTGTGCTGAAGCTTAATTATTGCTGATATTATAGCATTTAATGCCTTGTCTGCTTCATTTTTGGCTACATCATTTGTGCCACCCCAGATTATAACTGTGTCATTCATTTGGAGATTCTGTAAGTTGTTACAGCTTTCAAGTATTGAAGTTAATGGTGCACCTGGTATAACATTTCCTTGGATTAGGAAATTATTATGACTTTGATGCATTAAGTTAGCTGCAACTGATCGCCCATGGCTGTCTGCAAACACTGTTATTCTTTTTCGTGTTTAGGTGAGCTTTTTATGTTACTGCTGTGTCTGTTGTACGAATGTTTCCTGCTACTTATGCTGTTTTCTTGAACTATGAAGTTTTTATTTACCTCAGTGCTTTGTTGTTCACAATTTTCATCTTTTTGTAGCACATCAAACCTGTTCCATGTCGTAATGTATAACGAGGAAGCATTGGCAATTTTTTTCACATCTTTAGATGTTGTTTTAGGCGTAATATACTGATTGGTTTTTGCAACGATTTTGTTTATAGAGTATTTGTTTTTGCATGATTTGGAACCTTTTTTTACGGTGCCACAAAGGGAACTTATTCAAAGTGAAACTGAAATATTTCTTGATTGACAAGTGTTTATATTCTTTAAGTGAATATTAATATTAAACTAAAATAAATTATGCGCTGGCAGGTCGATAGAAACATGAACAGACGCATACATACACACAAAATTCAAGCTTTCGCAACAAACTGTTGCCTCATCAGGAAAGAGGGAAGGAGAGGGAAAGACGAAAGGAAGTGGGTTTTAAGGGAGAGGGTAAGGAGTCATTCCAATCCCGGGAGCGGAAAGACTTACCTTAGGGGGAAAAAAGGATGGGTATACACTCGCACACACACACATATCCACCCACACATATACAACACAAGCAGACATATTTAAAGACAAAGAGTTTGGGCAGAGATGTCAGTCGAGGCGGAAGTGCAGAGGCAAAGATGATGTTGAATGACAGGTGAGGTATGAGTGGCGGCAACTTGAAATTAGCGGAGATTGAGGCGTCAGGAGTATGTGGCTGAGGGACTGCATCAGCTTTCAGACAACACCACATACAAAGTTTGCCAAGGTAACCCCATTCCCGATGTCCAGGCGGAGCTTCAAGGAATCCTCAGAACCTTAGCCCCCTGCAAAGCCTTTCACCTGACTCCATCAACCTCATGACCCCACCGACACCCCGCACCCCTACCTTCTACCTTCTTCCTAAAATCCACAAACCCAATCATCCCGGCCGCCCCATTGTAGCTGGTTACCAAGCCCCCACAGAACGTATCTCTGCCTACGTAGATCAACACCTTCAACCCATTACATGCAGTCTCCCATCCTTCATCAAAGACACCAACCACTTTCTCGAACGCCTGGAATCCTTACCCAATGTGTTACCCCCAGAAACCATCCTTGTAACCATTGATGCCACTTCCTTATACACAAATATTCCGCACGTCCAGGGCCTCGCTGCGATGGAGCATTTCCTTTCACGCCGATCACCTGCCACCCTACCTAAAACCTCTTTCCTCATCACCTTAGCCAGCTTCATCCTGACCCACAACTTCTTCACTTTTGAAGGCCAGACATACCAACAATTAAAGGGAACAGCCATGGGTACCAGGATGGCCCCCTCGTACGCCAACCTATTCATGGGTCACTTAGAGGAAGCCTTCTTGGTTACCCAGGCCGGCCAACCCAAAGTTTGGTACAGATTTATTGATGACATCTTCATGATCTGGACTCACAGTGAAGAAGAACTCCAGAATTTCCTCTCCAACCTCAACTCCTTTGGTTCCATCAGATTCATATATATATATATATATATATATATATATATATATATATATATATATATATATATATATATATATATATAATGGAAGGAAACATTCCACGTGGGAAAAATTATATATAAAAACAAAGATGAGGTGACTTACCGAACAAAAGCGCTGGCAGGTCGATAGACACACAAACAAACACAAACATACACACAAAATTCAAGCTTTCGCAACAAACTGTTGCCTCATCAGGAAAGAGGGAAGGAGAGGGGAAGACGAAAGGAAGTGGGTTTTAAAGGAGAGGGTAAGGAGTCATTCCAATCCCGGGAGCGGAAAGACTTACCTTAGGGGGAAAAAAGGACAGGTATACACTCGCACACACGCACATATGCATCCACACATACAGACAAATATGTCTGCTTGTGTCTGTATGTGTGGATGCATATGTGCGTGTGTGCGAGTGTATACCTGTCCTTTTTTCCCCCTAAGGTAAGTCTTTCCGCTCCCGGGATTGGAATGACTCCTTACCCTCTCCTTTAAAACCCACTTCCTTTCGTCTTCCCCTCTCCTTCCCTCTTTCCTGATGAGGCAACAGTTTGTTGCGAAAGCTTGAATTTTGTGTGTATGTTTGTGTTTGTTTGTGTGTCTATCGACCTGCCAGCGCTTTTGTTCGGTAAGTCACCTCATCTTTGTTTTTATATATATATATATATATATATATATATATATATATATGAATATAATAGAGGGAAACATTCCACGTGGGAAAAAATATATCTAAAAACAAAGATGATGTGACTTACCAAACGAAAGCGCTGGCACGTCGATAGACACACAAACATACACACAAAATAAAATTCTAGCTTTCACAACCAACGGTTGCCTCGTAAGGAAAGAGGGAAGGAGAGGGAAAGACGAAAGGATTTGGGTTTTAAGGGAGAGGGTAAGGAGTCATTCCAATCCCGGAAGTGGAAGGATATACCTTAGGGGAAAAAAAGGATGGGTATACACTCGCACACACACACACACACACACACAGATATATATATATATATATATATATATATATATATATATATATATATATATATATATATATATATCTGCTTGTGTCTGTATGTGTGGATGGATATGTGCATGTGTGCGAGTGTATACCTGTCCTTTTTTCCCCCTAAGGTAAGTCTTTCCGCTCCCGGGATTGGAATGACTCCTTACCCTCTCCCTTAAAACCCACTTCCTTTCGTCTTCCCCTCTCCTTCTCTCTTTCCTGATGAGGCAACAGTTTGTTGTGAAAGCTTGAATTTTGTGTATATGTTTGTGTTTGTTTGTGTGTCTATCGACCTGCCAGCGCTTTCGTTCGGTAAGTCACCTCATCTTTGTTTTTATATATATATATATATATATATATATATATATATATATATATATATATATATATATATATAAAAACTTACCAAACGAAAGCGTTGGCATGTTGATAGACACACAAACACACACAAAATTCAAGCTTTCGCAACGAACGTTTGCTTCGTCAGGAAAGAGGGAAGGAGAGGGGAAGCACATCCGCACATATACGGACACAAACAGACATTTGTCTTTACACACAATATTGTGCCTTATTAGGTATAATGGTACATTTGTATCATGTATATGTTATCACATATGTATATATGACTGCACTAAACTTGTAAAAAAATGCTATGACGTTTGCAAAAGACACCAGTTTGTCTCCATGCAAAAAAATACAATAAAAATGCAAGAGCTATGTAACAGGATGATGTTTTGGTGAATGATTCCCATCTCCTATTTACATTTCCTGTTAAGTATATATTGCTCCAGTCTTTAGAATGCATTAATCTTTGTGGTCTCCATATGTTTGCATGCTTTGTCACAACTCTTTAGCCGGCCGAAGTGGCCGTGCGGTTAAAGGCGCTGCAGTCTGGAACTGCAAGACCACTACGGTCACAGGTTCGAATCCTGCCTCGGGCATGGATGTTTGTGATGTCCTTAGGTTAGTTAGGTTTAACTAGTTCTAAGTTATAGGGGACTAATGACCTCAGCAGTTGAGTCCCATAGTGCTCAGAGCCATTTGAACCATTTTGAACAACTCTTTAAAGATATTTTTCTGACATTGTTATCGTATCCAATATCTCTGTTAATAAGCAGTGGCTGTGTTTATGACCCGTACTCTTTGTCTGAACTGTGGTATGTTAGTAATGATATGGTCTATTAATGCAACTCCATTTTTACTGCATCATGTGGGAGTATTTACACCTAGATTTAGGTCATAAGTGTTGATTAGATCACTGAAAGTCCTTCTATAACAGTTTTCTTTCAATGTGGTAATAATTCGATCACCTGCTGCTATTAAGTATGAGAATTGCTTAAGAGCCTCATTGAACCTGTCTGTTTGGTGACCTGTGTATCCCTAATACCAAACATTTTCCCCCTTTCAATACAGTCTGTATTGCTGCTAATTCAGACAGCATTTCTGTACAGGTGTTGACTGTGCATGGAATGTAAGTAAAAAATTCTCTTCTATGGAAAAGAGTGTGAAAAGTAACATTGAAACAAAACATGGGAGTATGTCTTAGGACTGATACTGTATACATGTCCTCCAAAAAGCTACGCGAATAAGTACAGGCATGTATTTGAAGAATTCTTTTAAATTTTGCACAGCTATGGCTGGAAAGTAGTAGGTAAAGGACTGATTGGCGCATCAGATGGCAGACGTTGGCAATGTTGATACTTAGCAAATGATTCTGTGAGGCAATTTTATGACACCACTTGCAGGTAAGAAGGCACAGCCTGGCAGGCATTGTATATAAGTGCAAAGTAATCAGGGCAGCACAGGGCTCTGACATGCTGTGAAGAACCCAAATGTTGCAGTTACAACAGCGCCTAGGGGCCGAAGTGGTCTGTGGAAAGTTGATGCAGTAATTATTGAAGAGCACTTCACTTGGCTCCTTCAGAGGAACTACATCAGAGGTAAAGGGCAAAGACATAAATAAGCAAGCCCGGAAGCTTAAGTCAGGCAGTCTTTTGTCTGCTTCTAGAACCAGAGAGAAGAATGGTTGTTTAAGTTTCAGGCCAACTACGATGATTTCTGGTGATGGATGTCTGCAGCCTACTGGCCCGTTGCAACTACCACCAATCTCTACATCTACAGCTACATAGTTACTCCACAAGCCACTATGGTGTGTGGCAGGGGGTACGCTGTATCACTACTAGTCAGTTCCTTTCCTGTTCCACTTGCAAATAGAGCAAGGAAAAAGCCACTGTCTATATGCCTCTGTATGAGCCCTAAGTGTCTTATCTTCATGATCCTTACACACCCTGTATGCTGGCAGCAGTAGAATCATTCAGCTGTAAGCTTCAAGTGTCGGTTCTCTAAATTTTCCAACAGTGTTTGTAGAAAAGAACATCGCCCTCCCTCCAGGAATTCCCATTTGAGTTTCCGAAGCATGTTTGTAACACTTACATGTTGTTAAAACCTGCCAGTAACAAATCTATCAGCGCACCCCTGAATTGATTGAATATCTTCCTTCAATCCAACCTGGTACAGACTCCAAATACTCAAGTAATACTCAAGAGTAGGTCATGCCAGCATCCTATATGCAGTCTCCTTCACATGTGAACCACTCTTCCCTAAAATTCTCTCAATAAACCAAAGTCAACCTTCCCTACCACAGCTCTCAAATGCTCGTTCCATCTCATATCGCTTTGCAACGTTATGCCCGGATATTTAAATGACTTGACTTTGTCAAGCAGGACACTAGTAATACTGTATTTGAAGATTACATGTATCTTCTTCCTACCCATCCACAGTCACTCACCTTTGAAACCTTATCGTTCACCATTGCATCATCAGCAAACAACTACAGATTGCTGCCCATCCTGTCCACCAAATCATTTATGTATATAGAAAAGAACAGTGGTGCTATCACACTTCCGTGGAGCACTCCTGACAATACCCTCGTCTCTGATGAACACTCGCCAACAAGGACAACATACTGGGTTCTGTTACTTAAGAAGTCTTCGAGCCATTCACATACCTGTGAACTTATTCCATATTCTTGTACCTTTGTTAGCAGGCTGCAGTGGGGCACCATGTCAAAAGCTTTCCAGAAATCTAGAAATGTGGAATCTACCTGTTGCCCTACATCCATAGTTCACAGTATATCACATGAGAAAAAAGCAAGCTGAGTTTTGCACGAGTGATGCCTTCTAAGATCGTGCTGATTCATGGACATAAACTTCTCAGTCTCAAGAACTGAGAATATGCTCAAGAATTCTGCAGCAAATAGAAATTAGGGATACTGGTCTGTAATTTTGCGGGTCCATTCTTTTACACTTCTTATACACTTGTGTCACCTGCACCTTTTTCCTTTGCTTGGGCCTTTGTGTTAGTTGAGAGATTCGTGATAATTGCAAGCTAGGTAACAGGCCAATGGCATAGAGTACTCTTTGTAAAACTGAACCACTGCACGGATGTGTGCTGTGACTTGCTGGGAAGGCCGCACCTTGGAGCTGCACCAGTGTGAGGAGCAAGAGGGCTGCTGACCTCTGCTCACTGCATGACATCGTCCTGTGGACTGCAACCTGCTGGCTGCAGGAGCCTGGCCAGGACACGAACTTGTGGCCTCCCAGTGCAGAGCTATCTGAGGTCACTGTCCGAGCTGGCCTGGGCAGATGGATAGAGCTGCTAAGGCAGACAATGACGGCAGACAGCTGTTTTCCTCTAGTGCTCCACATGGGGTCCACGAGTTGCACTTGAGGGAGCAGTCAGCAGTGTCTCGGGCTACCGGCACGGCCAACAAATGCGGCGACCGCTTAGCTGTGGCACGAGTATGAGCACTATGTCTGCATGAGTGAGTGACCAGACACTAACATGGCAGATTCTGGCACTGACATTAATGCTGATTGAAGCACGCACACTGTGCAGCATCATCATCGAGATCAGCAGAAGGCTGGTGGCGTACCTTTGATGCAATAAAGTCAATGACACATGTGTCAGTCTTTCTCCGCACACTTTGGCATGAGTAACCCCTCTCTCCCAAACCACACCTTTCGGTCATTCTGACATCTTTCAACCCCTGAGCTCGGGAGAAGCTACTAGCAACTGGAAAAGGAAGAGTACTTGTCAATTCATGCACTTTGCTGCACTTTGATATCTTCCATTGCGGAGCTCGTAGGCAGAGTCTACACAGATATTTTGAATAACTTTCACATTATGCAGTGGTTACAAGAGAGGACAGTTATTCTGACTAGAAAATGATGCCATCAGTGAAATAAACCACAAAGCTATGTTAGCAGGTTTAGTTGCTCAGTACAAGTTTGTTGATACAGTGGTAGGTACTGATGAGGCTGTGCAGTTCAGAGTGGAGTCTGTAAACTTGCTTGATCCTGACAGTCTACCAGAATATCACCTTTCACTCTGAGTGGGAACACCAATTACTTTACTTAGATACCTTGACGCACTGAAACAGGGCGATGGAACACAGGTGTGTGCTATGAAGACGCTGGCCAATTTGACTGTGGCTGCTGTCTTACCAGGAAAGGGAAAGGGTGAAACAATATACATCCCTCAAATACCACTTGTTCCTATGGACCTCCACTTCACCCTCTGGATGCTGAAATTTCTAGTGTGACTTGCATGTTTGCTTGTGATAAATAAGGCACAGGGGCAGCTGTTACATGTTGTGGAGTGGATGGGCATCTATGTGTTGTGTGTTCTAGGGTAGGCTCACACCAGAATTTATACGTCTTTGCACCTGGAGGTGAAATGAAAAACACTAAACACAATCAGGTCTTGAGATAAATAAATAGTACAGTGAATTACATATGTTTGTTGTTGTGGTCTTCAGTCCTGAGACTGGTTTGATGCAGCTCTCCATGCTACTCTATCCTGTGCAAGCTTTTTCATCTCCCAGTACCTACTGCAACCTACATCCTTCTGAATCTGCTTAGTGTGTTCATCTCTTGGTCTCCCTCTACGATTTTTACCCTCCACGCTGCCCTCCAATACTAAATTGGTGATCCCTTGATGCCTCAGAACATGTCCTACCAACCGATCCCTTCTTCTGGTCAAGTTGTGCCACAAACTTCTCTTCTCCCCAATCCTATTCAATACTTCCTCATTAGTTATGTGATCTACCCATCTAATCTTCAGCATTCTTCTGTAGCACCACATTTCGAAAGCTTCTATTCTCTTCTTGTCCAAACTATTTATCGTCCATGTTTCACTTCCATACATGGCTACACTCCATACAAATACTTTCAGAAATGACTTCCTGACACTTAAATCTATACTGGATGTTAACAAATTTCTCTTCTTCAGAAATGCTTTCCTTGCCACCAGCCTACATTTTATATCCTCTCTACTTTTTGACCATCATCAGTTATTTTGCTCCCCAAATAGCAAAACTCCTTTACTACTTTAAGTGCCTCATTTCCTAATCTAATTCCCTCAGCATCACCCGACTTAATTAGACTACATTCCATGATCCTTGTTTTGCTTTTGTTGATGTTCATCTCATATCCTCCTTTCAAGACACTGTATATTCCATTCAACTGCTCTTCCAAGTCCTTTGCTGTCTCTGACAGAATTACAATGTCATCGGCGAACCTCAAAGTTTTTATTTGTTCTCCATGAATTTTAATACCTACTCCGAATTTTTCTTTTGTTTCCTTTACTGCTTGCTCAGTATACAGATTGAACAACATCGGGGAGAGGCTACAACCCTGTCTTACTCCCTTCCCAACCACTGCTTCCCTTTCATGTCCCTCGACTCTTATAACTGCCATCTGGTTTCTGTACAAATTGTACATAGCCTTTCGCTCCCTGTATTTTACCCCTGCCACCTCTAGAATTTGAAAGAGAGTATTCCAGTCAACATTGTCAAAAGCGTTCTCTAAGTCTACAAATGCTAGAAACGTAGGTTTGCCTTTCCTTAATCTTTCTTCTAAGATAAGTCGTAAGGTCAGTATTGCCTCACGTGTTCCAGTGTTTCTACGGAATCCAAACTGATCTTCCCCGAGGTTGGCTTCTACTAGTTTTTCCATTCGTCTGTAAAGAATTCGTGTTAGTATTTTGCAGCTGTGACTTATTAAGCTGATAGTTCGGTAATTTTCACATCTGTCAACACCTGCTTTCTTTGGGATTGGAATAATTATATTCTTCTTGAAGTCTGAGGGTATTTTGCCTGTTTCATACATCTTGCTCACCAGATGGTAGAATTTTGTCAGGACTGGCTCTCCCACGGCCGTCAGTAGTTCCAATGGAATATTGTCTACTCCGGGGGCCTTGTTTCGACTCAGGTCTTTCAGTGCTCTGTCAAACTCTTCACGCAGTTTCATATCTCCCATTTCATCTTCATCTACATTCTCTTCCATTTCCATAATATTGTCCTCAAGTACATCGCCCTTGTATAGACCCTCTATATACTCCTTCCACCTTTCTGCTTTCCCTTCTTTGCTTAGAACTGGGTTTCCATCTGAGCTCTTGATATTCATACAAGTCGTTCTCTTATCTCCAAAGGTCTCTTTAATTTTCCTGTAGGCGGTATCTATCTTACCCCTAGTGAGATAGGCCTCTACATCCTTACATTTGTCCTCTAGCCATCCCTGCTTAGCCATTTTGCACTTCCTGTCGATCTCATTTTTGAGACGTTTGTATTCCTTTTTGCCTGTTTCACTTACTGCATTTTTATATTTTCTCCTTTCATCAATTAAATTCAATATTTCTTCTGTTACCCAAGGATTTCTACTAGCCCTCGTCTTTTTACCTACTTGATCCTCTGCTGCCTTCACTACTTCATCCCTCAAAGCTACCCATTCTTCTTCTACTGTATTTATTTCCCCCATTCCTGTCAATTGCTCCCTTATGCTCTCCCTGAATCTCTGTACAACCTCTGGTTCTTTTAGTTTATCCAGGTCCCATCTCCTTAAATTCCCACATTTTTGCAGTTTCTTCAGTTTTAATCTACAGGTCATAACCAATAGATTGTGGTCAGAGTCCACATCTGCCCCTGGAAATGTCTTACAATTTAAAACCTGGTTCCTAAATCTCTGTCTTACCATTATATAATCTATCTGATACCTTTTAGTATCTCCAGGGTTCTTCCATGTATACAACCTTCTTTAATGATTCTTAAACCAAGTGTTAGTTATGATTATGTTGTGCTCTGTGCAAAATTCGACCAGGCGGCTTCCTCTTTCATTTCTGTCCCCCAATCCATATTCACCTACTATGTTTCCTTCTCTCCCTTTTCCTACACTCGAATTCCAGTCACCCATGACTATTAAATTTTCGTCTCCCTTCACAATCTGAATAATTTCTTTTATTTCATCATACATTTCTTCAATTTCTTCGTCATCTGCAGAGCTAGTTGGCATATAAACTTGTACTACTGTAGCAGGCGTGGGCTTCGTATCTATCTTGGCCACAATAATGCGTTCACTATGCTGTTTGTAGTAGCTTACCGGCATTCCTATTTTCCTATTCATTATTAAACCTACTCCTGCATTACCCCTATTTGATTTTGTGTTTATAACCCTGCAGTCACCTGACCAGAAGTCTTGTTCCTTCTGCCACCGAACTTCACTAATTCCCACTATATCTAACTTCAACCTATCCATTTCCCTTTTTAAATTTTCTAACCTACCTGCCCGATTAAGGGATCTGACATTCCACGCTCCGATCTGTAGAACGCCAGTTTTCTTTCTCCTGATAACGACATCCTCTTGAGTAGTCCCCGCCCGGAGATCCGAATGGGGGACTATTTTACCTACGGAATATTTTACCCAAGAAGACTCCATCATCATGTAATCATACAGTAAAGCTGCATGCCCTCGGGAATAATTACGGCTGTAGTTTCCCCTTGCTTTCAGCCGTTCGCAGTACCAGCACAGCAAGGCCGTTTTGGTTATTGTTACAAGGCCAGATCAGTCAATCATCCAGACTGTTGCCCTTGCAACTACTGAAAAGGCTGCTGCCCCTCTTCAGGAACCACACGTTTGTCTGGCCTCTCAAAAGATACCCCTCCATTGTGGTTGCACCTACGGTACGGCTATCTGTATCGCTGAGGCACGCAAGCCTCCCCACCAACGGCAAGGTCCATGGTTCATGGGGGGGGGAATTACATATATTGAATGTTAATTTCCTTGATGTGGATGGTGTATCCACAGATGGGCTCTTCTATTTGCACAATTACATTTGCGATTAATATGTAATTTCTATGCTGCGGTCTCTGTTACAAGTTACTGACCTTTCTTCGATTATTACTTCACATTACCAGCACAAAAAATTAAGAGAGGAGAGGATGAGATGTGTGCAATATGTGTTGAATGCGTATGTGGCTAAAGCCCTGGGAAAAAGGCTAGTTATTCATAAAACACAAGCTAAATAATAATTTCAACTAAGTTAGACCACCTACAGGTAACAAGAGTTGAAATCTGATTCTCTGCAGTGTTGATGAGAACATTCTGAATATTTACAATATCACATTTTAAATTTTTTATAGATGCGGGTTTCTAAACCAGATCTCCTGCTTTTCATAAGCGGTCTGTTGTATCAATTAATTATTCCAGCATCGATT
The DNA here is from genome assembly GCF_023864345.2 of Schistocerca serialis cubense. NCBI lineage: Eukaryota > Metazoa > Arthropoda > Insecta > Orthoptera > Acrididae > Schistocerca > Schistocerca serialis. The sequence continues at coordinate 607,343,901 of NC_064644.1, read as the reverse complement.
AGATCAACTCAACTCAAATTTTCAATACCATAAATACTTGCCTCAAGCTTACGTTCTACAATTTGGATATTATAGTTCACTGTGTCAGCAATAAAACTTTGTCTTCCTATCAAGCATTCCTTCTGTTGTGCTTTTCAGTGGTAAGGTTTTGAGAATTCTGCCCTACACCATGAAAATAAATTTTGGGGGCCTTGTTTACTAATTAACTGTCAAAGAATATAAATGAAAAAAATAGACATTCACACACCATAATTCAGGTTAAAAATGAAATAAACTTACCAATAAATGCCCTCCCTTTAGTACAATCAATGCCTTTAGTTTTGTAAAGTGAGTCTACATGCTAAAGCAAACACATCTTTCCCATTTTCCTATACTTAGCACTTAAAAACATTTTGGCAATGTCATCCAGTGCTTAAAACTGCTAAAGTACTTGGTCTGAACTTGGAGATTGAGTCTCTAAGAAACATTTTGATTAGTTCCAATTTAGAAAATGATCTTCTGGCCACTGCAGCAGTAACTGGCAGAGTCAAGTATAGCTGAAGAGCTATGCATACATCAAGGAGACTACCTACAAGAAAAAGTATTTTCAACAAACAAAAATTTTATGAGGTCTTTAGTTGACAAAATGTTTCCTTCCCTTCCAATATCTATTGACATAAGGATTTTTAGGCTAATAAATTCATGTGAAATATTTATGGCTAAGTCTGATTCATCCTTTCCAACTAGCTTTTCAGTTCTTTTCTGAATATCTTTACTTTCTGACTTAAAAAGATGTAAGAAAGAAAAACAATCATTAACATTCTGTAGGCTGGAAAAATGTTTGTTTTATTGTTAAAATAAAATATCAACAGTGAAAACTGTCTTGAAAAGACCAGTGTACCCATAATATTATGATTTGCAGAAAGCTTATCAAACAATTTCGTCATTATGGGTAGGGGAACATGGGGTACAGTGAAACATGGGGCACAGTGAAACGAAAGTTTCTCTGCAAAATATTTGAATTTTACCAGGGGCACTTGTAGCGAGTAAACCTAGAGTTAGCTACCTGCTGTTGGTGTAGTTGTGGCAATATTAGTATCACTGGCCAGAGAAAATGACTCGCAGTCTTATCTCTGGTGACTGACGGTAGCAATTCAGTTTGCTCTATGACTCGAGTGTATGATGTTGTGTATTCTTGTATGTACCAAGTTTCCATAAAATAAAGTGTGTTGTGTACTCTGTACCACTGCATCATCCATCATTCTCTATCACTACATACTAGACTTCCACACTGGTGACCCCAAACTTTGAGTGAATACTAAAATAGTGCAAATTCCCTTCGCAATAATGTGGCCATCATACCCCCATTGTGTTACTCTGACTGCAAATTTTGTTGACCTCTTGCACCCCTCTCTATGAACAGATACAAACAGTGCTCCGTATGTTGCCCAAGTGATTAAAAGTGGCAGTGACACTTCTCACATTCCAGCCTTGTTGCAAATTGCAGGGGCATAGCAATGCAATGGAACTGACAATCCACTCATTGACTTTGTTATGGACTCTACCAGTTTAACATCTACCCCATATTCTGTCAACATTTTCATAACATGAATTGCTGACCCATGCTGACCATGTTGTGGCCGTTATTGCACTAGACACATGTCCACCCAATACGCATGCCATCTCATCCACGCCACACAGCAGGCTGTCTGTTGTCAAGTCTGTGGAGCTGCCTGCTTTACCAACCACTGCTCACCCCCCGCCCCCCCCCCCCCTCCCCCCCAGTTCTCCCTGTGCTGTGTGGCCATTTTCAACCACATTACCAAACTGAGCAGCTGACTGCTTCACAGCTCACACTACTGCCGTTCCATTCAGACAACCCGCACCTGTGGTTTTCGCAGTCATTGAAATCATGTTTGCTTCCATTGCCATCATCAAGGATGACATGAAGTACAGCACTCTACTCAGCCACTTTGGCACCTGTGCTGCCATTGTCTATGACATCATCCTGGGACCACTGTCTATGGACCCATATGGGACCACCAAAACAATACTCTTATGACACCTCTTACAGACTCCCGAAGAGCAACTACACCAGATACTTCACAATAAACATTTACAGTATGAGACACCATCCAAATTGTGGCTGCATCTTTGTAGCACAATAGACCCAGGCACCATGCTCAATGAGATGCTGTGGACAATCTGGATCATCCAACTACCATCCCAGGTGCAGATGACATTACTTTTAACCAGTGTCCCGTCTCTCGATGCCTACCTCACCCTGACCAACTGCACTTTTGCCATTTCTCGACATAGGCACAGCATCAACAAAGCTCCCAAGAATGGTACGGATATGCACGCTGCACTACCACCCACACAACCTCCTGCAGCCACCAACAGTCACCAAGCACTCTGACCCTAACATCACAGCGACCACCACCCAATGTGTTTACAAAACATACTCAATTGCAGCTTTCACTCCCAGCACATCGGCAGCCGTGCATGCACAGTCTTGCCTCTGGTGGTACTGCGTCCACTTCAGTGACACTGCACTCTTGTGTCATCAACCTTGTGACTGTCCAAACTCGCCTCAAAGCCCATGAGAGGCACCCCTGAGCTGTGAACGACACATAAGCTCCCTCAACACACATCGATTCGCTGCTTGCCTGCCGGCTTCTAATATCATCCTGAAGAATCATCTGTACATCCTCAACTACATCAGTGGACTATGTTCCTTGGTCAACACAGGAGCGTGCATCAGGACATCTGCCTCGCCTACTTCTGAAGACTAGTGCCTGCCTTGACAGCTCCTAAGAGCTCTCCTATAACTGTTAGGGGTATCCAGACACAGACTCTAGATCCCGGCTTTGCTACACCATTCACATGGTCATTCATCATTGCTGATGTAATGGAGCTGGTCCTGGGCGCTGATTTCCTATGGGCCTGTCACCTTGTGCCCATACTGCATGCAAACAAACTCACCTACATGTCTCCTTGCTGCACTGCTGACAGTAGACACACCTCGACCGCCTCACCACCCCACTGTGATGACGCCAAAGCTTCTTCACTCTCAAACACTTCCGTGCAGCAGAACATACAACAGTGTGTGGATTGCACTGACTGCTTGCTACACATCTGTCAACAGCGTATGGACACGCAACAGACACTTACTGACTTCCGACAGGAACCTGCATCCCTATGCAGCAGCATTGGAACAGCACAGTTAAAACTCACAGAGCCTTGCTCTATCTCGAGTGCATCCATTCCCACCTATTGTGTACACTTACTGACCTGCACCTCAAATCACCTGATGCAGCTGCCCCCGCCTTACCATTTACCCAGGTCAGTACACCACCTGCCGATTATTCCGTGCACATGTGCAGATTACCACTTTGCTCAGGAAACCTGGCTCCAGCCTACAGCTGGCATCTGACGTCATTTCTGCTGCTCAGGACACCAACCTCCACATGGCCCACATTGACAAACTCCCAACCAGTGGCTTATCCTGTGTGTTCCTATTATCTTGTCAGCCACAAACAACAGCACAGTGCACCGCATTAACACTACACCCAGCCCATTGATTAGTCAGTGCTCCAGATATCTACACCGTGACTACCTCCACACACCATAGGCAGTGTTGGAATAGTCATTACATTGTGCCTTGAAAGGTTGCACAGTCATGGAAAATTACCTGGCGCCTTTAACCATGACTTCACAAACTATTTTGCAGTTGACGGTAGCAATTCAGTTTGCTCTGTGACTTGAGTGTGTTATGTCATGTATTCTTGTATGTATCATGTATCTATAAAATAAAGTGTGTTGTGTACTCTGTACCAGTGTGTCATCTGTCATTCACTATCACTACATACCAGAGTTCCACATAGTTTTAAAATGGCTGCCATTGAATAGAACTACATTAGATCAGAGTGTTTGTTTTTTCAGGTATAAAGTAAGTTTTAGTTGCTCTCTGTTAATCTGTAGTATGTAATTTTACAGGTGTTTACAGAATATTGTGTTAGTATTTGAGAACAACACTAACTGAGGTGGAGACACAGGTAAGTTGCAGTAACCTTCATCAATTAGCTTTTATGTCACAATTTGGTTTTGGCTATCCAAGTGTGTGGCGAACGTTGAAACATGATTCATTGGGGCATGGTGGGACATTTTGGTCTGCCTCATATGTTTTAAAAATATAAGTAAAACTTCTAATTTTTGAAAATAATTTTAACAAGTTAAAATACATTTATGCCTTTACTATGACCTCTGATGCTAAATTTCTTTATATATATTTAGTTATGGAAAATGTGGAAATGTGTTTGTAGTTCTTGTGTAATTACAAATGTAATTAAAAAATAACTACAAACACAGGTTCATTTTCTGAAGATTTTATAAAAGGAGCTATCAAACTTGTCCAGAACAGAAAGAATACTCATGCAGCTGCTGAAATGAAAGGTGTGAGCATCCAGCGCTATTCAGATCTGTATGTAAGTCAAAAATGCACGCTGATGAACATGAAGAACTAAAGTTTACACCCAGTTATGAATCCACTAGTGTTTTCTGAGGAACAGGAGGAAATATTAGAAGATTACATTTTACATTGTTCAGAAATGTTTTATGGTCTTACAACTGAACAATGTAGGAAGCTAGCCTATGAAATGGTGTTTGTTAATGAAATTCATACCTTTCAAATTGGGATGAGCAGAACACAGAGGATGTTTAAGGTCTTAGGAAATTTTTGACAAGGAATCCAAAATTATGTATTCACATGCTAAAGGGATGTAGTCTGTAAAGGGCCATTTCATTTAACAAATCAAATGTTGAGACATTTTTCAGTAATCTGCAGTCACTTTATAAAGGTTGCTCTGAGCTGGAGCTGCACTGAAGGAACTTAGTTTAGATGAAACTTGCATAAGTATGGTCCAAAAACTCAATAATGCCTAATAAACTTACTGCATTTAGAAATTAATCATTCTTGTGTAGTATTGAAATCAAGCACTTTTGAAGTCACAAATTAAATTATTCCAGGCGTTAGTAAAATGTGTTTCCTTTTCTAGTGAAGCTTCTTGTGTTCTGCAAGGTCTTATTTTGTGAGACCTGTCAGACACCTGAAATACATTTATCAAAGTAATTGTATTATCTGATATCTGCAAAACAACCCTAATAATCTTATATTTGACTCTCAGTATAGTTATGTAAGTGAGACTAATTCCAGTCTTTTGTCTGTAATATTGTTTGACATATGACTTGTGATCAGAAGAATCTTCCAATAATAATAATTATGTAAGCAAGACTAATTCCAGTCCTTTGCCTGTAATATTGTTTGATGTTCCACTTGTGATTAGAAGAATGTTCCAATAATAATTATTGTTATTTTTATTATTGTTGTTATTTCTGTTTCTGTAATGCGTAACTGAGGTGGGAATGTTTATCCAGCCCACCCATGCATGATAATTGGGAGAAGCCACCTGGAAACTACATTGGGGCTGTTGAACTGACTCTGGAGAAAGATGTTAAGTAGAGAGAGCACTCACCTCCACAATCTGACAGTCTTGACATATTACAGCAGAGCCCTCACAATTTTTTCTTGTTGGGAAGGTACACAAAACACTTATTTAGATGTCTAAACAGTGGTTTTTTCTTGCTGTGTGGGTGGACCTAATAACTCGACTGTAGTGGTTATTTCTGTAGTTTCTTGACTGATGCTTATTATATTGATCAGATAATGGTTCAAAATTCAAAGTGCATAGTATCTGTTAGTGCTCAAAGTAGCAAAACAAAAATTTTATTAAACATTATCTTCACATATTGTATAGTTTTAAAATGCTATACTACAAAATACAAGTAGGCCTATGTACTGCAAAACAGGGGCCATGCAGCTCATCAGTTATTTGGGGCCTACCAGTGGTGCCAACTTAAGAAATATTGGGCGAGGGGGGGGGGGCATACTGGGGGGGGGGGGGTCCTGCCCTGGAAAAATTTCCAAATTTTAGATGAAAAATAGTGAGTTTTAAAGTTTTTTTAAGCATCTTAGAGTCATATGATCAACATTAGAACCCCAAAAACTGGACTCTCGATAACTCAACACTCCGGGAAACTCGACAACCCTGACACATTTTTTGGCTTTTAAAAAAGAAACAAAACTTAAACTAGCATGGTATTTTTGAAAAGCTAATTTAATTTACAGTAATAATCATTCTCATAGACTATTACAGAGCAATGAATATACAGCTCTGAAAACACTGTAACTATATTTAAATAAATCTTAAACTATCATTAAAAGAATAAAACATAAAATATTGCTGTCACACAGTAATAGCACTTTGATTAATAAGTGAAATAGCTAATTTAAGCTCACTTTGAATAAGGCTCAGGGTTCATTAAATAAAAGCATATCTCAAAGTTAATGCTTTAATACAGTTAATAAAGTTAATGCAGTATGTCTCATACTTTCAGTCAAAAGTATGTAAAAAGCGGGTTTTAATTGGGTCTCACACCCTAAAAATATTTAAGTATTTGAAAATAACTAACCAGTACTGTACAATATAGTACTAAACTAGCACTAATATTTCAAAACTGAAAATGTAACATTGTTGTTGTTGTTGTGGTCTTCAGTCCTGAGACTGGTTTGATGCAGCTCTCCATGCTACTCCATCCTGTGCAAGCTTTTTCATCTCCCAGTACCTACTGCAACCTACATCCTTCTGAATCTGCTTAGTGTATTCATCTCTTGGTCTCCCTCTACGATTTTTACCCTCCACACTGCCCTCCAATACTAAATTGGTGATCCCTTGATGCCTCAGAACATGTCCTACCAACCGATCCCTTCTTCTGGTCAAGTTGTGCCACAAACTTCTCTTCTCCCCAATCCTATTCAATACTTCCTCATTAGTTATGTGATCTACCCATCTAATCTTCAGCATTCTTCTGTAGCACCACATTTCGAAAGCTTCTATTCTCTTCTTGTCCAAACTATTTATCGTCCATGTTTCACTTCCATACATGGCTACACTCCATACAAATACTTTCAGAAATGACTTCCTGACACTTAAATCAATACTGGATGTTAACAAATTTCTCTTCTTCAGAAACGCTTTCCTTGCCATTGCCAGCCTACATTTTATATCCTCTCTACTTCGACCATCATCAGTTATTTTGCTCCCCAAATAGCAAAACTCCTTTACTACTTTAAGTGCCTCATTTCCTAATCTAATTCCCTCAGCATCACCCGACTTAATTAGACTACATTCCATTATCCTTGTTTTGCTTTTGTTGATGTTCATCTTATATCCTCCTTTCAAGACACTGTCCATTCCATTCAACTGCTCTTCCAAGTCCTTTGCTGTCTCTGACAGAATTACAATGTCATCGGCGAACCTCAAAGTTTTTATTTCTTCTCCCTGAATTTTAATACCTACTCCGAATTTTTCTTTTGTTTCCTTTACTGCTTGCTCAATATACAGATTGAACAACATCGGGGAGAGGCTACAACCCTGTCTTACTCCCTTCCCAACCACTGCTTCCCTTTCATGTCCCTCGACTCTTATAACTGCCATCTGGTTTCTGTACAAATTGTACATAGCCTTTCGCTCCCGGTATTTTACCCCTGCCACCTTTAGAATTTGAAAGAGAGTATTCCAGTCAACATTGTCAAAAGCTTTCTCTAAGTCTACAAATGCTAGAAATGTAGGTTTGCCTTTCCTTAATCTTTCTTCTAAGATAAGTCGTAAGGTCAGTATTGCCTCACGTGTTCCAGTGTTTCTACGGAATCCAAACTGATCTTCCCCGAGGTTGGCTTCTACTAGTTTTTCCATTCGTCTGTAAAGAATTCGTGTTAGTATTTTGCAGCTGTGACTTATTAAGCTGATAGTTCGGTAATTTTCACATCTGTCAACACCTGCTTTCTTTGGGATTGGAATAATTATATTCTTCTTGAAGTCTGAGGGTATTTCGCCTGTTTCATACATCTTGCTCACCAGATGGTAGAGTTTTGTTAGGACTGGCTCTCCCACGGCCGTCAGTAGTTCCAATGGAATATTGTCTACTCCGGGGGCCTTGTTTCGACTCAGGTCTTTCAGTGCTCTGTCAAACTCTTCACGCAGTATCATATCTCCCATTTCATCTTCATCTACATCCTCTTCCATTTCCATAATATTGTCCTCAAGTACATCGCCCTTGTATAGACCCTCTATATACTCCTTCCACCTTTCTGCTTTCCCTTCTTTGCTTAGAACTGGGTTTCCATCTGAGCTCTTGATATTCATACAAGTCGTTCTCTTATCTCCAAAGGTCTCTTTAATTTTCCTGTAGGCGGTATCTATCTTACCCCTAGTGAGATAGGCCTCTACATCCTTACATTTGTCCTCTAGCCATCCCTGCTTAGCCATTTTGCACTTCCTGTCGATCTCATTTTTGAGACGTTTGTATTCCTTTTTGCCTGTTTCACTTACTGCATTTTTATATTTTCTCCTTTCATCAATTAAATTCAATATTTCTTCTGTTACCCAAGGATTTCTACTAGCCCTCGTCTTTTTACCTACTTGATCCTCTGCTGCCTTCACTACTTCATCCCTCAAAGCTACCCATTCTTCTTCTACTGTATTTATTTCCCCCATTCCTGTCAATTGCTCCCTTATGCTCTCCCTGAATCTCTGTACAATCTCTGGTTCTTTCAGGTTATCCAGGTCCCATCTCCTTAAATTCCCACCTTTTTGCAGTTTCTTCAGTTTTAATCTACAGGTCATAACCAATAGATTGTGGTCAGAGTCCACATCTGCCCCTGGAAATGTCTTACAATTTAAAACCTGGTTCCTAAATCTCTGTCTTACCATTATATAATCTATCTGATACCTTTTAGTATCTCCAGGGTTCTTCCATGTATACAACCTTCTTTAATGATTCTTAAACCAAGTGTTAGTTATGATTATGTTGTGCTCTGTGCAAAATTCGACCAGGCGGCTTCCTCTTTCATTTCTGTCCCCCAATCCATATTCACCTACTATGTTTCCTTCTCTCCCTTTTCCTACACTCGAATTCCAGTCACCCATGACTATTAAATTTTCGTCTCCCTTCACAATCTGAATAATTTCTTTTATTTCATCATACATTTCTTCAATTTCTTCGTCATCTGCAGAGCTAGTTGGCATATAAACTTGTACTACTGTAGTAGGTGTGGGCTTCATATCTAACTTGGCCACAATAATGCGTTCACTATGCTGTTTGTAGTAGCTTACCCGCATTCCTATTTTCCTATTCATTATTAAACCTACTCCTGCATTACCCCTATTTGATTTTGTGTTTATAACCCTGTAGTCACCTGACCAGAAGTCTTGTTCGTCCTGCCACCGAACTTCACTAATTCCCACTATATCTAACTTCAACCTATCCATTTCCTTTTTTAAATTTTCTAACCTACCTGCCTGATTAAGGGATCTGACATTCCACGCTCCGATCCGTAGAACGCCAGTTTTCTTTCTCCTGATAACGACATCCTCTTGAGTAGTCCCCGCCCGGAGATCCGAATGGGGGACTATTTTACCTCCGGAATATTTTACCCAAGAGGACGCCATCATCATGTAATCATACAGTAAAGCTGCATGCCCTCGGGAAAAATTACGACTGTAGTTTCCCCTTGCTTTCAGCCGTTCGCAGTACCAGCACAGCAAGGCCGTTTTAGTTATTGTTACAAGGCCAGATCAGTCAATCATCCAGACTGTTGCCCTTGCAACTACTGAAAAGGCTGCTGCCCCTCTTCAGGAACCACACGTTTGTCTGGCCTCTCAACAGATACCCCTCCGTTGTGGTTGCACCTACGGTACGGCTATCTGTATCGCTGAGGCACGCAAGCCTCCCCACCAACGGCAAGATCCATGGTTCATGGGGGGGGGAATGTAACATTATGTATGTATTTAATTCTCTATTTTACAAAGATTTTTAATATATATTGCTCTAAATGCCATTATTAGGTCTAGAGTGTCTTTAGAAAGGTACAAATGTCGACCATCTGACTGGATTACTGAATATGAAGTCATTGATGATTGATGACTGGTTGGATATCCAATTCATCCCAAACATCTTGGTGGGCATGAAGAACAGCCAAGTTGTTCAATCACTTCTGTCCCATTGTTGATCGGAGATATGTCTTCAGATGTCTAAGGGCACTAAATGACCATTCTGCTGTTTCTGTCATGTTTGGGACTACTTGGAGAAACTTAATGCACTTCAATACTTCATATAATATTTCTCCAACTGCAGGCTCTTGTGTAATGTACTTTCTTACATCACACATGTTTTTTAAGACCAGTTGTTTTCTTATTTCAATATCGGCTAACATATTCAAGTGTAAGCACAGTCTCTCAATGTCTAGGCGAGTTTTGAAAAACTCAGTTAATTTTTCCAAATTCTTTTCACCTCTGATTACTAAAAGCAAGCACTCTTGTTCAACTGCAATGACCTGTGTGAGTCCAGTTGAAGCAAACCGCTCAGTAATGCACGATTGCACCATTTCACAAACTTAAATGTAAATAGCTTTGTAGTATTCCTTTGGAGTTTTGAATGTGTGTGGTGGGCTGGCTTCATTGTTTTCATATTTCTTTGGTATATTTCGATTCCAAGGAAGCAAAGGATCATCAAGTTGTGAAGGTTTTTATTTTAAACACAATTCCCAAAAGTGTTCAAAACTATCACACCTTCCATTCAATAAACAAATCAAGCCCTCATATACATATATTTTTCCAGATCAGTAACACTTAGATGAGGGCACTGAACTTTTTCATTGACATCCTCTAGTGGGTTCACTGCATGGCAATAAAGACGTAAAAAGAAATAAGTCTTTAATTGTAACTTTGACTCAAGGTAGCCTGCACACTTGTAACATGCCTCTGTTTTGTCCTCTGCAGAAAATGTTTCAAAAAACTCTAGAAGTTCTTCAAAGATTTTCAATATTCTCAAGATACTAGAAGCTTGCATAGTCCATTGAGTCGGGCAAAGGGGTCGTAGACCAGCTTGGTCATTGGTGCTCTCAGAGCGTATGCTTCTGAAAAGTCCCATCCTTTTGTTCGATTCCCTTATGGTGTTTATTAAGTCCTTGGCTAAAGCCATAATATCCCTCCTAGATGTAAGATTGCAGAGAATGTCTACAACTGCCAAGTCTAAACTGTGAGCAGTGCTGTGCACTTAATGTGCTTTTGGTTGTATATCCAAAACTAACTTTTTTAGTCCTTTGAACTTACCTCTCATATTCAAGGCACCATCATAGCACTGTCCTCTTAAGTTATCCATTCACAAATCAAGACGAGCAAAAATGTCTTTTAAAATACTATACAGAGTTTGTGATTTAGTGTTGGGGGCCTCGTACAAGCCAATAAAGTCTTTGTTCATGATTAAGGAATGACACTTGTTCATGAACGAAGAATCACTTGTTTCGTCAACCATAATAGAAAAATGTTCAGTCTTCTTGATTGAAGCCAATACCTTTCTCAACACAGACTTTCCTAGTAGATCAATGATATCATTTTGAATATTGTGGGACATCCACTTATACCCCAAATGCCCTAACCAATCTTTAAACTCAGGTATGTCATTCTTTTGGAGTTTCAACAATTGAAAGAAAATTGAGTTTACATCTTTGTGCCCTCTAATTGATAGTCCTTGTAGGCATAGAAATTGCTTGGTAGTAAAAATTGTCTGAAGAGCTAAACGGCCTTTCTTCATATCACTATCTAACTGTTCATTCAATTGGGAAGCCACACTTTGGTTAGTGATAGAATTTAGTTTCAGTTTCTTTATGCATAAATGTATTTTCATGAAGACAGAATTTTTCCAAAGCCTTTTTCCAGTTAGAAAACCCTACAGTAGTAAATGAATTTTCTTTGTTTGAAGAAAATTGTAATAGATTTTTAGCATCTGCCTCTTTGCAGTTTTGGCAAAAAAAAATTTCAGTAGATGCTTCATATTCTAGCCATGTATATTTGATCAACCAAGACTTCTGAAATGATCTTCCCTTACCAGATTGTCCAGGTTTTGGCTGTGAACAGTTCTCGCCTGAAGACAATGAAGCAATTGACGATACAATAATTGTTGGAGGTTGACTTGCAGTATCATCAACTTCCAAGCATGCCTTTTTGGTAACAAATTTATCTATTGCAAACTTAATTCACAATGCACTAAGAGAACAAAGTAAATAAATAAAATATAGTCATATAAACTAGTCCACTAGAACTAATGTTGGAACACTAAACACGTCTGTAGCATGCACTGAACGAAACTATCCACACTGAATGACTGTGACAGCAGGGTGGGCTTTATATAGCCACAGCATCGTAATGTCTCAAAGTGTCAAGGCAAAGCGAGGCAGAGGGTTCCAGGCACTTCTACTCCAGTCCTTTTGATGTCGCTGCGGCCGCAACACTGGCCCGCCGGCGTCAGACTTTACTTGAAGATTCACACACCAGGACAAATTGTAAGTGTGCCCGCAGCACTGTAACACTATCATGATTCACACCACTCATTTTCAGTTAACCTTCTTACTACCATAATAATTATTTGTTTTAACTCATTACTGAATGTATTTTAAAAGGTAACTATAATCAAACAAGAAAAATAAAAACTTCCAACATCATTTTGTGATTTTACAGAGCATAATATAATTAATAATTTTCTTTAATTATTGGGGGGGCTCCGCCCCAACAATCAAATTTTTGAGGGGGCTTGGACCCCCTCACCCACCAGGCCCCGTGGAGTCGCTGCCTGTGGGCCTACATGACCTTGTTACCAGGATCATCTATATCTTCATCTACATATGTACTCCACAAGCCACACTATGGTGCATGGCAGAGGAACCCTGTACCACAACTAGTCATTTCCTTTCTTGTTCCACTCACAGACAGAGAGAGGGAAAAACAACTGTCTACGTGCCTGCATATGAGCCCAAATTTCTCATAGGCCTATCTTTATCTTTGTGGTTCCTATGCAAAATGTATGTTGGCAGCAGCAGGATTGTTCTGCAGTCAGCTTCAAATGCCGGTTCTCTAAACAGTCTCAGTAGTGTTCTTCAAAATGAATGTATTCTTTCCTCCAGGGATTTCCCTTGAGCTCTCAAAGTGTACCTGTAACACTTGCGTGCTGATCAAACCTTCTGGTAACAAATCTAGCAGCTCACCTCCGAATTGCTTTGTATCTTCTTTCAGTCGGACGTGGTGCAGATCCGAAACACTTGAGCAGTACTCAAGAATAGGTTGTGCGGTTGCCCGGTGTAATGTTAAGCATTTTCGTGGACTTACTTGTTGAAGAATGCTGGTTCTGCTTTCTTGCAGTGCCAATGTCTTCTGCTAGCACCGGACGCTTCTCCGAAGATTTCACTGCTAGGAAGGGGAAATTTCCACTCTCTCACTGTCTCTCTCTTCTTATTCAAAAACACGCTACTCTTGGAATATCATTCAATGCACCAGAACATATTTATATCCACTTTGTACAAAAAAACAACTAAACTTTATGCCGTAAGCCCACACATTACCGGGCACCCAAGATCAGTTAATTACACATTTTTGAACACAATTAGTACATAAGCTTTTATCGTCGCTGACTATCCACGTCCAGTCCATGTACTCTCAACAGCAGTTCAACGTCTACTAAACAGTCACTATCTCGAGTCACTCGATTTGTTTTTCAACAATGCAAAGCTACATTACTCCTTGCAGCCGGCCACGGAGCTTCCGGGCCATCTGTGTTTATTCTTGGCAGGTCGCGCTGAACACTTGACAGTGCCGATGAATTATCTCCCTTCCAGTTTCGCCTGCACAAACAATAAATGGGTGCAGTATCCCATGCTCATCCTTACACCCTGCTTTAAAATAACGCGTGTTCAAAATGGCTGGAACACAAGTGTCTCCAGACTTTCGTAAAATTCTGGGAGCACTACATATCCCTCCCCTTAGCTTGAACACTCCTTGTTTTGCACACAACATATATTTTAATAATTTTTTCTTAACAGTTATCTTGTTACTTTGTACTACATAAAAACGTTAGGTACAAAAACTCTCTTCCCTCTCCAGTATTTCATTAAGCTGTTGGTAATATCTTTCATAGACATAGTAGTATGACAAACTAATAGTACAACAAGTATTAGTTATTTCCAATAGATTTATCTACTCTTGCTTCCAGGATGGAGCCAAAATAAATCCCTCCCCTTAGCCAGTTTCAAAGTTCAGGCATTATTCTGAATCGAGTCTTTACTTTTTTTCTTTCTTTTTTAGAAGCTGTTGTAATGATAACCACCGGTTTTCCGGGTCTGAAAAAAATTAGTTGTACTGGGGGTTTTCTCTTTTTTCTATTTCCTCGTGCAGGACTCGTCTTCTCTATTTAAAAAATTTTAGAATTCAAATTTACCAGGAGAAACTTTCCACTACAATCTCAGGTCACTATACCACCCTTTCCCTTTGGGTTCCAGTCTACGTAAGGGTTGATACTATGAAAATATCTTCTTCCTCATCCTTGCGTAGGTATGAACCTTCCATTTATACTAAACTATGGTACAGGTCAATCCCCTTTTTGGTGCCCCTGCCCGCACAGTATAGGTCAACCTCCTCTGGGTGTGCCTACCTGCCTCTCTTTCTCTCATTTCATCTATATCGGATGCGCCCTCCCTATCTTCTCTAACAATGATTCATAGTCTTGCCTCTTTCGTACTTCTCTGCACACTATTTTATTTAAAATTTCCTGGTAAAATTTCTCTTTACGTCTCCTTTCCTCCTCCTGAGTCCTTCAGCCTACCTGCTTAAATTCTTCGCTTGTTCATTGCTTACAGCTCACTTATATAGCCTTAATAACTAAATATGTTTCGTCCATTGTTGTAACTTTATTTCTTTTCTTCGGGCTATTCGGTCTGCACTATCCTATTATTCATCAGAAACTTATTTGAATCCATACCTCTGGCTTAATATTTATTTCTTTTTATCTCCATTCATATTACTTTGTGCTACTATAGCTATGAACACAGGTGGCTATACATTTCATCCCCCCTTGTTCCTTTAGCTTATTTGACTCGATACGTCTGGCTTAATATCTATTACTTTGAGATGTGCAACTGTCATTACTTAGCACATGTGCTCGAGCCCTTCCTGAGCACTACTTCCCCCCTTATCTGTAACGGTTGTTACATCTCCCTGTGTATTACTTGTCTGCATCTTTGTATTTAATTATTTGAGTGTGGAAGTGTGATCGTGCGTCCTGATTCTTCGGCCTACTGAGGTTCTTAGTTAAAGATTTTTGGAAATCACGGAAAAGAGAAGGACTTCAGCAATAGAGGTATATGAATGTGGACAGAGGGAAAGGTAGGTTGGTACTCTTAAGAGGAGTAAGGAAGGAAATACAAAGAATTGGTTGCTAAGATCGAAGAAAGAAAGAAGACAGCCCCAAAGACAGGAAACCCTTCCCACCTCCCCTTCCCCAGGATTTCCACTTCGCCGGTACTTAAGTGAGAAGCCTGAGGAGGTATCATGTTCAGCGTCTCCTGCAGAACGGACATTCTCACCGTCACCTTTGAAGTCCCCAAAGAAAAGTTTTCAGCAACTCCTATGGAAGGGCAAATGATGAAGAACCAGTCACACTTGTTTGCGAGGGTTGTATGAAGGGCGTGGTGTGTAGGTCGTGTTTGCCTATGCTACCCATCCCTTTCAAAATTAGATATAAACCCTCCCCAATCACATCACACTTTACAAAAAATATAAAACATTCTATAAAAATAGAAATTACATACACTATAATCAAATAGTTATTCAGTTAGTCACTTCACTTTATATTTCATACCCATGTTCAGTTTATGTCATCTAGGTATCATTCTTCCTAAACAGTACCATCATATTATATCTCCTGTTAGAATGTTACCCTGTTAGTTTTATCTCATGCTTAGAGGTAACTGTTAATTGTGACTCCTTAAATTAGTCATAATTGTGTAGTCATAATTGGTCTCTTTTAATAGTAATATGATAGGATAGCTTAAGGGCTATAAATAGATTACAGGATAGTCGAAGATTTGAAGGGAGTTAGGTGTTGGAAAACTAATGTGGAAGTAACACCGAACCCAACTCGGAAGCCGGCGGACGTCACTCCACCCGTTGACACAGAACGTCAACGTCCCTGGGGGTTTTGTACATATCGTTTTATATCCTTAACATTATTGGCTTGGTTAAACCGTTTTAAGAAATGGACGGGGGTACCTTCCCATCTGGTTTGAATTTAGGAAACTGTCTGGACAAGCCTGAATTTGATCTCCATTGCAAATCAGTTATCATGTCCTTATTTAATATAATATTTTGGGAAACTGTGCCTTTCTCTAGTTTATCCTGCATAAGCTTGAATTCTTTCTTCAATGTTTATAAGTCTTTCTTGGTGTTATCTGAATCGGAAATTACTATAGGCGAAGGGAGATCAACACTTAGTTTCTCTTCAACCTTTCGTCCTATTAATTCTTCTACTTGTTCTTCTAAGCCATTCAAATTTATAAGCTCTGCAGTCATTTATTTTTCTTTGAAGTTCTGTTCTATGGTTTCCACCCGTGATTTGACCCCTGAAATTCGCGCCTGTACTAGGGGGAGCAACTTATCTTGTTTCTGGACATTGGTTTTTAGCATAGTTAATTCTTGTTCGACCACATCAAATGTAACCTTACATACATTTTTCAAAGAGTCATATTTTTTGTTAAATTGTGTTTCCAAATTACTACATTTACAGTGTACATCATATTCTAATTTTTGAACTAATCCTTTTATATTGGCTTCATTTCTTTGTTCTAAATCCTTAAATAAAATATTTGTCTGTTCACTCAGGGAATCGGACAATTCTTTTTTCCATTCTTGCATCTGATTAGTTAGGATATTAACTTGAGCCTCTAGTTTTGTTTGTGATTCAAACTGCACTTTGATAAACCTCATTATTTTGCCTAAATCTGGCACCTGTTTTTCAATTCCCATAGTCCCAACAGACTCTACAGATTGATGTTCCTTTTCCATTGTGTTTTGTTTTGCCTTTAATCTAGTTATCATTAAAAGTACACTCACTTATTTCCACAACACCCCACACTTCACAAGCAATCAAAGGTCAGTAGTAGCTCACCCGGCGTTGGTGGAAGGCGGCGCCGGCACCGGTGTGCGGTGGCGTCAGCATCGATGGACGGTCTCGTCGGCGTAGGTGGATGACAGCGTAGGCTTTTGTGGACATCTGCATTGGCGTTGGTGTGATGTGAGGTCGGAGTTGGTGTACGGCTTTATTTCACAATTACCATTGCCGACTTTAGCCCGTATAAACAGGTACTCATCGGCATTCAACTTCTTTCTTCCGGTAGACAAGACAAAAGGCATACTAGGAACAAGAGTACCATACGGCTGTTTAGCCAACAGTTCTGTAGTCTCAGCAATACTCCAAGTCTTCCATGTAATAATATTGGCATCTGGAAATGCTTCAAGGCCACCATAATCTGCATGATTGCCCCAAACAACAGCCAGTGTCAGCCATGTACTGCCTCCAAACACTGCTTGCACATCACAAGTGAAGTTCAGACGCAGCCCACAAAACACATTGGACCTCCAATTAATTGCTGTTTATTAAATTGTCCAGCCAAGTCAATATCAATTGCTTTTAAGCTCCGATACACAGGAACACTGTGACGTCTAGGTTACCGTCGTCACTGGCGGCTGTTGTTTGGGGCAATCATGCAGATTACGGTGGCCTTGAAGCATTTCCGGATGCCAATATTATTACATGGAAGACTTGGAGTATTGCTGAGACTACAGGACTGTTGGCTAAACAGCCTCATGGTACTCTTGTTGCTAGTATGCCTTTTGTTTTGTCTACCAGAATAAAGAAGAATTTGAATGCCGATGAATACCTGTTTATATAGGCTAAAGTCGGCAATGGTAATTGTAAAATGAAGATCAATGGTGACTGTATGTCCTGTAGTCTCAGCAATACTCCAAGTCTTCCATGTAATAATATTGGCATCTGGAAATGCTTCAAGGCCACCATAATCTGCATGATTGCCCCAAACAACAGCCAGTGTCAGCCATGTACTGCCTCCAAACACTGCTTGCACATCACAAGTGAAGTTCAGATGCAGCTCACGAAACACATTGGGACCTCCAATTAATTGCTGTTTATTAAATTGTCTAGCCAAGTCAATATCAATTGCTTTTAAGCTCCGATACACAGGTACACTGAGCCGCCAGTGACGACGGTAACCTAGACGTCACAGTGTTCCTGTGTATCGGAGCTTAAAAGCAATTGATATTGACTTGGCTGGACAATTTAATAAACAGCAATTAATTGGAGGTCCCAATGTGTTTCGTGGTCTGCATCTGAACTTCACTTGTGATGTGCAAGCAGTGTTTGGAGGCAGTACATGGCTGACACTGGCTGTTGTTTGGGGCAATCATGCAGATTATGGTGGCCTTGAAGCATTTCCAGATGCCAATATTATTACATGGAAGACTTGGAGTATTGCTGAGACTACAGAACTGTTGGCTAAACAGCCGTATGGTACTCTTGTTCCTAGTATGCCTTTTGTTTTGTCTACCAGAAGAAAGAAGAAGTTGAATGCCGATGAGTACCTGTTTATATGGGCTATTCTAGCAAAGAAAATAAAAACTTATTCTATCATAGATTAAATAAACTGGAATGGTCTATAGATCATAGTATTTCATGCTGTGTAAATTTTGCTACTTTCTTGGAAAAATTCCTCCACGTTTTTAATGAAACTTTCCCTCTTACTGTACATTATACAAAAGTAGGAAATAAAGTAAAGTGGAATACTGAAGGAATAAAAGTCTCGAGTACAAGAAAAAGACAGCTACATAGGGAACTAAAACATAACAAAAGTCCTGATTTTGTTACCTATGCAAAAGATTACAAAAATATTTTTAAAAATGTTGTAAAGGCAGCCAAAGAACTGGCAAATAATAGATTTATATTGGATAGTGAAAACAAATCAAAGGCATTATGGTCAGTGATCAAAGCTGAAACAGGTGCCACAGGTAGAGGCCGCGATATTTCTGAAATCAAGATAGAGGATAAAACTATTGTAAATCCTGCTGAAATTTCTGAATTGTTTAATGAATTCTTTATAAATGTAAACAAATCTAATGTGAAGACACAGTAAATTTCTTCCACAGTGAGCAACTTGATGGGAAATTTTTCAGTACATTTACAAAAACTACTGTAAAAGATATAGAAAATGTGATACTGTCACTAAAAAGTAAAACATCAGAAGTATGGGATGGGATACCAACAAAAGTGTTAAAAACAGTCTGTAAAATAATTGCACAGCCTCTAATTACAATAGTTAACCAGTCCCTTCAAGGTTATTTTCAAGGCACACTGAAGTACACAGTAGTTAAGCCACTATTC